>NC_081560.1:146564464-146671672 GCF_022355385.1 Mustela nigripes | reverse complement strand
GGGAGAAGGGGGTGGGAATATGGACATTGGGGAGGGTATGTGCTTTGGTGAGTGCTGTGAAGTGTGTAAACCTGGTGATTCACAGACCTGTACCCCTGGGGATAAAAATATATGCTTATAAAAAATAAAAAATTAAAAAAAAAAAAGAAAATTTAATGCCAAATCTTTCTGAGTTTCTTTATCATTACAATGAGTTCCATTAATCCATTTTATCAAAAACACTGAAATTTTAGCGACTAGAAACCGACATTTACAGCAAGCTATGAAGCCAAGACAGAGGCCTTTTAACAAAGACATTTAAAAGAAAAAACAAAACAAAAACAAAAAGTGAAGGGTCCACATTAGTTGGTAGCAGAACAGACCTTGAGTTATACCAGCCAGCTATGTTCTCATTTCTTTCTGTCATCACATTGCTGGGGAAGGTCTGTAGGCCACACTGATGATGTCATGTATGACTCTACCATTTGGAAAACATAAATAAATGATGGTGAGCTTGAAGATAATGATCTTGATGATGGCTGATTATACCAACCATTTATTGAGCGTTCATTTATCATGCAATGAATACTTAACTTGATGATTTTAGTATTTTAGATGACCCATGTGAAAACAAAATTAGTATCTCCATTTTAAAGGTTTAGAAACTGAGACCTAAAATCCGATAAAGCTAATAAAGGTAGAAAGGTGAGTATAATTCAGAGACCCTTGCTCTTAGCTACCACTCTAAAAGAAATCAGAGACCTTTAAATACACTGGGCTCATCAAGGACCTGTGCTTAATATAATTCTGTGCCGCAATCCTACTGCCCTCCTATTAATGTCTAAATGGCATGTCATGTTAAAAGACCTTTCATGAGCCTACCTTTCCTGTCTCTATAATTTTTCCTGTCAGTTTTTCTAGATGCAAAAATTAAAGCTTTCTTTCA
Source organism: Mustela nigripes (assembly GCF_022355385.1). Lineage (NCBI taxonomy): Eukaryota > Metazoa > Chordata > Mammalia > Carnivora > Mustelidae > Mustela > Mustela nigripes. Next base: position 146,670,747 of record NC_081560.1, on the reverse strand, counting down.
CACATGTGCGTGTGTGAGAGACAGAGAGTATGGTGGGGTTTGTGATTTACTTTTCGGGCTTAAGTAAGATTGAGAAATTTGGGTGGGTGGGTCTGGGATGATTCATGAAATTCAAGTATGCATCTCAACAATGGTCTCCTACCAAGGGCAGCAGTATTGTGAGGGAAGAAAGAAAGTGTAATTGCCCTCTTGTTTGTTTCTGGTTTTTTTCTACCTGTTTTGTTTCATTCATAGTCCTATATTGTATCATCCTTAATCACATATCAGATAGTGGCTATCCATGATTGCCAAGTTCCAGCTGTCCTTTGTTTCAGTCCCTTCATAAAAGATGGAATTAAAAGAGAATGCAGATATAACACAATAAATTTGAAAGTCCAGAAGGAAAGAACTAGAAATTTTAAAACAATGACAATTACCAAAGGAAAAGCAGAAAACTTGAATAGGCCAGTTTCTATAGAAGATACTGGCAAAGTGATTAAAAATTTTATTCCTCTTTCCCCCAAAAGACACTTGAGCAAGAGAGTTTCTTGTCCTAGGTCTAGGATTTTTCTAAGTAAGTGATAATTACAAAGATAATTAAGATTTTACAGACTGTAGGAATAGATGGGTATCTCATCAGCTCATTTTATATTGCAGGAATAGAATTAATAACCAATCTAAAAAAAGATGGTACAAAGAAGGAAAATTATAGAATAGGCATTAAGATATATTTAGAAATAGATACAAGCCTATGTATATGCAGCAATTTTCAATAAAATACTATCAGAGAGAATCCGATAGTTATTTAGTAGATAAATATATTAGAAGCATAGAAGACTCACATTTCACTGACAAAACTAAAGGAGAAAAGTCATACAAATATTCCAGTACATGAGAAACTACTTACTAAAGTTAAGTAGTCATTTCTTATTTTTAAATAAAATTAAAACAGTAACAGAAGAAATATCCTTTAAAACGAGAGATATCTCACACATATACATACACAAACCCCACAACTTTTTACAAGCAAAGCACTAAAGCCATTTCGACTGAACTCTGAATAAGAAAGATGCATACATAGTTATTATTTGAATTTAAATAAAAACATTTTTAATAAACTCAGGTAAATACCAGAAGAAACATAAAACAGTATATTTACCAAATACATGCTAATAGATATAGACAAGATGGTAAAAAAAGAAAAAAAAACTAACTAATAGAGAAACTAGTTAAGATGGTTGGATATGACACATTTTCAAAAATAGTTTCTGTCTACACTAGCAATAACCAGATATAAACAAAAATGGGAAGTATTCTGTTCTGAAAAGTGACAAAAACTATAGTGTGCATAGTAATTAATGTAATAAGAAAATTCAGCATTTATAAGGAGAAAATTAGTAAATCTTACTGGAATAAATAAAACAAGGTTTGTACTTCAGTTATAGCATATCTTATTCTTAAGTGCAAAGAGAAAATAATAAAAATGTCAATCACCTAAAAATGAATTCATTTCTTAATTTATAACTCCAAATAGAACACTAAATTTTTGAACTGATAAATGAGTTAATAGTTCATATGTCAGAATATATTATGAGATTTGATGCATTTTTATTTCTATTTTTACCTCAAAACAAAAATGAGAATAAAGATATTAAATATAATTTTAAAAACACAGATACAGTTAGAGAGAGATAAGAAGATGATGACCATGGACAAATGATGCCAAGCAAATTTGGGAAGTCTAGAGAAGATGAAAGATAACTGACTTAGTTGAACCAATCTCATGCCACATATTTAAATACAGTGAAAATATAGCAAAAACCACATATATAGTTTATGTATATATTCATATTTGTAAAATATATACTTAATTATAGTTATATTCATATTTTATGAGTATATGTATTTTTTTTCAATAATTTTTATTAACATATGATGTATTATTAGCCCCAGGGGTACAGGTATATGAATCACCAGGTTTACACACTTCACAGCACTCACCATAGCACATACCCTCCCCAATGTCCATAACCCAACCACCCTCTCCCTTCCCACTCCCCTGACAACCTGTTTGTTTTGTGAGATTAAGAGTCTCTTATGGTTGATCTCCCTCCCAATCCTATCTTGTTTCATTTTTTCCTTCCCTACCTCCAAACCCCCCACATTGCCACTCAAATTCCTTATATCAGTGAGATCATATGATAGTGGTCTTTCTCTGACTGACTTATTTTACTCAGCATAATACCCTCTGGTTCCCTCCATGTAGTTGCAAATTATATATACTTCTTTACAAGTGTATCATGTTATTTTACATTTAGATCTTTAAGGAAATCCCCATTAATATGAAATATTTGGGTAATATAGTTGACACACAATGTTACATTGTTTTCAGGTGTACAATATAATGATTCAACAACTCTATACATTATACTACGCTCACCACAAATGTAGCTACCATCTGTCACCATACAACAGGATTGCAGTAGCTTTAACTCTGCCATACCTTTTATAGCTTGAGTAATTTTTGATATTTAAATATTATAAGATGTGGTGTCCCTTGAAAGGAATAAACTATATATTGCATTAGTTGGGTGAATTCCATGTTAAGAGACAAAAGCAAGATTCAGGGTGGTGTGTATAAAATGATTCTGTATTTATAAAAACAATGACTAAAACCCAAATGTATGCATGCGAATTTGTATATTGCAATACAAATGTGGAAAAAGTTGTGTACTGCTTAGCTCTTCTGCTACAGGAAACAGACTGGCTGTTGTCCTCTGGTCTGATCCTTGTTCTTGCTGAGGCCACAGGAACTATAAGGTGCTGTCAGCCAATGACCTGGCACAACATGGTTAGTAATATAGGTACATTCCTACAAGTTGTCGACTGCATGTCTGGCTGGTTGAGTCCCCATTAGCTTAGTCAAACTTTCTTAGTACTATACTGCAGCCTCAGACTCTATCTTCCTCTTCTCTTTCTCAGCTGTTAGACCTGACTAAATGCCCCCCATAGTTTCTTCTGGTTCCTTTACCCTCTCATTCATAGGTATTTCCCCAATACACCTTGTTCACAGGTAATCTTGTCTTGGAATCTTCCTCTTGAGAACCCAAACTAAATGGAAGGATAGACTCCAGACATCAGCAGTGGTTACCTTATTTGGCTGAGAGGAATCAGGAAGAAAAAGGAAACAAATACAGATGAGGGGGGAAAATGAATCAGAAAAAATATGTTCATAGTAAAAGCAACATGTATCAATAATGTGATCCCAGTTGTGTTAAACTGTATGTATACATAAAGAACGTATGTGTGTTCACAAAGAAATGCATATGAGTCTATCAACAAAGTGTTGATGGTGGTTATCTTATATTGGTATGTCCTTAGGTGACTTAATTTTTTCTTCCATTTTTATGTAACATGTAATATTTAAATAATAAATAATCAGAAATAACAGAATTTTCTCCTTTGTGGAAAGAAAAAATGGGAGAAAACATATCCAATAGAGAAAAAAGAGAGAAATTCCAAACATATGGTACTAATCTCAGAATCAGGCTTCTCAAATAACACAAATCTAATAAAATGAAATATGTCAAATAGTACTGGCAAAGTTAATGAAAAAATTGAAATAAACATCTCTCTACCTCAAAATTTTCTATAAACAACAAATATACCAGTTTGAGTCCCATGTGTTGTGATTCGCCATGAACTTTCTCCATTCTATGTGATCTTGGCATATTAACAAGCCTTCAGATAGGGTAAACTACTCACTCTGGTTTGCTTAAGGACTTTCTTTCTTTTTTTTTTTTTTTTGCATGGGATGTAACTCAACCTAGGAAGCCCCCCAGTCCCATACAACCTTGACCTACACTTCCCTTACCTTCAAATGATATTCAGTAGAAACTGAGGCCTGAGAAATGGGGCACAGAACCAGGCTTAGGCCATCTGCATTCATCTGCAGGAGAGGTGAGTCTGGGTTTGGACTTTTAGGATAAAATACTTTTGATTTCGTTAGGGTTTTCTATAATTATAGAAAAGCTGAACAGAGAGGCACCTGAACTATTGTCCTCATATGATTGTCTTATAATAGACATTAGGAAGGATATTGAGTCAGACCAAGTCGGCTCCGGTTGAGCCTGTGGACCACAAGGTTAGTGTCTTCCCAGCACACAGAACCTTCTCCTCACAGTAGCAGGAATACAAGCTCGTGCTTCAACCACTTTGAACTTCTCCATGTGCCTGCTCTATCATTACTATACTCTTCTCTGTCCTTTTCTCTCTGCTGAGATTGTTCCACTTCTCTGATAGAAATGTTTTATCCCTTTTTAAGACTTAGTTCAAATGAGAATCCTTCCCATGCACAGTAAGGACTTCTCTTCCTTAGGCTCACACATGTTCCTAACCTCTCTTCCAGCTCTTACCCCATTGTAATGTGGTGATAGCTCTGTCTCTTCTGATCAGCTGGTGACCTCAAGGACCCTGGAGCTAGGTCCCAAAGCCAGCTCTGCCACCTACCACCCTTTCGATCTTGAGAACCTATATTAAGTCTTACTGAATCTTAGTCCTCTCAAAGGTCCAATGTGGTAGTTTTAAGAATTCAATGAGTTCATACACTACAGGGCTTAGGAACATGCCTGGCACAGAGTAAATTCTACACCGAGGTTGCTCTTAATACTATATCTGTCCTCAGTGCACAGCTCAGTGCCATGCTCATGATCAACAAAGATCTACTGAATGGAAATCACTATTTCCATTGCTATTGCAAAGACGTATTATCACCAGAAAAGAGAGAAAGAGAAAGAGAGAGAGAGAGAGAAAGAGCAAAGCCAGGCCACAGAGAGGTGAAGCCACTGGTGAAGTACATCCCACCAGGGCTGGCCCCTATATAGCTAACATGTTCCCCACCCATGGTTATATCTATGCATTACAGTGATCTCCATGACAGATGAATTGCCCTTAAGCCCTTGCTGGTTTTCCAATTAGTACTATGTAAACTTGATTGATGCCCCAACCTCACTGTTGGAGGCACCAGGTATGCCAAAATGATTGGAAGAGTGCTAGAAAACATAGCCCAAAGTTTCTTCACCATGTCTAAAACTCAAACATATCTAAAGCTTTGCAATGTAATGACATAACAGAGAAGGGGGCAATAAACAAGGAAGTAGAAGGACCTGTAGAATCCGAAAAAAATTAAATTTTGGAAGAAGGTAAAGTAACCTTCATAGTGGATTGTGAAATAACAGCCGGAAAGATAAGAAGAATCCAGAAAAGTGAGATGTAACTCAAAATCAAAGAGTGTTTTAAATAGAAGAATGTCATCAAATGTGTCAAATGAAGCTGAGAGGTTAGAAGATGAAGACAAATACAGGACAATTGAATTTAGTGACCTTGACAAGAGCAGTTTCATGCAGTGGTTTGGATGAAATCCCAACTGCAATGGTTGAAGAATGAGGAGAGGAGGTTAGTGACAGAACATATAAATGACTTTTTCAAGAAACACCCGTATAGGAAAAACAACAGGTAGAAGAAACAGGGTGGTGTCTGGAGATGTAGAAGAAGCAAATTAGTTTTTCTTTCTTTTTCTTTCTAAAGAATGAGAATTCTATATTGAAGAAAAGTTTTCAATGACTATTCAGGAGAGCCATATTCAGCAAAAAGGAGACAATCAAATGGTTGAATCCTTGAGACAGTACTCAGGAAAGGAATCTAGAGCATGATGGGCTTGGCCACTGGTAGGAGGCAGGGCACTGACTTAATCTGAGCATAAGGGCAAAAAGAATAAGCAGATGTTGAGGAAATGGATTTTAGCATTTGCTGTTGGGAGGATAAGAGGATAAGGGAGTTGACGTTCGAAATCTTCCATTTTCCCAGTGAAGTATAAAGCAAGCTCAACAGTGAAGTGAGAAAGCCTAGGACTGTCAGTGGGTTTTAGGAGAGAAGAGATATAGGAATTAGTAGTTTTTGAGAGTGTAAAAATGAGCTTATGAGATAATTGTGGTAAGACTACCAGACAAGGTTGACTCCTTTTGAATATAAAGTGAAGTTAATATGGTTGTAGAGGTTTTTCCAGCAATGGTCTGCCCTTTAGGTGTGGACATAGAGGGAATGGACAGCTGGCTACCACCAGGGTGGGGAAATTGCTACCTCAGAAATAAAAAGGAATGAGCAATTTATATTTGGAAAGATAGGATTACGATGGTGGGTCATGAGCTATGACTAAGAAAAACAAAATACATAAATAAAAATGAGCAGAGAGGTTTTTGTTCTAGTGAGAAATAGTGGTAACAACAGATTGGAGATCTCACCATCTCTCCACTAAAAAACAGACTGGCTGTATCTCAAGCAGTTTGTCAGATTCCAAATATTTGGAGTAAGACACTGGAGTTTTTTAGGGGAAGAAAACAGACATAGTCAAAGACTGGAGGAAAGGAGAACACTTGGGAGGCCACATCTCTGGTGGGAGGCAAACAGGAAGTGCAAGAACACACAGCGTAAGGACAGGAGGTGTAGGAAAAGAACTGAACTATTATACATACCATTCTCTTGACTGTCACTTTTTTTCACATAAAAATACCTATGTTATTCATGTCTTAACATGTCAATAAATACAGGTCTCTGTCATTGCTTTTTAATGGTGGCATGATGTCCCATTACGTGTATTGGAGCTAATCCTCTACTGTTGGATAGTTAGATGGAGTCTATGTTGTTAAATAGGACTAGAATTATGAGAACTGTATCTATATCTTCGAAGACAATCTCATCCAGTATTTCTGGACATGTCTGAGTTCCCTCCACAGTCCCCAGAGTATTGCTCTGAATGACCATAACAATCTTTAAAATAAGGAAACTTGCATAAAATGTTGCAGCCTTCAGGAGAGACCATCAGCTCCAAGACTGACATGAGAAGAGATCCCATGCACTTTTGTACTTTGAAATTCTAACCCAATTATATACTATTAGGTCATTATAGATGCTTTAGAATAGATCGTTTGATTTTTTAAGAGGCTGACTTTCAATCCCAAGACAATTCACTTAAAGCATACCAAGGTATCAGGAAGTTCATCTACTTCTTATTTTTAATTCACCTTCTCTTGAAAACATAATTCCACCCTTTAAGAAATGTAGCATTTTGATGTGTTTGTTTGGTGCAAATCCATTCTTCCAATGCCCTGTGTAAAAATGTACCAATGTTTAGCAGATGATTCCAGATCCTGAGGATTTTGAAATGCAGCCTGTGTTGCTATTGGAGGCAATTAAGTCTGTAGATTTGCATTAAATCGAAATATTATAACTGTCTCCTGAGCTGTTGCTTTTTTTGGAGGCCTAATTAAATCTTGTAGATAAACAAACAGAAAATATCTAGGCAGGTGTACATATACTTAAATATCACGGGGTGAGGGGGATGGATGTGTGCCTTATTGGAGCTGGGTGATTTTAAAGAAACTTCTATTACTTCAAGTAACTAAGAAGAAACTTTATTTTAAGTAACTTCCCCCTCCCATTCAGACTTCCATGAGTCATTCTCTGAGGTATTCCTAGCTCCAGCTCTCAGCATATATAATAGGTTTCCGTGAATGCTTTAACATTCAGCTCTCCAGGCAGTTCTATTCAGAATATTAAAGATTGTATGTTTTTCCTTCTGACCTCACCAAAAATACCGTCAAGAACGCTGCTAACATTCCCAATTTAAATAACAGGTAACTGTGGAGTTCAGCATTTTAAAAATCTCTCTAGCAAACACTTCTGTTGATAAAAGAGTTGGTGACTCAGGGGTATGTGATGAGTACAGATGTATTATAGAGTTAAAGGGGAGATGGAGAGGTTTCAAACAAAGTAGAGGTGGTTGGGGAGGGGTCTGTTCACTGGTTATCCTCCTAATTTTTTTTTTTCTTTTAAAAAAGGAAAGGGGGCTCCTGGGTGGCTCAGTCAATTAAAGTCCAACTCTTTTTTGTTTTCTTTTTTTAAAATTTATTTTCAATTAATTAACACATAGTATATTATTAGTTTCAGAGGTAGAGGTCAGTGACTCATCAGTCTTAATGAAATACCCAGTGCTAATTATATCTAGTTACTCATTCCCCCATCCCCCCTCCCCACCATCAACCCTCAGTTTGTTTCCTATGATTAAGAGAGTCTCTTACGGTTTTTCTCCCTCTCTGATTTCGTCTTCTTTTATTCTTCCCTCCCATCTCCCACAGTCCTCTGATTTGCCTCTTAAATTCCACCTATGAATAAGATCATACGATAACTGTTTTTCTCTGACTGACTTATTTAGCTTAGTATAACACCCTCTAATCCATTCACACCATTGCAAATGGCAAGATTTCATTTTTTGATAGCTAGGTAGTATTCCATTTGTGTGTGTGTGTGTGTGTGTGCGCACGCGCGCATGCACGCCACATCTTCTTTATCTATTCATCTATTGATGGACATCTGAGCTCTTTCCATAGTTTGGCTATTGTAGACATTGCTGCTATTCATATTGGGGTGCAGGTGCCCCTTTAGACGACTACATTTGTATCTTTAGGGTAAACACCCAGTACTGCGATTGCTGGGTCATAGGGTAGCTCTATTTTCAACTTTTTGAGGAACCTCCATACTGTTTTCCAGAGTGGCTGCACCAGCTTGCATTCCCACCAACAGTGTAGGAGGGTTTCTCCTTCTCTGCATCCTCCCTAGCACCTGTCATTTTCTGACTTGTTGATTTTAGCCGTTCTAACTGGTGTGAGGTGGTATCTTACTATGGTTTTGATTTGTACTTCCCTGATGCCAAGTGATGTTGAGCATTTTTTCATGTATCTGTTGGCTATTTATATGTCTTCTTCGGAGAAATGTCTGTTTATGTCTGTTGCCCATTTCTTTTCTTTTTTTTTTTTTTTTAATTTTTAATTTTTTTTTTAAAGATTTTATTTATTTATTTGACAGAGAGAGACCACGAGTAGGCAGAGAGGCAGGCAGAGAGAGAGAGAGGAGGAAGCAGGCTCCTGCTGAGCAGAGAGCCCGATGCGGGACTCGATTCCAGGACCCCGAGATCATGACCTGAGCCGAAGGCAGCGGCTTAACCCACTGAGCCACCCAGGCGCCCTGTTGCCCATTTCTTGATTGGATTATTTGTTCTTTGATTATGTTCTCTTGATTTGGGCTCAGGTCATGATCTCTGGATTAAGAGATTAAGCCCTGTGTCAGGCTCTATGCTTGGCAAGGAGCCTGCTTAAGATTCTCTCTCACCCTCTATCCTCTTCTCCAACTCCAGCTCCACTCACACACTCTCAATTAAAAAAAAAAAAAAAAAAAAAGAGAAGGAAGGAAATGATGAGACTATGTAAAAAGTATGATAACTAAGCCTATTATCTTCAGTGGAAAATCAAGCACTGAGATACTATCACCACCAGTGGACACTGACCTTGGCATAGCCCAATTTCTTTCTACTTTAGAAATATTTCTGATTTTGATTTTAGAACTGCAACATTCCTAAAAAATTAAAAATTAAAAAAAAAAAGTTTAAAAAGGGCTGCCTGGGTGGCTCAGTTGGTTAAGCACCTACCTTTGGCTCAGGCCATGATCCTGGGGTCCTGGGATCAAGTCCCATGTAAACCTCCTTACTTAGCAGGGAGTCTGCTTCTCCCTTTGCCTGCTGCTCCCCCTGCTTGTGCTCTCTGACAAATAAATAAATAAAGTCTTTTTAAAAATCAAAATAAAAAAATAAAAGGAACTAAAAAATTCCTTAAATGCTGTTGCTTGTTACAAGGCTGGTCTCTCTTCTCCTCCTTAAGAGACTTATACAAATTCACCACCTGGCACTGAGGTCTGTGACATTCAGGCACCTGGTTGGAGGTACACAGCCTCCCTTTTATGGCAGTGGTCACATCTTGGGAAGGAGAGCATTGCTTCAAAAGACATCAAGCTCAAAGCAAGAGTTTGGGCTTTGTCCCTAATGAGGCACATAGACAACTTTGAATGAGTCACTCAACTTTTCCAAGTCACTTTTTCCTTGGTAAAATGACAATGAAGTTAGGTTTGCTAACCCACATAAATGTTTTGATAAATGAGACAATGTCTAAAAAACTGATAAGTAGGGGCGCCTGGGTGGCTCAATAGTTTAAGCCGCTGCCTTCGGCTCAGGTCATGATCTCGGGGTCCTGGGATCGAGTCCTGCATCGGCCTCTCTGCTCAGCAGGGAGCCTGCTTCCCTCTCTCTCTCTGCCTGCCTCCCTGTCTACTTGTGATCTCTCTCTGTCAAATAAATAAATAAAATCTTAAAAAAAAAAAAACCTGATAAGTAAACTTCTACTGTGATGAATATAACAAAGTGGTAAAACAGTAAGGTGACCTTGATTCTACTGCAGCTTTATTGCTTCTACCTGAGGGAACCTGGGCAAATTACTTAAGCTTTTTAGGCCTCAGCTTTCTTACTTGTAAAGGGATGCTCTGTAGGACTTTTGGGAGCATTATATTGTATAACATATATAAAGTGTTATACTCAAAACAGTCATCAATCAATAAACACCAGTCAATATTTTTTTAATCAAAAAATATCAGCCTCAAAGATGGGACAGTTTTATCTTCCACAAGGTTAATAATTGCAATAGATTAAAACCCGTCAAATAAGTTCAAATCCACGAGTTCATAGGGCCATTTTTTTAAGGATTATCTTGGAAAGATGATAGGTAAAGAAAAACAAACAGAAAAAAACCCATAATCTGAAAAACTAGTAAATAAAGAAAACATAAAGCTTTTATCCTGTCTTCCTAATATAAACTGTATGACTGGCTAACCAAAGAGGAGATGAGGGAAGTATGTCACCACAGAATTATTTCAACTAATATGTAAAGAAATATAGTATTTGAATGTTACCATTTTTAACCTTCAATTACTTAATGAGCCTAGGCATAAAAGATCAATATCTGCTAACATCAAAGAAAAAACAAATCCAGTCTTTATGTGCCTCTTAAAGGACGGTAACTCCAATTAAATCTCATCGAAGTGATAGAAGCTGAGCCTAATTCAGAGGCTGCCATCACAAATTCCAGACTATGCAAAATTGTACAGGTCTAATGGGTTTGGTTTCTCAACAAATGAATTGTATGTAATGAAAAAGAAAAAAAGATGAAAGAACTTGCAGATTTAAAAAAAAATTAAAAGATGTGACTAATTGGAAAAAATAGCCTAAACTATAATGTCCACAGATGAGTTCACTTCGGTGATAAAACTGAAACAGTATCAAGCAAGCACTTACTACGATCAAAGTCAGCACAAGTTGCAGAGGGGGTTTGATGGAGAATGTGTCTGAAAGCAGGCAAAAGGGACAAGTCTTCTGGGGTGGCTGGCCAAGTTAAGTGTATTTGTCTTCAAACAACTCATTAAGCTACAAATTTGTTTTATGTGGCTTCCTGCATCTGTTTATTTTTTTTATTTTTTAATAACATACAACATTCATATTTTCTTTAAGATTTTGTTTATTTATGTGAGAAAGAGAGCCAGAGAGAAAACATTCTGTGGGGAGGGGCAGAGGGAGATGCAGAAACAGATTCTCCAATGAGCAAGGAGCCTGTTGCAGGGCTCTATCCCAGGACCCCGGAATCATGACCTGAGCCAAAGGCAAATGTTTAACTGACTGAGTCACACAGGAACCCAAGTCTGAACATTTTAAATGAAAACCAAAACCAAAACCTTGGTACCCTTAGCATCAACACCTAATCCAATGCATCACCAACTCAGGGAAAATCACACAAAGGAATTTGCTTTTGACAAAGTTTCTACTACTAGTAAGGTACCTTAATCTTACTTCTTACTACCATAGTCAGAGTTACCTTCTTAAAATATATACATCTCCCTTCCCCCACTCTATCAGAGAATTAAAGACAACACTTTGCAAGATACCTCTTATCCATGAATGTCAGATCTTTAAAATATACAGAATGCATGTGCTGCACCTGGATGGTAAAGTTGATTAAGTGTCATTCTCTTGGTTTCCACTCAAGTCATAATCTCAGGGTTCTGATATTGAACCCCACCTAGGGCTCTGTGCTCAGTGGAACATCCATTTGAGATTCTCTCCCTCTGCCTCGGCCCCTGCCCCTACTCAAGCTGGCTATCTCTCAAATTAGTTAACTAATTAATTAAATCTTTAAAAAACACAGAATGTGTGTGTAACAAATGTTAAAAATAGTACTTGGGAAAGCAGATTTATCCCCGCAGATTCTTGTTCCCATTACCTAAAATGACATTTTAAACCTTTTCTATTTCTCTCTTTAGTAAGCATTCTGAGGTTTCCATGTTTATCTCTATACACTATTTTTGCAACTTTAAAGCCAATAGTCTTTGGAATTTTCAACAGTAACAAAAATAATGTTTCAAAAATGAAAGATGTATTGTGAGGTACATCTAGGCTATTCTAGGGTACACATAAAGTTCTGATGCTAATAGCCCCCACTATAGAGTACCTTTCCTTTGTATTTCTGCAGCATATGAGTGAAATGATAGTGGCTGGTCCAGATTTTCTAAAATAGAACGTGAGCATCCCAAAATGTTAATCCTGCCAAGCATCTTCAAGATATGCTGGCCCAATTTCTAGGTAAGAGAGGTGATATTTCCATAGGTATTAGATGTACTCAGCTCCTAATTGATGCTTCTAACTTTGGGTCTGGCATATTTCCAAGGTGTATTATACTTGTGATTCTATTAATTTAAATGACAACCCAAAGAAGTAGATACCATTCCAGAATAGAACCTAAAACACAACAGGAGCACCAGAATTAAGTGACGGTGTACAGCTGGGATTCAGAACCAGGCAAACACCGCTTTTAACCCATGCTCTTGCCATTTGTTTTGTCACTGTCTTGTTTTCCTAGCAAACCCACTGGGTGTGAAGGGAAGCAGCAGACCTAATGAAGAAATGGAAATACCAAAGGAGAGATGAATCTCAACCAGTGGAGTCAGGGGTTGGGCAGAAGCAGCACAAAACTTAAAGTTACTAGACTCTTTGGCAGGGATAATCCAGGCTATAACTGAACTCTGGTTTCAGATGGTTTCTCATTGACAGGCTGCAATATTCTGGAAATTAATCCTCACCAGAGGTGGGTAAGGAGGGTAAATTATACAGGAAAATAAATATTAAATCTTTAATAGAGTTGACTTACTCTTATTTTTTTCCTCCAGCCTTTCAAAAAAGACAAATAGAATATTTCCAGAACATTCTATGTGCTGAGCACTATGTGAGGTGCTCATATCATAAACTGAATTGGACACAATCCTGGACTTAAGGTAACTCAGAGTCTTGCTGGAGGATTCCAGCACCTGTTATTTGCATTCTCGTTCTTCTCTTGAGGAGGGAAGCCATGTTTTAGAGCTTCCAGTAACACAATCCTTATTTCTCTTGTCTGTTCCATACCCACCTCCTTCCCTGGCTTCTGTCTTCTCTAAGCTACACTGTTTTTCAATGATCCAGGAAAAAAAAAAAAAAAAGTGGCAGAAATGCTGAATCATATTGAATTTTCATTGCATTGAAAAATGCCAAGTTCCCCCATTGCTGGCACCCAGGCATCATTCGACTGACCATTTCTAACTCCACTGATGTCATAAATATACCTCAGCCAAAAAACTAATTGTCCAACATTGATGAGAAAGTAAGGGAGCATGTGGAATCCCCTTCTGGACTCTGTGAATAATTTTGCAGAATTAAAGAATTTGTGTAATTTCCCCAGGGACATACTCGATTATTCTGCATCAGCTTTGTAACAAATGGTGATAATAGCTATTTTAGAGTTTAATGTAACAGGAGCCCAGGCGGAGGAACAGGTGCAAAGGGAATTAAATTAAAAAACATTTTTCTTTAGAAAATCAATCTTGCTTATGTTTCCTGTACAAGACTAACTGTTTTGTCTAGCTCCCCACCCTCTCTGTATTGTTCACACCCCCATGTGAACCCAGGACCACTTGAAAACATCGGTTATATCATCTACTATCCACCCAAAGCAGCTCTTACTTCAATTTTGGAAGCATGGGGAAGATGAATTTAAAGTATTTTAAGATCTACGCTGTGAGTCATTAATAAATTTCTTGTTACTGATGTGTTTTTTTTTTTAAGATTTTTATTTATTTATTTGACAGACAGATCACAAGTAGACAGACAGGCAGGCAGAGAGACAGAGAGAGAGGAGAAAGCAGGCTCTCTGATGAGCAGAGAGCCCACTGCAGACCTTGATCCCAGGCCTTGAGATCATGACCTTAGTCGAAGGCAGAGAAACCCACTGAGCCACCCAGGTGCCCCTACTGATCTGTTCTTAAACTCACCTCTTTCCTGAGTCTAATAAAAATAATAGTATAATCACTTGTTATAAGCTCAGCACTATACAACATGTTTATATACATCACTTCATCTAATCTTCAAATAAGTAAAGAGTGGTTATTAATCCATTTTACAGATAATGGGGTTAGGTAACTTACTCAAGACATACAACTAGTAAATGCCAAAATGAAGACCTGAGCCCAAGAATGTCCAACCAACCCCCAAAGAAATAACCCTTGTTCAGGCCCTTCTGGCAACAGAATATTGCCTGCATTAGTCAAGGGTGTTTCCTCTAGGATGACTACAAATCTCTAATAGTCTTCCAATAACCTTTTTTACTTAGGTCTTTTAAGATGTCCAAAAGTTGATACAACTTTTGCTCCTACACTAGAAGTGGGAACTTGGTAGAACTTACTAGAGACAGATAAAAAGAATCTTTAAAAAAAAAATATTTTATTTATTTATTTGACAGAGAGAGATCACAAGTAGGCAGAGAGGCAGGCAGAGAAAGAGGGGGAAGCAGGCACCCTGTTGAGTGGGGCTCCATCCCAAGACCCTGAGATCATGACATGAGCTAAAGGCAGAGGCTTTAACCCTCTGAGCCACCCAGGCGCCCCAGATAAAAAAAATCTTAAATACAAAACGTACCTTGTATGCTTGTGTGAGTACACGCGTACACACACACACACACACACACACACATCTCCCAACTTACAAATGTTACAGAGTGTGGTCTCTTTATTATCATCAAGAATCCCATGAGTGAAGGAAAAGCTTAGCTGGGCCACCTTCTTTGTCCTCCAAATTCTAGATTCTTCTCTGATCCTCCTCTCTGTCCCATGCTGCTCATATCGCAAGCCAACTGGCTCTTTCCATTTAAATTTATAATTGCTCTACCATTAAATAAAACAATTCAATCTTTGAGTCTGAATTGCTAAAAAGTCACTCAAAATGCAATTCCATCTATTTCCTCAGGATTAGTTCCTCTTGTTTCTATTTTTACACAGTTAAGCATAGCTAGAAATTCCTAGTGTGCTGTGAAATAGTGACCATGGCTCTTTAGCAATCTGTTCCGAGTGCACTCGATTTGCATATCCTTTTTGGAGCTGAGAAAGATGGGGGGGCCACTCTGGGCTTGGGTGGGAAAAAGCCAGCAAATATAGTATATTGGCTCCACTGGAAAACGGGAAAATGCATATATATGTACCCATATGCATATCCATATAAGTGTATACCATACCGTACTATAGTATACTATACTATATGTATACTTCTATACAGGAGATTTAGAAGACCTTCTTTTTCTGAAAATAATTGATATTGGGCAACCTAAAATAGAAACATTTACAATAAGTAGCAAAATTTCGTTTGAGGAGAGGAGAAAGAAAAAAAAATTGAAGAATGAAACTATGTATGCAAATATGTATATTTTCCCTTAAATTTAGTAACATTTACGTTTTAATTGCTCCAAGTACTAATCCTATGAATGAATACAATATGGATCAAGTCCCGACTTTTCTGAGTAGTTTTTCTTTACACATTTTATGATTGCATGGTATTTCATCTCTACTTCACGTTTGCCTTTTTCAGCCTGTTCTTAAAGTACCCATACTTAAAGCCCCCAAAACAATTAGTACTTCCACAGTATGCCAGAGGCTTTGCTTAATCCTTTGGTAGTCATTTATCTCCTTCTTCTTCTTCCTCTCCCCTTCCCCCACCCCCCTTTCTTCCTCTTCCTTTTCTTTTTGCAGAGCCAGGCCTGCATCATAATTATTGTTTCCCTGTCTCCCTTCCTTCCTTCCCCTCCTTCCCACACTCCCTGTGTATCCTGTCTTCCTTCCTTTGTTCCTTTCCTTTTTTCCAACACTTGGTCATCCATAGTTGTGGGTGGGATTTGAGTAATTCTCCAATACGACTGCCAAGGATCCATGATATACGGCACGTATTACAAGGTCTGCAATTCCATTTCATGAGTGATGTACCTTGCGTTTTTACTGTATTAGAAGATGCAGCATTTAGGAATCAGTTGGCAATGATTTACACAGAAATAATGTATGAGTAGAAAAGTGAAGTAGAGATGAATGATCGAGTGGAGGCTGGTGTTAAAAGTGTTTTGTACATTAGTGAATCTTTTCATGGTATAAAGGCTTACTTCCATTCACATCCTCCATGACTTGAGTCATGAGATGTCCACATCGATCATCACTCAATTAGAGTATACATACTACTGTATCTCATCTTCCTCACTCAACATAGGTCATAGACATTCTTCACATTAGTATATATAGAACAGGCAAGGATCAGAGAGGTTAAGTAACATAGAAAAATTCCTATAGCTTGTTGATGACAGAGCCAGGTAGAGGCAACCCAACACCTTGTCCAGTTTTTTTTTTTTTTTTTAATTAATCCACATTTGCCATAGGACTTATTTTTTTAAAATAAAAGATTTTGGCATTTATTATATAAATTTCTTATCTCCCACCCTTTCAAATCTTAATCAATAACTGGTAAACAAAGAAATTTGGTGCGGTTCCAAAAATAGGAGCAATTCTGTGGTTAGAATGCAACTGCAAGGAACTGGAGTTTGATCAGAATACCAGTTCTAACACCTGTTCTCTTAAAAGAATATTTCTTTACTTTCAAAAGGAGAACAGCAACATTTCTGATTCTACCTGCAATGTGGTCATTCAAAATCCATTACTGAGGAACAGGATTTAAAAGTTAATGTTACATTTTATACTCAAGGAAAAACTCATCCATTCTGCTGCTAGAGAGATAGCCCTACATGGATGTTGCAAAGAAATTTAAAAAGTGCTTTTGGCAAAATTACTTCTAAAATTTGAAAGGGAGATTTACAACATCATTTGTCACTGTAATTACAACAATAATTTAAGAAAAGCTAAAGTGCCTATATTATTAGAGGCAAACAGACATTACAAAAAATATACTGAAAAGGGATTTACAATAAAATCAAATGCCTCCCCTCAACTAACCAAAAATAAAAGGACCCCAGCTGCCATAACCCTAGGAGAGCAGCTCTTGCACAACTTAATTGTTTTCATTTACATGTAGCATTCTAGGTCACAGATATGCTTAGTTCTTTATTTTTATACGAAGCCCCAGAGATGTGTGCAGCAAGATAGACTTACTTCCAAGTGGGAGTTAATATTGGAATCTCTTGAGCAGTTGATGCTGGATTTCCTAGTCCATTCTTTCTTTTTTTTTTTTTTTTTTAAGATTTTATTTATTTATTCGACAGAGATCTCAAGTAGGCCGAGAGGCAGATAGAGAGAGAGAAGGAAACAGGCTCCCTCTGAGCAGAGTCTGAAGCAGGGCTCGATCCCAGGACCCTGGGATCATGACCTGAGCCGAAGGCAGAGGATTTAACCCACTGAGCCACCCAGGCACCCTTCATCTTCCCAATCTTAAGATGCAAAATCTGAATTTTCCCACATTCTGCCCAATTTTGCAGGTGCAAAAATTTACCTTTTGTAACCACTGCAGGTATAAATAATGTAATATGGATTGATAATACTCATCACAATCTGTGCAGTGGGACCCAAACAGCTCCTCCAACTCCCAAGTAACACGTTCATGTTCCTAAGTTCAACATAACAATAAATTTGAGTTCAAGAAGAATGTTTCTGATTTCAATTTTATTTAGAGGAAGACAGGTAGAACGATAGACAGGTTGTTGGATGGGTGGGGAGAAAGATTTAAATGAGCTGTAACTTTTTTCTTTTCTTTTTTTTTTTCATTTTGAAATCACTCCAAACTTACAGGAAAGTTGCAAAAACAGTATATAAAAAACCCTATCCTTTTACTGAGCTGCTTGAGAATAATGTGTTGACATGATATCCCGTCATGCCTGACTAGTTTAATGCATTTTCTACAAAATGATATCAAAATTAGGAAATTAATATCCATATATTACTACTCTGAACCCTCAGACCCCATTCAACTTTGGCAGATGTCTCAATAATGAATTTTACAGTAAAAGGATCCAAATCAGGGTCATGCACCGCGTTTACTTTCATGTCCTCTGGGTCTCCTTCAAGCTGTAAGAGTTTTTCAGTTTTTCTTTGGCCTTTATGGTCTTGACACTTTTTAAGCTTACTCACCAATTATGTGAAAGTATGTCCCTCAATTTTGGTTTATCTAATGTCTCCTTAAGATGATACTCCTTTTTGATGCCTGTGGGCAAGATTGTCACAGGAGTGTTGCTGTGTTTTTCTTCCTCCATCGTATCAGACAATGCATGACTGTGATTTGTTCTATTACCTATGGTGTTAACTTTGAACATTTGATGAAGAGAATGTCTGACACACTTTTAAGGATAAGCTAGTCACTTTGGACTCCTTCTAATTAATAAATATTTTGTGGGGAGTTACTTTGAAGCAATGGAGATACCAGATCACTCACCGACATTTGATTTATTCATTTGTTAATTCATATCAATTCGAACTCAAGATTTTTCTTTTTTACTCATTGGGTGACAATGTTAGATGTTGCTACCAGAAATGCCCATGAATTGGCTCTTCTCCATTATGTCTCTTATCAAGCTTTACGCAACCTCTTTCTTTTGGGCAAAACAAACTGTTCCAAATACATCTTGTACTTTCTCTGTCCCCACCTGGTAGTCCAAAATTTCTCTAAAAAGTCCAATTCCTTTTAGTGGAGAATGGTATTTAGCAACCAAGGACTGGGTACTTAGAAACCACGTTTTTTCTCACTCTCATGGGGGCACTGCTGCTCCCAAGACCTCTTGGTGAACAGAGGTAGGCAACATATATACATGCATATTCACATATGTATATATTTGCAGTGTCTAAATTTATCTCCACCCACATTTATATCTATTTTAATTCCCATATTTCTATCCATCTATCTGTATTGGTTTTCTAAGACTACCATAAAAAATAGCACAGCCTGAGTGGCACAAACAACAGAAATTTATTTGCTCACAGTCCCGGGAGCTTGAAGTCCAGGATCAAGGTATTGGCAGGTCCTCTTTGCCAACTCTCTGAGTCCTCTCTCCTTGACTTGCAGATGGCCTTTCCTCTGTGCACATGCACTCTGGGCTCTCTCTGTGTGCCCAAATTTCCTCTTCTTATAAGGACACCAGTCAGGTTAGATGAAGGTCCACCCATATGACCTTTTCTAACGTTAGTTACTAAGGGTATCTTTTAACTTAGTTACCTAAGTTTCTCATCAATAAATACAGTTGCACTCTGAGTTATGAGGGTTTGGGACTTCCACGTATTAATTTTAGGGAAACGTAATTCAGTCCATAACATCTGTCAACCTAATTATGAGTGTACCATCAATTCCATAACAAAACTGAAAGGTTTATCCCAGTTTTCTCTCTATATTTTGCAAAGATATTTTCCAATATCTAAATCTGACTCAAATTATATTCAATATATTTATACCTCTTATTAATCCTGCTAGTATATAACCAATCTCCCATCTCACCGAGCTGGCAAGTTATCTTCTACACTCCCTGCCCTTCCCGGGGCAGAAGTCCTTCTGACTCCACTCAGGCCCCAACACTTCCAGACACATGCTCTTCCATTCTCTCAAACGCCAGCACATGAACACACACAATACCTGATTTGTTGGACCCCAGCAAATGTCTTTGGTCTGAATTAGTCCCAAATGAAGAAGGGATGGAGAAAGCAAGGGGGGAAAGGAGGAAGAGGTGGAAGAGGGAGACAGACAAGCACTGGAAAGAAATAAAATCCAGTTCTAAGAGTGGATTGATGTCATTTTCTCCCCAATCCATCCATACTTCCTATGTTAACATGCATAACCAAATAGGAGTTATTGGGGCACCTAGGTGGCTCAGTCAGTTGAGTGTCTGACTCTTGATTTCAGCGTGGGTCATGACCTCAGAATCATGAGATCCAGCCCTGTGTGCGGCTCTGTGCTCAGCTGGGAGTTTAAGATTCTCTCTCTGTCTCCTTCTGCCCCCCCCCCCCCCACGCTGTCTCTCTCAAATAAATAAATCCTTAAACAAACAAATAAATGAACAAATAGGAGTTACTGACTAACAAGATTATAGATGATTGAATAATGACATTATCAAGCTAAAGGAAACAAGGTGAAAATAACAGTAGACTTCTTCAGTGCCCAACTTCAAAATAAGGAAAAGAAACTTATCCTCTCAGAGCTAACCTGTGAAAATATAACAAAATAAATGAGAATAGACATTTCCAAAGTCATCTATAAAGTCATCTACAAAGATAGATGGGTTGACTAACCTCGTCAAAAGTAGTTGATGGTATTAATATTGAAAGGAGGACTAGCAATCAGAATGGGAGCTGGTTAACAATGGACTTTACATTCAGAAATAATAATCATAATAATTAGGCATTTGTTTAAAGACACCATCCAAATACTATCCTCAGAGGTATGGGTGTCCTGATTTATTCATCCAAGTTCCAGGCCCGGTGGATGTGGAAAAGGATGCATCAAGATACCATTAACTGGTGCCATAAAAGATAAGTGAATGAAAGAATCATCTGTTAACATCCTAAGAGTCATCAAGCAAATTTCTATTTATAATGGTGTTTTCCTATAGAATTTTCTTTAGCAGCAATAAAGTCACCGTGTTATGTTGAAGGATCCCTAGGAGAGAAGGGGTAGCATTAGAACTAGTGCTTTGGGAATTGCACAAAATGTCATCATGCGTCACCGGGAGAAACATTCCTCATCACTGGGATCATTGCATTCTTGCAGCCATGTGTGTCAGCTTCCTTTAGGCAAAGTGGTATCTGTGAACGACTGTTTTAAATGAAGACAGTGAGGTTAGAATCTAACTAAATTATATGATGATTTTTTTTAACATTTGTTTATTTATTTCAGAGAGAGAGAGAGAGCAGGGTTAGAGGGAGAGGGAGGCAAGCAGACTCCCCACTGAGCAGGGAGCCTGACATGGGGCTTGATCCCAGGACCCTGAAATCGTGACCTGAGCCAAAATCTAGAGTCAGACCCATGCACACCATGTGATGACATTGTAAAGGGAAAAGACAGAATTCAGACATTAATTGTTGAGTTCATTGTTATTTTTGTTTTGTTCTCAGTTAAATCAGGATATTTTAGTATAAAGCAGGATATTATACAATCAGAAATGGTATATTTAGTATGGAAACCTCAGCTAGAAATAGGCAGGCTGTTATAAAGGTGATTAGCACAAGTTTTGAAGTCAGGGTACTCTAGGTTCAAACAGCCTTGAAAAAAATCACTGTGAGCCTTGAAAAAAATCACTTGAACTCCAGTTTCAGCTGAAAACCTGGAGTGAGAAACTGAGATTGCATTAGATTGTTTCAAGAAGTAAATGAAGTCAGAGGTGTACCTGTCTGGCCCATATAAACATTTTACTATTATTAGTTTCATTATTCAAAGGTCTCTGGAATTCAGCTAGTCCTGTGCCTTCTCTTCTTATCAGTTCCTGGTTACCTACCTGCATGGGGAACATGCTGCCATATTTACCACTCACCAAGATCACCCCACTCAAACGCACAGCAACTCTGCTGCCTCCTGTTTTCCAAAATCAGTTAACTCCCTAACTGTAACAGGGTCACAGGAGATCTAATCAGAAGAGGTTTTCATATTCACTCCATCCATGTCCCTTGATTTATGGAACAAGAAACTGAGGTCCAGGAGCCTCTGGGTGGCTCATATCCCATTCTTGGTTTCAGCTCATGTCATGATCTCAGGGTTCTCACACCAAGTCCTGTGTGGAGCTTCTCTGCAGAGAGTCTACGGGAGATTCCTTCCTCATTTCTGCCCTCCCCCATCTACCTCTCGCTCTCAAATAAATAAATAAATAAATAAAATCTTAAAAAAAAAAAAAAGAGTGGTCACCTGGGTGGCTCAGTGGGTTAAGCCTCTGCCTTCGGCTCAGGTCATGGTCTTGGGGTCCTGGGATCGAGCCCTGCATCGGGGTCACTGCTCAGTGGAGAGCCTGCTTCCCCCTCTTTTTCTGCCTGCCTCCTTGCCTACTTGTGATCTCTCTGTCTCTCTCTGTTAAATAAATAAAATATTAAAAAAAAAAAAAAGAAAGAAAGAAAGAAAAAGAAACCAAGGTCCAGTGGTAAAGTGTTGGTCCAAGATTATAGAGGACATTGGGATGCCTGAGTAGCTCAGGGAGTTAAGCCTCTGCCTTCAGCTCGGGTCATGATCTCAGGTCTTGGGATTGAGCTCCGAATTGGGCTCTCTGCTCATCAGGGCCCTGCTTTCCCTCTCTCTCTGCCTGCCTCTCTGCCTATTTGTGATCTCTCTGTGTCTAATAAATAAAAATCTTAAAAAAAAAAGATTATAGAGGATATTAAAATCATTATTTGAAGAAAGCATATTATTAATACCACTGAAAATACAACTTTCTGAACATGTAAAAATGTGTTTAAAATCATCTTTGAAGAACTGAGGATTGTTTCTTTCCTACTTGGGGCTGTGCAATATTTGCGTGTAATATAAAATGTAGTCTGCTCAACGGTCGTCCCAGAGCTTGGCACCACAGCCTGGGGATTCAGACTATTGTTTATAACCTAATGTGTCTTTAACAAACTCTATGAAAGGAACAAGGCCAGGCTTGATACTAAGACTGACAGACAAGTAATTAAGAAAAGGAGTCCCAATTTATAATACAATAATAACAAAGTTGCAAACAGCACTCCCCTCCTTAAGTCCCTAATTGGTCTATATAAATGTATGATCATACTTACTGTTTTGTTTTTAGAAGTGTCTATATATACAACATCTTCTATGCCTTGTCTATCCCATAAACAGGTACACAAAAGCACATCATTTCAATGTCACAATTTGCAAATGGGTATATATTGACCCAAGCAAATTCTACAAAGGGCTAAAGATGCCTTAGATTGAATCGCAATTTGCATTTTACAGATCGCTTTTGGCATCTGCATATAGCTTAATTTTCACTAAAATCCTATGGTGCTTGATATTATGGGCTGAATGATTGTGTATCCTCATCAATTTATATGTTGAAATCCTAACCCCCATTGCAATGCTATGGTGGAGGCCTTTGGGAAGTGATTTGTTCACGAGGGTGAGGACCCCATGAATAAAGTTAGTGTTGCTTTCAAAGACCTCAGGGAGTTCTACCCATCGATCCACTATGTGAGGACACAGAAAGAAGGTGGCCATGTATGAACCAGGAAGCAGGTTCTCACCAGACACCAGATCCGCCAGCATAAGGACCCTGGCTTCCCAGTCCCCAAATTCTCAGAAATAATTTTCTTTTGTTTATAAACTACTTAGTTCATGGTGTTTGTATTATAGCACTCTGAACAACCTAAGGTATAAAGATTGCAGGCATTTTGCAAATGAACAACCAGAGGCTTCAAGAAGATTTTCATAAGATTATACTGATTTATTTTGTTTTTAAAGATTTGACAAAGAAAGAGAGAAAACACAAGCAGGGCAGCTGCAGGCAGAGGGAAAGAGAGAAGCAGATTCCCTGCTGAGCAGGGAGCACGACGTGGGACTTGAACCCAAGATCCTGAGGTCTTGACATGAGCCAAAGGCAGATGCTTAACTGATTGAGCCAGGCAGGCGCCCCATAAGATTAAACGTTACGGATGCCTGGGTGGCTCAGCTGGTTAAGTGCCTGTCTTCAGCTCCGGTCAAGTTCTCAGTGTCCTGGGACTGAGTCCCATGTTGGGCTCCCTGCTCAGTGTGGACGAAGTCTGCTTCTTTCTCTCCCTTTGCCACTCCCCGTTTGTGCTCTCTCTCTGACAAATAAATAAAATCATAAAAAAAAAAATTACAGTGTTAATCAGTGTGGGACCCTAAAATTTTACTGTCTTCTAATTCTACGTATGGAGTGCTAGCTCCTTCTTGACAACTGTCTTTTTTTAGTGGGGGTACCTTTAATAATTTCTTAATAACTCTTAATTCTTTGATAAATTCTCTAGGGCATTTAACAATTTGGTAATATAAATTTAGAATAATTTATTTAATAATTTTCATTGGAACTAAGGACCCTTGGAGCCCAAACAGTGTCCTGGCAAGCTTGTGCATCCTCTGACTAGTCAGCAAGTCTGCCTGGACCCTGATGAGCCCTCTATGAAATATACAGATTACAAAGGTCATGCTCCATTGACAGGGTAAGCTATCCCATCACAATTTCATGGCAAGAAATTAAGCACTGATCTGTTGTCTCTGGATTCAAGCAAGAGAAACACCAGCTCTTCAACTAGTTCGGCAAAAATTTTAAACATTTGGAAAATAGCAAAGAGCAAAAATATTTCATCATAACCTATTTGCGAGTCAAAGCCATGCTCTATTGGCCTTCTCCAAAAATATATGCTCCTAAAGACCTATGAAAACCCAAAGAATAATACACTGTTTGGAAAGTAATTTTGACCCTTAACTCTATGTGAGTGACACAAATTTCTTATGAGAAAGAGAGCTCTAGCTGACCCACCCTTGTCTAATGGAAAACAATTCATTCCTGGCTTCCCCTTCTGCCCTCACTGGTTCCAGGGAGGCATCTTCCAACTTCAATTTCTCATACTTATGGTACTTTTATCAAAGGCTATTTTCTATCCTGAAGGAGCCAACAAGTCATTTTGTTTGTCTTCTTGAATCCATCAAATCCTCAGTAGATCCAGACTTCATGAAAATAGTGCTACAAAATCTTTCTGAGTGATATGTCTGCTTTGTGAGGACGCAGAAAGGCTGATCAATTATTAGATTGTGATTGATTGTTAGCACACTAAGCTCACACAAAACCTTGGGATAGAACACACTGAGTGGCTACAGAAGCTGAGCCAGGGATCAACACTTACAGAGCAGGCATAATGCCACTTGTCGGACATCTCAGATTAGAGCATATCTAAGACAATTTAAGTTCCAACTATACTTGCTAATACAAGAGTGCTATAGCTTTTGTAAATGTCTGCTTATAAAAATAGATGGAAAAAAATGTTTTCACACTGAATTCTTGTGAATTATATTTGGGTTAAGTGTGGGGTTAACTTAATCCCACAGCTGGGTAAACTGTGTGGTTAAGTGAGGAGTGGTAGTGCGCCTTCCATTATTTAACAGAAAATATGCTTGTGCCTTGTATAAAGCAGTATGTTAACATAATTCCATCAAAGTTATGTTTAGACATATAAGTATTTTTACATGGGACCCACCTCTAAATGAGACCCAACCCTACGGAGATCCTCTCTCCGGAATCTGTCATCTCCCAGACACGGGCTCTCACCAGGGTTCTCTCCAGCCTCACTGGTGACTCAATATAAAATGATTCTACATCTTCATGGTTTCTCTCTCAGCATTAACAATTCTTTCACGGCATTCATCATGTCTATGTCTAGAAATTCCACAACCCCCAGTAAAAAAATAAGTAAATAAATATAAATAAATATATAAAAACTCCATACTTCTTAAAATGCAAAGTTCTGAAAATTCATTAAACATTTCCTTCTATTGAGAGCGGGAGTTCCATGAGATGTTCCCTAAACACAGTATTCTGTGCTGAAACAAGTAATAGTGTATGCAGAGATATCCGAGGCTCTGAGAAGTTCTGCTGGGGGGAAACAAACACAAAGCAAACAAGAGCTGAACCTATCCTTTAAACTTTTATTATCAAAGATTATCCACACGTATATCACCACAGAACCATATATTGCTTTTTCTTTCTATAGTAAGACTTTGTTTAAAAATAGTTTATTTATTTATTTGACAGAGAGAAAGAGAGAGAGATCACAAGTAGGCAGAGAGGCAGGCAGAAAGAGAGAGAGGGAAGCAAGCTCTCTCTGAGCAGAGTCTGATGCAGGGCTTGATCCCAGGACCCTGGGATCATGTCCTGAGCCGAAGGCAGAGGCTTTAACCCACTGAGCCACCCAGATGCCCCTCGCAGACATCTTCTAATGCTGAGTTTTCACATTAAATTCATCATATGATTGTACAACTCAGCTCCTTTATGTATGACAGCCTCACATCTGGGAACTGCCTACAACAGTTTGAATATCACCTCATCTAACACATGTTCCGCAAATGGCCCCTTATTTTCCTGGAGCAGTTAATAATTCTATCATCTACATAATAGCTACACTCAACGCAGATTTCTACTATAGCACTTAGTCCACTGAGACAAAAGTACTTGCGTTATGTTTGTATTTGCTGTGTACTGTGTATATTTAATTTTCTCTGATAGATTATTCGTTGATAATAAAAATCCTATCTCCTATCTCTTATCTTTGGCATGAGGCCTGGGAACTCCTGAATGATTACTCCATGAATATTTGTTAATGTAAGGAATTAATGAGAGAGGATGCACTTGGAACCTGCTGATTAAGATTAAAAGTGAAAACAAAATTCAAACCCTTAAAAACCTTTTATCATTTGTTGGGTGTGCATGTGTTCTTGCATATATGTGAGAGTGCACCAGGCTACTCTGCCGTCGTAATCATTGATACAGAGACCACATGACTCAATGTGCAAACTGAAATATTTCTGAGTGAGACGGTATGCCCAAAATAATGAAACTGTTTATCTTACAGTAATTATTAACTAACAAATTGATTTTTCATATTAGTAGACATAAAATATTCCTATTCAAAAAATTATGTTCAAGTATACAATATTTTTAAAAATGTAAAACCAAAATATCTCCTTTTGTCACACGTAACATTTAAAAAATAAATTAAAAAGTAAGGTTTTTTATTACTGGGATATTGAAAAATAATATCAAAATATTCACTCTTAGTATATATTCATATAAGGAAAACAATCTTTGCTCATATCTTCTCCCAAACTGTCACTGATGTACTGAAGAATGTATCTTTGAAAATATGTCATCCCTTTTAAATTACCTATAAGCATGTTCAGTTTTCACTTTATGGATAATTTGATTTTGAATTGTTGATACTTTCAATTGATTCTCCCATACAGACAAATCTTTAATTAAGAAAATATGTTCACTGAAGATGCTCTAGTAAGCTTAGGGTCGATTCTTTTATGGGTTTTGCCTTACAGTAGCTTTCTTTGTTAGTTATTTTCATGAGACCTAATTCAATAACTAAGTCATATCTTTTTATCATTCTTTGAAACACTGCACTAAATTAAGCCACTGTGAAATTTTAGGCCTTCTTAAGTTTGTGCCATTTTAACATACACTATTAATTCATCCAGTAAAAACCGAATTCCATCAAAATTTCTTTACCAGAATTCTAAAAATTAACCCTATCCAACCTTTGATTCTTGTTTTCTCTGTTCAGTTTTCCCCTTGCCATTGCAGGAATATACTTCAATGTCATCTTTTTAGGGAGAACTCTACTTTCAAGACGACTATTTGTGGAAAGCATAATCTCACTAAAGTTTTTCAACTAATTTTTTTTTTTTTTTTGGTAAGAAAACTCTCAGAAGATGTGTTTACCAAGAAAAGTTCTGTGTGACTGCAGGATATGTAGGTTAATTTACAAGGTATTTCCTTAAAAGCACAACATTTCTAAATGACTAATGATGTGTAGGGAGAAATCAGGACCATCAGGCTAAAATACACATTTAGTAATATGTGTTCATTTTGTCTCTAAAGTAATTGTTATTAAACATATTTGTAAATTTTAACAACTATATCTTCTCTTCCTATTGGTAGATTATTGAATACTGGTTGGATCCAGTTATGAATTACATGGGCACAATAGCCTATTTCCGCTTCACAATTTCTATAATTGAAGAACATTGTTTTTCTTTCATGACACAAGCCACCTTCAAAATTTCTCTGTATGTTACCACTGTAAAAAGAAATAGTTTCTCTTTGTTGTTCAATATCTAACTTGCATAAACTGAATTTCTTATAGCTTTCAAATTACTGTGAGATGATTTGTCTTCTTTGGAAGGAACTCCAAAGCCTTTAGCTTCATTTCATAATTTGGATGAAATCCCATTATTGGCATTAACTGACTTTCTCTTTAAAGCACCTGATAGCACTGATATAAAACTGGCAGCACGTAACTGTTTGCAAATTGTCTCTGTTAATAAAGCCAAGACATTTGAAACTATATGGCTTCACTTTTTTGTATATGCAAAATAATCTTGGACTAGAAACTGAGTGAAATTATTTTGGAAGAACAATCTTTTGACATAAATAGTTACGCTTCAGCGATAACCGTGTTAATTTGTTATCATCTGGCATACTCTCTTAAAATAACTAGTGACTTTTGAGATACGTGCTGATATTTCTTTAGCAGACTCGAGTCTTCTGTCTCTTGTGTTGTCAGTGATATTACTATGGCTTCCATGGGGGATGGCAACATTTTGTACAATTTTCAGGTTTATCATCAACTTTCTTAGCAGTTGGAAGTTGGAAGTTTCCCCTGTATGAACTTTTGGGAAGTTGCTACTACAGAGACTTATTTTGACAGTTAAGTAAGGATTGCCAAACAATGAAATAAACAGTTACAGATTTAAACCACAGAATGCGTGACAATATCACTGTACCAATAACATTCATATGACTTTCTACACGTTGTGCAGCCAGAAGGCTCAGTTACTATTCCCTCTCCTATTTCAAAAACTCCTAATCAATAATTTTCCATGTTTTACTCAGACTCTCTCTCTCTCACTGGGGGCTTAGCATCTTCCTGCTTTTGCGGACTTAGCACACATCACAGAACCAGCTGATTCACTATCACACCATGTGGCCAGTGAGAGCAACTTCATCCAATACTTCTTTCACAGACACCTGAAGCCAGAGCAGTTAGCTATCCTTGGTTACTCACGTCTCAGAAGACTTTGTTACATCAGCAATCACCTTGCATGCTGCCCTTCCAAGGAGTTAGCTATGTTGCATTTAGAAAGAATTAGTAAAGCAGAGATGGATATCATTTGGCCATCATTCATCTTTAAGCATGTGTTAAAATGGGAGTTCAGCTCACTGCATGTGCATGTCACTCCTAAGACAAGACCATGTTAAAAGCTGAAAGTCAAAGTGTAAATCTGCCCAGCCATTCCAGATTATTGAAATGCATGTTTATTGAGTAAGCTTCACTAAAAGTTAAAAAAACAAAAAACGAACAAACAACAACAAAAAAAAAACTTAATACTAAAACAAATGGAATGCCAGGCAAAAGGCAACCAGGTCTTTCTTGGGTCATGTGGAATATATTGTCCCCCCAAACAAAGAAGGGATATTTAGTCAAATATGTATTGATGAAAGTGATAGATAGTCCCTATGCATTTTTTTTTGGGGGGGGGGATTGGCAGTACTTTCTTTTATACTTCCTAGAAAAAGCCAATCTTCTTTTCTAAACTAAGTAGCAATTGCATGGTTCAGAAATGCTGGGAAAATGAAAATGTATTTTTACTCAGCACTTGGTTTGAAGGCCACAAGCAATCAGAAACCAGTGAAAAATCCATAATAGCATACTTGTCTCCAAGACAGCAGAGAAAGATGTTGGCCTTTAACTAGCAACTGCCCCTTGAGAAGTCTATGAGCCCTAAATTTGAAGGTCGTCCTCCTGACATAAAGAAGGTTTTGGAAGGCAGATCTAGATTAGGGACATCCTTGTCAGTATTTCTGAGTACTCAAAAGCTAGTTTCTGCTGGATACTAACCATAATGTGAGATCCCTACCTCTATTGATAGATCACTCAAATAATTAGAATTGTAAACAATTTCCTGTTGTCATTGACCTGATCAAAACATCCACCCAGTGTTCACCATCTGGAACTAGCAGAATACATAAACCTCCCCCTAATATGGTCTACCTCCATATATTTAGAAACCTCCCTCAAGTCTTCTCTTCTGGAACTTAAATGGGCATCTAACTTGCTGCTTGAATGTGCACTCATTCATTAAGGACCTAGTTGCTGAGGACTGGCTTTGCCCATGGCTCTGAGTCAATTTTCCTAACACAGGGCAATCCTGCCCACCCTGCTAACTGCCCACTCCCTGCCCCCCAACATTTAGCAATACCTGGAGACATTTTTGTGTCACAACTCAGGGCAGGGTGTGTGTGCTATAGTCATCTAGTAGGTAAAGATCAGAGATGCTAATAAACATCTTGCAGTATGTAAGACACAATACACAACAAAGAATTATCCAGTCCAAAATGTTCATAGCACATGGGCTGAGAAACTCTGTTATAAAAATACATAAGATTGCTTCCAAAAGAATCATAAGCGCCATCATTTACCCCCAACTAGAAGGAGGGAGAGAAGGAGGGAGGGAGGAATAGGTCAATGTAGCTCATCAAGGTTAAGTAGAATGAGATTTTAAATTTCCTTGATCTGAATACTGTACAAAGTAAGGGATAATACCTCAGTAGGCATGCAAGGGTTACAGAAGGGGAATCTTGACTCCTTGGAAGCCTTAAGGCAGTTGGGCAAAAACTGCGTTCCCTTTCAGAGGAAAGTGACTTTTCCTTTTATATGTGTGGGCTCTAACTTGCTTTTTAAAAAACTCTAGTATTTTTCAAACATTACTTATGAAGAGAAGAGTGTTTATAAAATGTTTCAGCAAGCAACATAACAATACATTATCTAGTTTAAGAAATAGAACATATCTAACAATACCTCCTAAGCCCTCCTTTATTATGTCTCATTCTCTTCCTGAACACAACCACCCTCCTTACTCTTATGATAAATATTTCTTTCTTTACATTATAGTCTTAAACCATTCATGTATGAATTTCTAAACAATTAAGGTTACTAACGCCTGTTTTTGAATTTCACATACACGGAATCACACTAGAAGCATTAATGGCATGATTATTCCATGTTGATAATTGTATATGTTACCTCTTCATTTTCTTGGATGAACAGAATTCCTTTGTATGAATACTACAATTTATTCATTCTTCTGTGGGTAGACATTTTGTGTGTTTACAGTTTGGAGCTTTTAAAATAGACTCACTATAAAATATTCCTGAATACATGATCTGATAGACAATTTAATGTTTTACTATAGAGCATTTAGCAAGATGTGGAAGTTGTGGTTCAAAGATGTGTACATCTTCAGTTATACTGGATATTGTCAAATGTTACCCAAACACTGGTACCATGCCTGGCACATCTTAATACATCATTAATTTTCTGATCGTTTCCAGTGTGCTTATAAGTAACTTGTATTTTTCAGTTGTTAGGTATACTGTTTTATTGTTCAGATCTTCTATATCTTACCTGACCTCTTTTGTCTGCTTGTTCTCTCAATTTTCGAGGGAGTTCTGTGAAAATCTCCTACTACAAATGCATCTGTCTCTTTCTTCTTACCAGTTTTTGCTTTAGATATTTCAAGACTCTTGTCAGGTACATAAACATTTAGAATTGTTGTATCTTATTGGTGGACACTCAATTTCAGATTATAAAGTGTCAAAAAATATTTTTTTTGAAGATTTTATTCATTTATTTGAGAGAGTGAGAGAGCACAAGTGGGGTGAGGGTCAGAGGAAGAAGCAGACTCCCTTCTCAGCAGGGAGCCCGATGACCCAGGACCCTGGGATCATGACCTGAGCCGAAGGCAGACACTTAACCGAATGAGCCACCCAGGTGCCCCTAAAAATTGTTTTTTAATGATATTTATATCTACACACCATTTTTTATTACTATTAGTACAGGTTGCTTATTTTCATGTCATTTTTACACTTTTTAGAAATCTTTCTGCTTTAGGAATGTCACTTAAAAACAGCATATACATCTTATAAACAGAATCTATGTGTCCAGTCTAACAATCTTTGTCTTCTTTTTTATAGCATTTAATCAATTTACATTTAATTTAATTTTTTCTACTACCTCGCTTTATACTTTCAAATCTGCACTTTCAGTGTAGTTTCAATTTGTCTTATTCTATTTCTCTTTTCTTTTCTCCACTTTCCTTTTTTGATTAATTGATTTTTCTTCTCATCTGACATTTGCCACCTATGAATTTTGAAGTTAATTTCACTATTTGTATTCCTCTTATAATTATAACAAATTATATCAAAGCATGAAACAAATCAACACTTGTACTATCTCCCAGAAAGTACCAGGAAATCAAAACATTTCCACCTCATCCATAACCTCTTTGACTTAACATATTAGATTGTCTCCTTCTAATCGTCTAAATATATTGTATGTCTATATATTAATTTTTTCCTCTGTGATTTTCCATATAGTTAATTTTTCTGATCTTTTTTCCAGGTTTTTTCTCCAGACACCTTTAATCTGCTGCTCAATTCACTTAGTTTTTCAGTTACTTGTATTCTTCATTTCTACAAGTTTTATTTTGTAAGTTTTTAAGACTTCTCTGCCAGTTCTCCGAGTTTCCTGTTTCTGAAACACATTTTCAACTTACTTTTTATTTCTTTAAGAAGAGTAATTATGGCAGTTTTATGATCTATACCTGATAACTCCCCTGTATGAAACTCTGTAACTCCATATCCTACCTACTCTGTGGTTTTTGCCAGTTCTCACACACGACACTTCATTCTCTGTCTGTTTCATTATATTTGACATGCTTGATTGTCTTTGTGTGGTGTTCGTAATCCTAGCAAGGAATCTTCAGCAATAACTTGAGGCTTAAGATAAACCTGCATTACTTTATAGAGATTTTCTCTTTGCTTTTAGATACCTAGGAGTCCTGCAAGCTCCGCTGAAACTTTTAAAATAAATTTATGTTTTTGAGTTTCTGATCGATGTCAGTGTAAGTTTGATATCAGTATGAGAGCTGGTTTCTCTTCATTCATTTTCAAGGATTAGCCACTTGAGATACCAGTTTTCTGTTAGGAAGCTTTCCTGCTAAGTTCTCCAATTGTGAACATATCCAGGACTTGAACTTCTTGCTCTTTAGGTAGTTAGAAAGAAACATCAAATTTGGCTAGATGAGTAATTCTTTATCTATGTTGGACAAACTTTTCTAGGTACCCTCTCTCATCAATTTTGAAATAATAATTTCTTAAAAATTTTTTAGATTTATCGTGTGTTTTAGAAGTTTTCAATCCAGGCTGTTAAATTATTATCAGGAATTATTAAATAATAATTACCAAATTATTATTTGATCAAAAAACCCCCCAAATTTAAACTAAGGAACATTCCAATATAATTTTCTGTTTGTCATGAAGGAATAGGTTAGAAACACTAGCATGGATCATGCATTGGTTCCTTCTAAAAATATAGTAAGCATCGTTTATGTGAAAGATCTATCACTGAACAAAGAAGAAAGGGAGAAGACTGGTGGAAAAATGCAAATCCACTAAAAATTCTAAGAAACCAGTAAATGTAAAAACTCGCACCAAGTCCTAAATGCAATAGAAAGGACTCAAACAAATTGCTCTGGATCTGTTTATTAAAAAACAAAATATGGGACACCTGGGTGGCTCAGTGGGTTAAAGCCTCTGCCCATGGCTCAGGTAATGAGATAGAGCCCTGCATGGGGAAATCTCTGCTCAGCAAGGAGCCTGCTTCCCCCTCTCTCTGTCTGGCTCTCTGCCTACTTGTGATCTCTCTCTCTGTCAAATAAATAAATAAAATCTTTAAAAAAAAAAAAAACAAAAACAAAAACAAAATACTTCTAGTCAGGATGATCAGAGAAGGTTTTTGGAAAAAAAAAAACCAGTTGTAAGATACATAGAATTTGAGCTAATATTTTCTATATTAAAAAGAACATGAATTTTGAAGAAAGGCTGTTCTATGACTTAAGCACAGCTCTAACACTCCCACTTATATATGAATTTGAATTTGTTAAATGAGACTATGAATGTCACTGTAGTCTAGAAATTATAGTATCTAATAGCAAAATAGAGGCAAATAAATAAAGCAGTATAGATGAAGCTTCTAAAGCAGTGTCTAAGCTTTTTATAGATACTTGAAATATTGGAGTTATTAAATTATTTTGGTGTGTAGATATATATTCCTATATACCAATGAATTATTTTGAGGGGCTTAAAATTAAATCTTGGATAAGAAAAAATAATGAACAGATTGATGTTATTCAGCACCTACCATGTATTTCTTCTAATAGTAGATATATTCACAGTAATGACGTTATAAATAGTTCCTTTCATCATTCTTTTTCTGTCAAAAATACAAATACAAGAGCTCCAGCATTATTATAATTTTGGAGGGGCCATAAAAAATACTAGTATATTAAAGACTGAGACACTGCAGGTACGAGCTCTTTTAAACACAGCTTTTTGAAAGTACAAACTCCTTTTAATACAGCTTTTCTTTTTTTTTTCTTTTCTTTTTTTTTTTTTAAGATTTTATTTATTTATTTGAGAGAGAAAGAGAGTGAGAGAGAGCATGAGAGGCGAGAAGGTCAGAGGGAGAAGCAGACTCCCCATGGAGCTGGGAGCCTGATGCGCGACTCGATCCTGGGACTCTGGGACCGTGACCCGAGCCAACGGCAGTTGCTTAACCAACTGAGCCACCCAGGCACCCCTAATACAGCTTTTCTAAACCTGTCTGCCACAGCACACTTTTTTCAGGTCAAACTTTAGATTTTTTTTTTTTAAACCTCACCTCACTGCAGTTATTCATAATCAGACCACAGTGCAGTTCTATCCAATCAAATTTCTTTGAGCCCCTACAGAGTATTTGCTGTCCAGAATTTGTTAACATGTTGTTTTTTTCATCGTTGGTAGATTTCCCTGTCTTTCCACATTATTTAAAAAGATTCTCTACTTCTTCCAGTAAAAGTATAATGTGCCATTTACAGGCTGGGAGAAGCTTATTGCAAATCATTTATTTGGTAAGGGACTTGTATGTTATTTATGTATGTGTGTTTATGCAACTAAATAATAAAAGAGAAAAATAATCTAGCTTTTTAAAAAGCCAATAAGCATATGATGAGATGTTCCCCATTATTAGTTATTAGGGAAAAAAGTAGATAAAAACTACAAACCAAAAGAAGGTTAATGATAAATGCTGGAAAGTACTCGAGGAATGGGAACCCTCATACACTGCTGATAGGAATGGCCAATGGTCATTTCCAAAATGGTGTGGCCATTTTGGAAAACAGTCTGGCAGTCCCTCACACTGTTAAATGTATTTATGGCATAATCCAGCCAATTCCATGCTTAGGTATACACCTAGGAGAAAGGAAAGTATATGTCCACCCAAAAACTTGTACACAAATGTTCAGAGAACATTATTCATAACAGCCAAAACCAGAAAATAACTCAAATGTCTATCAAGTGCTAAGCTGTTAAAATGTAGTATATCCATACAATGCAATGTTATTCCACAATAAAACAAATGAAGTATTGGGGCACCTGGGTGGCTCAGCCGTTAAGCGTCTGCCTTTGGCTCAAGTCATGATCCCAGAGTCCCAGGATGGAGCCCCGCATAAGGTTCCCTGCTCAGTGGGAAGCCTGCTTCTCCCTCTCCCACTTCCCATGCTTATGCTCTCTCTCTCTCTCTCTCTGACAAAAAAATAAATAAATAAGATCTTTTAAAAACAACAACAACAACAACAAAATGAAGTACTGACACATGCTATAGTATACCTGAACCTTGAAAATATTATGGTAAGGCACAAAACTGTGCATATCGTATGATTCCATTTATCTGAAATGTCCAAAATATGCAAATATGTAGAGGGAAAAAAAAGAGATTCATGTTTTCCGAGATCTGTAGGTGATAGTGAGGATTGACAGGAGACAGCCAAGTGGTATGAGGTTTTTTTTTTTTTTTTTAATGGAGTAATGAAAATATTCTAAAATTGATTATGGTGATAGATGCACAATTCCACGATTATACTAAAATCTACTGAATTCTACATAGGTGGATTTCATGGTATGTAAGTCATAACTCAATAAAACTCATAGTTATTTTTCAAAATCACCATTTTAGCTATGGCTTCACTTCCTTTAAAATTCTTCATGGACTATACACTGCCCATCAGATAACGTCCTAATGCTTTACAGTCTGGTTCCTTCCTATCTCCATCAACTCTTGGCTTTCTCCCCATGTACCTTAGGCTCCAACATGCACATAGTTTCTACAATATCAAAACAAAAAACAAGACTATTTACAGCCACATATTCTCCTTGAGTAGGGGGATGTGTTAAGCAAGACTTGCTCCTCAGAGGATCCTGATGGGTATTAAGATATAAAAGAGAGCCCCAAAGAAAGACAGTAGAAGGCTGAGTACTGAGGACATAAAATGCAGCTGCTGTGAAATATTCTTAGTGGAAGAATGGGCAAAGGAATTTAAAGAACAGGAATGTCTGAAATAATTGTCATGGTGTTTGCATTATTACCATGTGAATTCCTGCTCTCACTTTCACCCTATAACCCACACATTGCTAAACCTTTAGTACAACCTACCACATTCAAATGGCTTTTGAGATTCTGGGTGGAGGGGTGGAGAAACTGAGGAAGGGATGAACTTTCACATCTGAGTTAATGCAATGAAGAACAGAACAAATATTAAAAACTTGGAAAGGCAACTCAAATCTAGAGCAAGCCAAAGTTTGAAACCAAAAGTGACCCTGATACTATAAATCCTCCTAAGAACTCTCAGAACCCTTGGGGGTAACTTGTATAATTAAAAAGCTTGGGATCAGGAACATGAGGCTATTTCATCAGATTTCAAGAGGCAGAGGAACCTGATGTATGAACTATGTCTATTACACTTGTAAACAGTTTTACAGTGCCTCCAATTAGACAGAAATGTTCAATAAGATTTCTATGAAAGTCACTGAGATCACATTGTAGCTGCACATGCCAAGAACAAACATCTGGGGAAAAACAATAGGATTACATTGATTCATAGGGGAGCACACATAATATCATTTCCCCTTGACCTCTATTGAGCTGGCTTCATTATCTAATCTCTTGGTGTTATGGGAGGCATTAATTTCTGAACTGTTCAGGCTGCTATGTGGATTTTTAGTATCAGGTGTCATCTATTATACCTCACAATGGGATTTTTTTGAACGTGAGCTTGCTGATAAAATCAAGGATCAATCCAAAAAAATGGGAAATTGCCCAATCAAACCAACCTTCCATCTACCTCTCTCTGTAGACCTTAATGCCCTGTCACCATTTGCCCTTGAAACCTCTACCAGTGTTAATTTGAACTGTGGATATTTCTTTATATATCATAATAAAAATGCAAGCCTAATCAGGAGTACTTTACTTCCATGTGCAAATCTAAACAAAATGCTTTTTTAGAAGAACTTTTACCTTATTCTATTTTGAATTAACATTTATGTTTTTATTGTTTTTTTTATTAAATTAATTTATTTATTTTCAGAAAAACAGTATTCATTATTTTTTCATCACACCCAGTGCTCCATGCAATCCGTGCCCTCTATAATACCCACCACCTGGTACCCCAATCTCCCACACCCCCCCACCACTTCAAAACCCTCAGATTGTTTTTCAGAGTCCATAGTCTCTCATGGTTCACCTCCCATTCCAATTTACCCCAACTCCCTTCTCCTCTCTAACACCCCTTGTCCTCCATGATATTTGTTAAGTTTTTAATAATAATTCCAGTATAGTTAGTATATAGTGTTATATTAGTTTCAGGTGTGCAATATAGTGATTCTACAATTCTATACATCATTACTCAATGTTCCTCATAAGTATCCTCATAATCCCTTTCACTTATCTCACCCATCTCCCCAACTACCTCTCCCCTTATATCCTTAATTTTAAAAAGGTACCCTCAGAGTTATTACTTTTTTTTAACAGAAACATTTTTTTATTTGAAGCATACTTCAGAGTACATGATTCTAAAAGATAGATAAAAAAATTCCATCCAAGAAAAATTGAATACACATTTTCTTCAAGTAAACACAGAAGAATCCCCTAGTTAAATCACATAAAAAGACACAAAACAAATACTACAAATTTAAGAAGACTGAAAACATACCAAGTATAATTTCCAATCAAAACAGTACAAAACTGAAGATCAAAAATAAAACAAAGTTGGAAAGTCTGCAATGTAAATATTAAATATTTAGTATGTAAATATTAAAGAATACACTACTGCACAAGCAATGGGCCAAATAAGAAATCAGATGGCAAATCAAAATACGTCTCAAAACAAAGAAAAAAAAACACAATATTCTAAAACCTATGTGATGCAGCAACAGTAGATGCTAGAGTGAAATGTTATAAATGCTTGCATTAAAAACATACAAATAAACAAGTTAACATTACACAACTTAACACAAGGAATTAGAAAAAAGAAATTTAGGTGAAATTTAGTAGAGGAAGGAAGTAACATGGAAAAATCAGAAATAAATAAAATAGAAACCAGAATAAACAATAACATAACACTGAAAATAATGACCAGTTTTCTTCCCCCCAAAATAAATAAATAAATAAATAAATAAATAAATAAATGAAACTGACAATCTTTAACTACATAAACTAAAGGGGGGAAAAAATAGAATATTGAAAAACTAAAATGAGAAATGGAAGAAAGTGCCATGATATAGCAAAGTAATGAATGGGAAAAATCTGCAACCAAGAATACTCTACCCAACAAGGCTATCATTCAGAATAGAAGGAGATAAACAGTTTCCCAGACAAACAAAAACTCAAGGAGTTTGTGACCACTAAACAGCCCTGCAAGAAACATTAAAGGGAACTCTTTGAATGGAAAGGAGGAAACCTAAAGTGAAAAAAACAAAAAAAGGATCAAAGAAAATCCCTAGAAACAATGAGAAAAAAAGTAATAAAATAGCAATAAATACATATCTATCAATAATTCCTTTCAATGTAAATGTACTAAATGCTCTAATCAAAAGACATAGGGTATGACTGGATTAAAAACAAAACAAAACAAAAACAAACAAACAACAACAACAACAACAAAAACCCAGGACCCAACTATATGCTGCTTACAGAGACTCATTTTAGACCTAAAGACACTTGCAGATTAGAAGCGAGGGATGGAGAAATATTTATCATGCAAATGGATGTCAAAAGAGTCAGAGGAGCAATACTTGTATCTAACAAACTAGACTTTTTTGTTCTTGTATTATCTTTTTCAGCTTTTTGGTATCAGGGTAGTACTGGCCTTATGGAAAGACTTTGAATGTGTTCCCTCTTTCCATTGTTAGTAAGATTTTGATAAAGATTGTCATTAATTATTATTATTTTTTTAAATGTTTGGTAGAATTACCAATGAAACAATGTGGTCTTGAACTTTTCTATGCTGGAGGTTTGTTTTATTTTATGGTTGTTTTTGTTTTTTGGTTTGTTTTTTTTTTTTTGGTCAAAGATTTTATTTATTTATTGGACAGACAGATCACAAGTAGGCAGAGAGGCAGGCGGTCCGTGGGTGGGTGGGGGAAGCAGGCTCCCTGCTGAGCAGAGAGCCCATTGCAGAGCTCAATCCCAGGACCCTGAGATCATGACCTGAGCTGAAGGCAGAAGCTTTAACCCACTGAGCTACCCAGACTCCCCAGTGTTGGAGATTTTTGATTCCTAATTCAACTTTGATTCTTGTTATTGGTCTACGAAGATTTCCTATTTCTTGAATGCAAGATTTGTGATCAATCACAGTAACTTACGTGTTTTTAGGAATTACTGTTTTTCCCTTATGTTATCTGATTTGTTAGTATATAATTGTTTATAGTAATCTATTATCATACTATGTACGTCTGTGGTTATCTGCTACATGGTTTCCCCTTCCCTGACAAAATAACTTTTAATGTTTCTCTGCCCAAACATTCAGAAATGACTAACATGTGTGTGCAGGGCGTGGGAAGGGTGAACATTTCTTTCAAATGAAAATGCTATTTTGCCAGGTTGTGATTTACTTATTCATCACTAAATTGAAAGCTCCATAATGGCAGACATTTTATCTGGTCTGTTCACTGACACAGTCCTAATACCACCAGCTCCTGACACGTGGTAGATAAAAGGCATTTGTCAAATGAATGATTAAGTAAACGATGTTACTGTTAAATCACTCTCTGGGTTATTTCTTTTCTTACATGTAAATAATATATATTTGAAAGAACAGACCTACAAAATCAAAAGATAAGATTAAAACTAATATAGGTTAATGTTTATTGTTTCTTATGGGCCAGGAATATTTTGTAGTACATTTTCTCACTACTACTACATTGTATAGGCTATTGGAATTTAAGAAATGTGTCCTAGGTCACAGATAAACTGAATGGTTGGAACAGAAATCTAGGTCTTATTTATCCCAAAGCCACACCCTGAATCTCTGCTCAAAGTGTTTGTCCATATTTACATAGTTCTTTCCCATGGTACAGATTCTCCAGGAAGCAACGAAGAAGTTGTCAAGACATAAGGGTTTGCTTAACGTCACTTTTTTCATTTCATTGCGCAGTATGGATCATATATAAAATTTTTGTATAAAATTATATAATAAAATTATTTTATAAAATAAAATTATATAAAATTTTGCATAAAAAGAGATGATTCGCTAGGAGCGAAATTTATACATTCAGTCAATGAGGAGTTAACTATGTGAGTCCTAGAATAATGGCTACGAATTTGTTTTTCTAGCCACTCTCAATTTAAAACTGGATTTAGTCTTACCCCTCCATACTTCTCCACTCACTTGTGTTGATGAGGGATGAAAAACAGGTTATATTTGAGAATTTACAATCAAATCTTGCTTAATCAGATTTCTTGTTAATTTTATGGATACGTAAACACCTGTGCTATCACAAGGTTATAGATTCCTAGATTAAATACAGCAGTGACTACGGCAGCAATTTCAGTTGAGGAATCACTGTATACTCAAGGAAGGCACCATCCCTTGGACAACGTTCAAACTGAACACTTACATTCAGTAAATCAAATGAATAATCATAATTACTTTCCTTAAATCACAGAGTAAATGTGCCAAGCTTATTTAACACACACAATTTTTCCCCCTTATTTTTACATTTCACTTCCAACAATGACTCCAATGAAAAATTCAAATGCAAAGAAAGACAGAGTGTGTGTAGAAGCTGTTAGAGTCTCATTAGGCCAGATGGTATCTATAAAAGGAAGAAACTTCCACGGAGACCTACGAAGAATAACCGGACAAAATCACTCCAATGTTCTGTTGGAGAATCTGTCAGATAGAAAGAGTGTGATGATTCTGGGATAAAACCAAAGGTTTTTCTCCCAGATTAATTAGTATGAAATTCATCTGCACAGGAAGCATTTTAGATACCATGAGATTTTCAAAGAATTTTAAAATTCACACACACACACACACACACACACACAAAGACTAAGAAAGAGTGTTGCTTCATATATGCTTTATTGACAGCCTTTATTCTCATTTACAGCTTTGTCTGTCTGTAAGTCTGAGTTTCAGTGACAAAGAACTTTGGATTCTCACCATTAGGTGGATGGTGTTTGTCATATATATATTTTTTGAGATAACATTGCCCTTTTGCTAACCTTACAAGAAGCTTTGAAAATAACTTTTATTCACGACTGCTTGAAAAAATTAAAAAAAGAAAAATGAAATTTGGATATGGCCTTCTAATATCTGTGCCAAAAAGTCAAGAAGTAAAGAATCATCTTGGGTGTACAGGTAAAGAAATTTGACTGATAAAGAAAATTTTCTTTGAAAAACCTTCACTGAAGACCATGAATGATACCAGAAGCATTGTTGGTGTAGTTAATTTTGTTATGGGGTTTTTTTTGTGTGTGTGTTTTATTTATTTGTTTTTCTTGCAACTCTATTGCAATTTTACATTTCATTCATTCTAATCTACAAATAAGGTGTTCTTTGCATGTGTGGATAACAGATATATTTTTGAAATGCCTCCAATTTCATTCATTATACTTAGCACAGTGGTAGGCTGGGTTTTTTTCCCAATCATTCCACCACCTTTGAAAACCTGGTCATAAAGGAGGAATTGACAAAACGCAAGAAGAAAAAGCCAGAGGTCTGCTTATTCTAGACTTAGGAAACTGTGGTGAGTTCTGAAGAGACAGGAAAGAAAATAAAGATAAAGGAATGAATGAATAAATAAAAACAAATATATATATGTATATATATATATATATACATATATATATATGTATATATATATATATATACATATATATATGCTGTTCTGCTCTGAATTTTGTGGGTATACAAGAAACTAGGGCAAGTAAGATGGTCGTGAACAAAGCTCACTGCCTCCCTTTCTTTTCCTTATTCTACCTCCAATGATACTCTCATACACACAATATTCAAAACATTTAATAACTGGCATCAGAACTACTCAAAACAGACATAAGCCCATAGTGCTATAGAAGGGTGCTAGAGGCCGGCTGTGATGGCCACATAGCTTTTCAGACTAGTGGCTATTGACCCACCAGA
Organism: Mustela nigripes; assembly: GCF_022355385.1. Lineage (NCBI taxonomy): Eukaryota > Metazoa > Chordata > Mammalia > Carnivora > Mustelidae > Mustela > Mustela nigripes. Next base: position 146,628,218 of record NC_081560.1, on the reverse strand, counting down.
ATGGGAGTTCTTCAATACTGAACACCAGGACATGATGGTGCAGAATTTTAATGATGAGTCTCGCACCTGAGGCTTTCAGGAGCCCAAACCACAAAGTGAGAGTGAATGTAAGAAAATTCAACCAGAGTAGAAAAACTCAAGAATCCCAGGCCAGGAATACTCTTGTCCCTTAACAAGAAGCTCTAGAAGAAAGAAAACTTCTAGAAGGAAAAAGCCTTGCATCCGGGCAGTTTCCGTCTGGTGTGGTGGTAATGACACAGAAGCAGAGGCTACTAGGTCGGTCCAAGGAGTTTTCAGATTTTTGCTGTTATGTTATGTGCAATTCAAGAACTTTGTAGGAGGAGAATCAAGAAAAAGATCAGATCATTTATAGACAAAGTAAAGACTTAGCAGGTCACTGCACACCCAGTGAGCAATGTGAGCAGATTTATAACCTTCTTGCACTTGAAAAATCTCCTTAATTCTCAGCCTCTCTCCCAAGTCTATAGTAACAAAAGGACGAGAGCAGCAGGAGATTGCTCCCTACATCATCATCCCTTTCATGCTGCTGGGTTAGTGTTTCTAAGCTTCCTGTGTTTATAATGTTCTAATCTCCTTAAACATAACAATAGAGCACCGATTAAAATGAAAACAGGGAATTATCTGCTGCCTCAAAAATGATCATTTAGATAATGTCCTTTTTTTTTTTTTTAAAGATTTTATTTATTTATTTGACTAACAGTGATCCCAAGCAGGCAGAGAGGCAGGCAGAGAGAGAGGAGGAAGCAGGCTCCCTGCTGAGCAGAGAGGCTTGCGGGGCTTGATCCCAGGACCCTGAGATCATGACCTGAGCCAAAGGCAGTGGCTTAACCCACTGAGCCAACCAGGCGCCCCTAGATAATGTCCTTTGAGTGTTCATGTTTTGTGTATTGTTACTGTTTGTTTGTTACTTTGTTATTATTTTAGTTAGTTAAATTCTCTACTCCCTTTGAAATTAGATATAGCTAGAAACTTAACCTTTACCACTTTATACAGTTCTCAGGGAAATACAAAGTAAAACCACATCAAGATAAAACCAAATCTCTACCAGACAAGCAGAAATCTAAAACACTGACAATACCATTTTTTGGTCACATGTTGGCACGTGTAAACTATGGGGAGGGGACATTAGCTAGAGAATAAATCTGTACAATTACTTCAGAAAACAATTTAACATTATCTAAGAAAGGTAGATAAGCATTCTCTATGATCCAGGGATTCCATTCTAGTATTCTTCCTTGCCATAGAAAAAAAGGGAAAAAAATAATAAAAATGGAAACAAAACAAATATACCCTCATATATATCAATAAATTGTGCCCAGAACAATTCAAACACTGGAGCACTAAAAAGCAGTGATAATGAAGAAATGCAACTGTTGTCATCGATATGAGTGAACTTCAAAATAAATAATATTGAATTCAAAAGACAAGGTGTCAAAGGAATACACTCTAATTTCACTCATAAAAAAGTCAACAAGTGGGGCACCTGGGTGGCTCAGTGGGTTAAGCCTCTGCCTTTGAGTCAGGTCATGATCTCAGGGTCCTTGGATCGAGTCCTGCATCGGACTCTTTGCTTGGCAGGGAGCCTGCTTCCCCCCTCTCTCTCTCTGCCTGCCTGTCTGCCTACTTATGATCTCTCTCTGTCAAATAAATAAATAAAACCTTTTAAAAAAGAAGTCAACAAGTCAAAATTATTTGTCACCTTTGATATTCTCCTTGAAACAATATATATATATATATACATATATATATATATATGTATGTATGTGTGTGTGTGTGGCAAATATTCTCATGAATATTTCACTGATCTCATTATAAGCTCGAATATAAAAAAAAAGTAAAAATAGTTAACTTCAGGCTAGCATGCATATATTAATACTCACACCTTGCTCTTTTAATTTTGATTTCTTAGAAATGTTATGGGAAAATTATCTGAAATAATTCACTGGAGAATGCAGCACACTAATCTAAGAGATGGGCTTTTTCTGATCTTAAAAATGAAAGAACTAGGGAGATATTAAAAGGCACAAACCTGCAACTAGAAGACAAGTAAGTTCTGGAGATCTAATACACTGGATTATAATTATAGTCAACAATACTGAATTACACACTTCAGAGTTGCTAAGCGATTAGATCTTAAATGTTCTCCCCACAAAATGAAATAGACAATTATCTGATGGAACAGAGGTGTGAATTAATAAAGCTATGGTGATAATCACAGTGCAAAATACAAATGTATCAACTCGACACACTGTATATCCTTAAATTTATACAAAGTAATCGATCAGTTATATCTCAATTAAAAGCAAAAAAGTAAATATAACACTGTATATTAACTAGTGAGAATTAAAATAAAAACTTAAAAAAAAAATAACAAGACTACAGTTCCTAAAGTCACTTCCTTTCTGAATGCGGCTGCTAGAACTCCTAGTAGTAGCTCAAGTATGAAAAGTTAAAGGCAATCTTTTCTTCCCCCCCTTTAAACAGGGGGTTGAGTTAGACCTGAGAAAACTTTAGGTGACAGAGCCCTGATAGGGTTTATTAGCCACAGTCCTCTCCCCCTTTGTTTATCTACTATGGGGCAGAACAAGGGCAGCCAAAGTCATGGGAAGGACTTGTTCTGCCCTTTCTCTCCACTACTCTGGTGGTTATTAATAAATCCCCGGTTCTTCCTGCTTCTTATTGACTGGTATTTCCTGAACTCTGAAAGAGAAATAAAATGGCCAGATTTTGCGCTATGTGGGCCCTACTCCTCCTCATCACATCTCTGTGGGACTGGTTCACCAGCCGCACGCCTTCTTCAACTGGACCTTCATATCCCAGACAGTGCCCAGTGGGGAGGAGGGCGTCAAGGAGAGAGGTTGCTTTTGATAGCATTCTTGTAAGAAGTTACATCTTTCATACAAAGAATATGTAGGCAAGAAGAAGAAAATAGGTCATTGATTTTAGATAATTAGCTGTTACACATGAGCCACCTCAGAAAACTGTGCACAAGTTAGAGATACAAAGCAGTAGTTTTCCTCTCTGGGATTTGTTGTTGTTATTCTTGTTGATTTTGTTGATTTTGTTTTCTTTCTTTATAACAGAATGTAGGTTTGACCAATATATGTTTCCAAATGATTGGATTTCAGAAAATGCTTTACTTTGTATTCAGAATTTAGGTTAATCTTCCTCTGGTCACAAAAGAGCCAAATAGCCAGTGTTACATTTTGGCAGCAGGGTTTCGGTTTTGTAACACCCTAATGGGCAGAAAATATTAGAATAAAGTCTTTGGAGTAAGTGAGAGTAAAAAGATTTCTATCACTCATAGAATAAATATTTATTTTCTGTGTGTCCCAGCCCAGTTTGAGGTGTCGGGTGAACCAGCCCCCCTCCTTCAAGGAGGCTTCAATCTTTGCTCCAGCAGCTGAACACACCCTCCACCTAGAGCCAGTGCTGGGATGATTCTGGAGCAGAAACTGTCTCATAGAGTGGGGGAAAGCCCTGGCCTTAGGAGTTGAAGCCCTATCAAACATCCTAGATAAAATGGGGACTCAGCTTCCGTGCTACTTTCCCCCCCACTTTTTCTTTATCTCTATATTTTCTTTGTTCTTCTCTGCTCTTTTCTGTGGCCAGGAAGCTGACTTTCTTAGGGTCCATTCCTGGGTTTCCTTGCACTCAGGCTTTAGTTGAATCTGGTAAATGACAGGCATCACAGAAAGACAGGAGGATGAGAAGATAGGAAAATAAGCGACAGCAGGACTGTCTGGGTCAGTTTCATCCGACACCCTCTCTTCTGGCTCCCACTCTCAAGGATACCCTGGAAGATATCACCTTTTCTGCCTCTTGCTCCTTTCACTATAGTGATTACATCTCTTGTTGTCTTTTTTTTTTTTTTTTTTTTTTTTTTTTAAAGAGAGAGAGAGCAAGCACAATGGTAGGGGTAGAGGGAGAGGGAGAATCTCAAGAGGAACCCCAAATGATGTGGAGACTGACACATGCTCCATCCTACCACCCAGATCATGACTTGAGCCAAAATCAAGAGTCGGATGCTTTACCAATTGAGTTACCCAAGCACACTTCTTGTCTTTTTAAACTATACCCATACATGGGTAAATAACCTTTAGAAAGCCTTCTAAATAATCTTTAGAAAACCTTCCTAAAAGCCCTATATGAGAATATCATCTGTTACCAGCCAAAACCTGGACTGGAAACACTATTGGTAGAAGGAGTGGTAGGAATAGCCTTCTGGCTGCATGTGTGAGCAGAGATTGTCTACACTGCACCAGCACGGCCCCTCCCTCATCATGAAGCCAATGATGAAACAAGTCTGCTCTGGGTGCTCAGTCCGGTGATGGAGGGAAACACATATGTAACTGGACTGCTATCTGATGAGTGCTCTGAGAGGTATGTACAGAGAATGATGTAAGTCAGGGACTGACCCTGCTAAAATCGAAAGGGGGCTGGAGCAATGAAAAATCTAACTGAACATGGTATACATGTGCTGAGGCTTGAACACTGAGTTGGAATTCACTACAGAAATGATGGGTTGCTGGATCTAAGTGCTTGGTAATCAGGGTAGAGAGGCTACTGCAGGGAAAATGAACCATGTCTGCAAGAAAACAAGGGCCAGGAGGCCTGGAGAAATGAGGCCTATAGGAGGAAAAGGAAAATCACAACAGAGAATTGGTTAGGACAGAGATTAGGGAGTATGCAAGGATATGACCCAAAGGAGCAGCCAGGGCCTCTAGTTCTCTAGTTCGAGCTGAGGACATTTGTTCTGTTGGCCCCTTGTAATACTTGTAATAATTACTCAGCAAGGAATTAAATAATCCGACGTGCATCTTAAAATTTAACTCTGTGGCAGAGGCTGAAGACCCCATTACCCTGGTCACCAGGGTAGCATCTCAGTATCTTTCCTCTGCCCTAGTACCTCTCTGGGGCCTTCCACCTCACCAACAGCAAGGATGACAATTAGCTGGTATATGCCATAAGGGCTCTTGGAATGTTCATGGCCAGCCTCCACTATAATTTGTTGTGGCATCTATTCTGATTGGCTTGGGTCCATGTCTTACCCTGCTAAAATGTCTTTATAGGACTCCTCTTCTAGGTTGAAATTATGGCTGGGATTGCTGAAGGGGGGGTCCTCTAGTAAGGTAACTTACAACAGAAAAAAAAATGGATCTAGATGCTTTTCCTATCATAATTATTTCAACATATTCTAAGAAGCCATCACTCTTCACAGTGGAAGATCTTCGGATTTTCTTGTCATTTATTGCATAGTGGAGGTATGATAAGGAAAGGAAAACTATTTAGAAGGTGACACCAAGCAGAATGGTGATAAATGGGAACTTGTCAGGAGGGAGACTAACGAGCTGGAGGAGTCTGGGGCATAAGAATAATGAGTTTGGGGCAAGGAATGTTCAGCCAGAGCTACCTATTGGAAACACTGCGAGGGGAACTAGAAAACCTATGGGCCTGGAGCTTAAAAGGGAGGAGAAAATAGAGACATGTCTTTAAATAGAGATTTTTTAGATGTCGTCAGAAACAAGGTAGAGAATTAACTTGTGAGTCAATGAGATCACCAGGAAAACTGGGTCATCCTAGAAAACAAAGAATAATGGAACACATGAAAAACTCCTCATTTGAAAGCTGGCCCAAGGGGAGACTCACAGAGAAGAAGACTGAGAAGGAAAAGTCATCAAGAGAGCACCCTGGAATGGGTCATCCTTGGGGTGACCGTTGTCCCGGTTTGCCTGGACGAGCTCTGGCTTCCGCCTACTGTCCCAGCATCTTAACTGGTTCAGCACTTGACCTAGATGAAAGTGTTCAATCTGAACAATAAAATCTATGGACGAATTTCAATGAGGAGAAAATTGGAGGACAGAGTGGTCAAGAGCGCTACACACAGGTCTGTGCGAACCTTCCAGTCTACCCACCTTTGGAGAGCCTACACTTCTCATCTCCCTAAGAAGTATTCCTTGCTGGGAACCTCAAACAATTTCCTTGGGACTCATTCCCAGTAGTTTTTTTTTTTTTTTTTTAATATTTTGTTTATTTATTTGACAGAGAGAGAGAGAGATCACAAGTAGGCAGAGAGGCAGGCAGAGAGAGGGGGAAAGTGGGCTCCCTGCTGAGCAGAGAGCCTGATGCAAGGCTGGATCCCAGGACCCTGAGACCATGACCTGAGCTGAAGGCAGAGGCTTAACCCACTGAGCCACCCAGGTGCCCCCCCAGTAGTTTTCAATTATCTTGCATACTGACTGGTTCTTCGTGGTCATCAAGTCTATTTGGATAGTTAGTGTTTCACTGTTGATGCGTGCTTTTAGAGTTTTAATTTTACGACAGCTGTTCTGGGGTGCTGCTGTTTTAGTGCCCATCATTATATTCCCTTACTAGCCTTCACTTTTAAGATGCCTGATAGCTTTGGTGTCAACAAGCTAAAATTAAGTTGATCAGGGAAGAGTTATAAATCTGTCATATCTGATCTACTTTAAGTCCCCATAACTAACAGCCAGTCTGAGATTTTGATCTTTATGCTATGTATGAAAATAATGCAGCCCATCCTGGATTGGCAGTTTGTACCATGTTAACATTTTAATTGACTCTGTTTGAATGAACAGTACATTCCCACTGGTTTTAGGAAAATATTGATTTCTTGTGGGAAAATACTCAAACTACTAAATGCACATGAAACCCCATAGGAACCCAATTTAAACCTTAAAACATTTAATTACAAAGTCTTCTGCTTAACTGGTTTGCAAAATAACCTTGTTGAGAAACTATTTCATTAGCGAAATGTTATTGGATAGGCAAAGTAGTACAATTTGACCATGTTTTCTCTTGTAAAATCCTTTATCACTATCTGAGTTGCCCCTATCATACTTTGTATTTTATTTTATTTTTTTTCCATCAACAGATGGGCAGAGAAACACTCTCAAAAAAACCACCACTGCTTTATGTGTCTTCCCTCCTTTCATCAGAGGGTTCCTTTCTGCATAGAGAAGAACACGTAAGGAACATGCCAGAAGCCTAATCCCAAATACTGTGCCCGAGGCCACTGCATGTGCTAGCCTGGCTCAGTGGTATCTGGAGGCACAGAACACCCCAGGGAAAGATCCTAGCTAAAAAAGCCAGTGGGCCCCTCACCCCATTCTCTGGGCTAGCAATGTATTTGATAGTTTAGCAGCATAAGAGGCAGCAACCACAAAACCAGGCCAGCTAGGGCTGTGTAACCTGGGCTTCATTGTAGCATTCTTCTAGCCAACAAGGCATGGGCATCCCACACATATTCCTTCCAGAACTGGAGGCTGCACCTCCACCCATCTCCTTTGACTAGAGAACTGACACTCCTTCTCTCCTTCTCAGAACAAGACTTCGATTTCCAGAACCTGCTACTCAAGGCCAAGTCTGGCCATCCATTCCCCCCAGTCCCTTCCCTCCTGTTATCGTACTGTTCTAAATCAACCCATGCCCAGATCGTACCAGCTCCCTCAGACCTCGCACTTTGTCCTATTAACCCCATGACAGGAGAAGAAATCTCCTTATTATCAAATTAGCTGTATAAATCTAAGAAGGGTGGGACCAGCTTAATCCCTTTCCCCCACCAGCTGTCAGGGCCCAGCATGGCTTGAAATCATTATACAAGGTTTTATGACAGCACATTGTTCCCTTTTATTCTCTTTTCTCTGTAAGAGGCTTGGGACAGCATTGTTCTGAACACAATTTCCACCTCACGATTACATTCTGACACGAACAGCAGTCCTAACGGCATATCTTAACTGGACTGCTGTGTGTAACTTTACTGATAATCCCACAAAGGCAGTAAAACTGGTCAAGAGACAGCAGCCCCTGAGATCCTGGGTGAAAGCCCTGGGACAGGATCTCAGCTTGAATCAAGAAAATCACTTCACTGGGAGCAGACATTATTCAGTCAGGTAAATTATCACATACAATGTGAGCTTTACCTAAGAATTTATTTATGTGAATAACTTGTTTATTCTGGGTACATTTTCTGTTTTACAGAGTAACAGGATACAATGTCATTACAGTTCACATTGTCAAACCTGTCCCGGAAACATGTAAATTCCATGAAACCCTGTGTGTGTGTTGGGGGGAGGGGGTCTCCAGAGTTGATGTCTTTAGAAGACACAGAATTGATAGATATCCTGGTTCAAAACCGAAAGACAAGACCCAAGAGAAGGAAAGGCGGGAAGCAGCGGGGGCTGGGGGGTGCGGGAGGCAAAGAAAGAGAATAAAACCTAATCAGAGACAGAAAAGACCCATGTAGCAGCATTTATATTTCTCTGAAAACCAAGAGGTCACTTCTTTGCAAAAACAGCAATCAATTATTGTGTCAGTTAAGGTTCTGTGATTGCAGGCTGCAAAACCTGTGAAAATGGAGCTTAGTGGAAGGAATGAAAGAAAAAAATTGGATTCTCTGAAAAGAGATCAAGGCGGCGCTGGGATATGGGTTGTGAAATGTCTCACACAGTCTCTCAAGGATACTCCAGTTGGATACATGAACATCAACCACTAAATGTCCTTGAGGTATTCTTAAGAATAAAACTGAATAAAATTGAAAGGAGTGTGGGTTGTCCCAGCTTGGGTTTCCTACCTACACCTTAGTCACAGAATATAGAGCATTCGGTGTCCCTAGCAATGCCCCAGAGTGAGATGTGAAGAAAGAATCCTAGAGATAGCAAAATCAGGCAGTGCCTCCTCACAGCTGCCATGTTGTGTGCAAGCACTGCACCATGCTTCAGACATCACATTGTGGTCCTACCCTTCTGCCAGCCTTACCAGGTAGGTAGTAGTATCCTAATACCATGGGTAAGGAAATAGAAGACCAGGGAGATTGATGGACTCGCACAAAGTTAACATCTCGTCAGTGGCAGAGCCAGACTAGATCTTGGCATGGCTTCTGGTAAGCCATCTAATAAGATTGCTTGCCTTGAATTTCCTGTTTTCCAATTTGAGAGGAAAATAAAGCTCAATGAGTTTTCTATTCAGGGCTGATGTTCAGGTCACATACACGTTATAGTAATACTAGCTGTTGAAATATTAAAATACTTCCCAACCAGTTGGTAAAGAGCCACAGACTCTCTAGATGCCAGACGACCATCATGCTGGCCTTCTGGCCCTCTCCATTATCCAACAACTAAAGATTTAATGCCTGACATTCCAGAGGACTGCTAGGATTCTGCCACTGAGTTATGGCTGGCATCCTGTCTGATTAGTTACATTCAGTTTCATACAAAAATATTTTTTTAATTCACCACTGTTTCTACTTAAGTCTCAGGAAAGAAGATAGCAAGTCTTTAAATAATGGGGTCTACTTTAGATTCCAAAATTATCTGAGAAATATTTGAAATATAAATAGCTAAGTCATCGTTTTCAAGACGGTCTTAAACAAAACAAAACAAAACAAAAACCTAATAAAAGCTATTTACCTCTTGGCCCACAAAGTCTGTGCCTCACTGGATTTTCCATTTTGGTGCCCTGTTTTACTTAGCATTCTCCCTAATTTATTAGAAATATTAACCTAGTGGGAATGTGTGTCTTTGCTATAGTTATGAAGGGGAAAAAAAAAAGAAGTGTGATGCATGGTGGGGTAGAATTATCCTTTACTCATTAGCCAGGCTCCAAGAGAGTCTCTGAGAGCCACTCACCAAGAAGACCATAAATCACAGGCAAGAGATATCCCAGAGGACTCTGAGATACTGTACTTTGTTATCTCTCCATACATGATGGTGCTTACTTTGTATTCCAACTCTACTTTTCCACATTATAATACATTCATTTAAATGCAGATTTTGGGGCGCCTGGGTGGCTCAGTGGGTTAAGCTGCTGCTTTCGGCTCAGGTCATGATCTCAGAGTCCTGGGATCGAGTCCCGCATCAGGCTCTCAGCAGGGAGCCTGCTTCCCTCTCTCTCTCTCTCTGCCTGCTTCTCTATCTACTTGTGATTTCTCTCTGTCAAATAAATAAATAAAATCTTTTAAAAAAAAAATAAATGCAGATTTTGTTATTCTGCTTAACATCATCAGTCTATCAGACAAACACCTGTGGGGAAATAGAAATTAACCTATCTCTGAACATTAGTGGGAAGCGCTAAGCTTGCCACAATTACCAATTTGCCCTCAGGGTCACCTTTTTTTACCTCTCATACATTAAGAATCCTGTTCAGAATTGCACTATCATTCCTTGCCATCCAAAGTGCTGTCCCTCTCATTAATGGGACAACTTTGGCTATACCACAGCATGGGGCACTCATCCATAAACCTAGGAAAAAGTGTCACACTGGGGAAAGTGCCACTGACAGATGTGCTGTTATCAGCGTGGTACATCACAATGCATCCACTGCTCTGTCTGGAAGGCTGTGGGATGGCTCTTCACAAGAACATTCCGACTGAGAACCCAAGCAGAACAGTAAGAGCCTCATTAGAAGGCATCTGACTGGTCATTCATGGAGGGCACAGAGGGGTGGAAATTAGCCTTCCAAGAAAAGTGAACCCAGGAATCCGACCATAAGAGCTTATAAAAGTGTCATAGAAAGGGCTGAGGACATCAGAACTAACATTAATAAGTAGCAGCCCGATGTACTAGAAGGAATATTTCAGTCCATACTTGCCAGCAAATTGGGAAGTAGGGATGACATTTTCACCTTTTACCAGAGCAGGTTCAGAGCTTACATTACACACAGCTATTGGCCATGCTGTCTAAACTATGTTCCACCACATTAGTTCAAAAGCAAGAAGTGTCTGACAATACACCAAAGCCTGGCCACATGCAAAGGAGCAGTACTGCTATATCAGAACTGTGTATTCAGAGTGACGTTGCACAAGCCCCAGAAATTGAGATCTCAAGTTTTTAGTACTAGGTTTGGTACAGTATCTTTCCTGAGCCCTCAGACCAGTACACTTTGTGGCCCCTAGAGTATCCCATGATCTTCTGCCATACACTCAACATTATTAAAATTATCTGCCTGGAAATTGCCTTTTTGAGCAGACTAAGGTCCTCATGAAAACTACTGCTGTAATGTTTTGTTTACCAGAGTCCACACACTTATTCCACTGGATGACACTCAATACATATATATTGAATGAGTAGTCAATCCCCAACTCAGTCCATGGTTAAGGGAAACAGACATCCTCATATGAATATCTTTGTCAAATGAATGTATCTCCATCAGTATGGGCACAGACATCAGATATCATAGTTCCCTAGAACTGGCTTCTCCTCCTTACTTGTTGGGCTCTGAGTCCAAGTTGCACAACGAAGCACTTGATTATTTTTAAGATGTCCAACCCCAGTTTTCTGCAGAGGCAAAGTGTGTAGATCAGCTGTTATAAATGCCTTCTCTCCTTGGAAGTTTCATTTGTCAACCAAATATCAGCACTGGCATCTTAATCATTCATTTGCCTTTTAGGAATTTAAAAATTATGAGCTAATTCCCTAGAATTTGAGTGCAGTCACATGATAACACATGCTGGGCCTCTTAAGACAAAGAACCAGACTTGGAAAAGTAGTGACCTACTATAGTATCATATATTGAGAGATTAGCAGTGTTCTTACAATGGCTTTGCTCACACATGATGTATAAGCACACTTTGGTTCATTCTAAGAAGAAATGAGAATATATCTAGAAAGTCAGAGACAAAACTTAACTAGAAATTTTATAGAACTTTCAGGGAAAGAAGAGCAGTTGACGGTTTTGTGAGAAAATACAGACAGTCTTAGTAGTTGGAGAGCTTGGTCCCAACTAAAGGCTTCTTTATTAAAATACTCATATGTCTTCTTAAGATCAGTGGATTTATCAACCTTCCTTCAAAAGCGTACTACCTTACACTACAAACTCCCTTCTCTCCAAAGAATCTACTGACTAGACTTTCTTAAGACCTCTAAGCTAAAGGTTATGTGGTTATGTGGGTGTACAGGACTTGCTCTTTCACTATGCATAATGGTCATGACTCCAAAACGAATCTCTCCTCATCCTCTCTGAAAGTTCATAACTGTCTTTACAGGAGGAACCATTTACACAGTTTACCATTTCAATCATTCCTTCTCTTCTGCCTCACTCAGATATAACTAGTGGTATCATTTTCAAAAGCACTCAGGAGGTACAGAATACTGATGTACCCTGATTATTCCTATGCTTTCTTCTAGTAGAAATGGATAAGTTTCAAAATGAAATGGTTATCACCAATGAGATAAGTAGCACCTTTGAACAACTCCAGTTACACCTTTCTAATTATTTAGTCATATATTCTTCACAACATATCAGGCAAATCAAATTGGTAGACAAAAGAATGCAAATCCTGAAACAGAATTACATTTTAGATAGTTTGGATATTTAAGATATGTCTATTTCACAGACTATGACAAGAATTGTCAGATTTAGAGGATCCAAAAAGAAATCCCAGGGAAAAGCAGTGTCTTTGCAGACAGTTATATAATAAATACAATTCATTAAGTTTTACACATTACAAAGTCATTTCAAAATTATCTTATTAAATGGCACACTATTTGTGCGAAGTAAGGTAGGACTATATTACTGCCACACTGAACACTTGAAGAAACTGAGGCACAAAGAAATATGTCCACATTCTCACAAAGTAGATGACTGGGGATTAAGAGTCAGGTTTCCAACTTTGATTCTAGTGTTCTTGACAAAACATAGAAATCTAATGACCTTTTATTAGAAAGTTTTCATTGAAGTATCACAAAGAACATGTATTTATTATACAAATCAGTGCACATTAGCCAACCTGTCTTTATTAAGGTGTCTAGCACTAGGGGGTATAAGAAGAGGGAAAGTAATTTATGCCTGCCATAAAGCCTTTTACAATTCAGCCGAGGGACAACACAAACACCGAGAGAACCTGGAAAGCCCTGTGCCACTCAACTGATTTGTTCCTAAGTCCGGAATTGTTAGAGTAAGTGAAGGACGCTGCTGACCAGAACAGGATCATGCAAGACTGCCTACAAGGCACCAGCACTTAGTACATGAGAAACGGAATTACACAGTAAACTCACAACCAAGACTTTTGGATGATGGTTAAAATAGAAAAATAAAATGGAGGAAAGCAATCGAATCTATGTCAACTCTTGCCAAGGTATTTTTTGATGTATCCTGTCTCCCCATATCATTCAAATGGAATATCTCTCCTCTGCCTATCATTTCAGATAGTGGATCTCTTCAGATTTGATTCATCCATGTCTTCATCCAGTCCTTTGTCAATCATTTATTGATCGCCTATCATGTACAGGATGCTCTTTGGAATGTTATGAACATAGCAGTGAAGGAAAGAAATATAATCCCTGACCTCATCAAGCTTACAGTTGGATGGGGGAACATAGAAAATATACAAATAAAAAATTAGATGAGCAGGATAAAAGGAATAATAGCTACAGAGTAAAATAAAGCAGAAAATAGAACTAAGGAGTCCCATTTTGGTAGCTGGGAAATATACATTTCTTAAAATGTAGTCAAGGAAGTTTTGGTAAAAACTCAACATTAGAGTGAAGATCTGAATGAAGAAATAGAGCAAAAGGTGCTGCTTTCTAGGAAAATGATACGTCAAGTAAATGGAACAGCCTTTGCAAAGTCTCTAGGGCAAGGGTGTCCCTGGTATGTTGAAGAGATGGCAAGGCAGAAAAAGTTCTGGCATGGAGTGAAGGAGGGGGATTGTAAGAAGACAGAAGAGAAAGCACTAGGGGGTGAAGGTGAGGGGAGGTGAGGGGACACTGCAGGTCACAAAAGGCCTTCATGTGCTTTGAAAGGACATTAGCTTTTAACTTCAGTAAAATGCAGAGTCCCAGAGGTATCTGAGCAGGAAGTCAAGTGATCTGGTAAATTTTGCAAGATTTACCCTTGTTGCTGTGCTGACAATATGTTAAAGAAAACAAAGGGAGAAGCAGCAAGACCACAGCTGGAGATGCATGAGCAGTCCAGGCAAGAGATGATGGCTCGATCCCTGCTCTGCTTCTTGCTCCACATTGCTTGGATAGTCTCACCCATTCTGACTTGTTTCTTTGCACATCATTAATGTCCTAATCACTTCCAGGTCTGTGTCTAACTTGGACCCCTCTTGTTTGCTCCACATATTTTATAACAGCTGAGAAACAAGTCCTTCTTTCTGGATGCCCTATAGCTACCCCCAAGCCATAGTATGTTGATATTAAACTCCTTAATTTCTCACCTTAGTAAATTGGGAACACTTTATTTCTCATCTTAGCTAATGACATCACACACTCAATGTCTACCTATAAGTCTAAATCATACTTCATTCTTACGGAAAAATGGAAATATGGAAAATATAGAAAATTAACCATTTGCGGGGCGCCTGGGTGGCTCAGTGGGTTGGGCCGCTGCCTTCGGCTCAGGTCATGATCTCAGGGTCCTGGGATCGAGCCCCGCATCGGACTCTCTGCTCAGCAGGGAGCCTGCTTCCTCCTCTCTCTCTGCTGCCTCTCTGCCTACTTGTGATCTCTCTCTGTCAAATAAATAAATAAAATCTTAAAAAAAAAAAAAAAAGAAAATTAACCATTTGCCTATACCTTCAAACCTGTTACAACCCTACTATTCTTATTGCTATCATCCAAGTTCAGTACATCCTCATTTTTTTCCAGAGGTACATACATAATAAGGTCATTAACAACTCTTCATAGGTTATGGATCCACTTAAAGACACAGACACAAAAGTTTAGCTGAGGTCCACCAAAGACCCAGTTATTCCTACCGAAGACAGCAAAGTCATTATTTGTAACAGCCACATGCTTGTTCTACTGTTCTCTCCTTATTGCCAAGAGACATGCATTCTAAAGACCCACTGAAAGGATTTTAGCAGAGTAGATGCAAATTAGAGTGTTATCTTCTGTTTGTATGAATAATGCACTATACTGGATCAAGGGCAACAATTAAAAATGCTGAAATAATTCAAGCTAAAAAAAAAGTGAGCATTAAGTACAAGCACTGATAGTAACATTGAGAGAAATGCATAGATTCAATGAGAATTAAAGAAATAGGTTCAGGTGGATTGGCCAAGGACAGGCTGATAAAGAAAGATGTTGAGCAAAAACAAGATGTAAAGATGATTTCTGGTTTTTAGGTTTATATGCTTAATGTGGCTCATTTATTTCCCAGATTATTGCAACTTTTACTAGGGCCAATGACCATGAAATGTGCCCTAGGAGGACAGTGGGAGTTTATCTGCAAGACTTCAGAGTGGTGGTCATTCTAAAATATTTAGTAGAGACTTCAGGTCTTGAGTTGGGGGATAAGAGATAACATACCACACCCCTCCCTGTTCTCTTCCACGTTCCAGGTTGTTCCCCTCCTTCTCTATGTGCCCCGCTGTTCTGCAAGTTACCCTTCTCTTAGAGAATACCAGCACTTAGGTCTTATACTGACATTTTGATAACTTACTTACGCATAGTTTTCAGGGCCATTTGTTTCAGCCTTATAACATACTGTATACTTCTTGAGATCAGAGAGCTTCCTGCAGATGTTTTCTATCCTTCGTTCTATTTAATCATCATAAGCACCCTGGGAGTCACAAATTCCCAGCTAGGAAAGCTGAGACTCTGCTTATATATCATGGAGGGAGACTTTACTTGCAGGCTCGTGAGACACCCAAAACCTACATTTCTGTCTCATATGTAATCTTAGAGGTAGAACAAATTTAAACAAACAGTCATGGATGGGCTTATTACTCATAAGTGTTCAATAAATATTTCATATAAAAAAATAAAAAATAAATAAATATTTCATATATATGTCATTTGATTTACAAACTCATATAACTTCCTGGAATCTAAGGAAACAGAAGGAACAGGGATCTTCTGGATTCTCCTATTTCGTGTTTAGAGAACACTGAAGAAACCATTTATATATATATATTTTTTTAAAGATTTTATTTTTATTTATTTGACAGACAGAGATCACAAGTAGGCAGAGAGGCAGGCAGAGAGAGAGAGAGAGAGGGAAGCAGGCTTCCTGCGGAGCAGAGAGCCCGACGTGGGGCTCGATCCCAGGACCCTGAGATCATGACCCGAGCCGAAGGCAGCAGCCCAAACCATTGAGCCACCCAGGTGCCCCGAAACCATTTATATTTAAGAAAATGATGATACTACAAAGAAATCAAATCATATTCTTTCTAAAAATCATCTGTAGAATGATAAGCCTTAAATAGCAAGGCAAGGTCAAGAACATGTGAAGAAATGAAGGAACAGATTGCTAATTACCATTTTTATTATCTTCTAGGAAAGAAAGGAAGGTTTGTCTGTAATTGCTTTAGTAGGCAGTCATAGCAAATGAACCTGAAAAATGCAATATTCCTTCTCCAGAATTGTTCATTGTCTCAATTTCCCCTTTGAAAGTATCAGCCAAGCCACTTTTTAACTGTTTGTAAAAACAAAATCAAACTGAGTTACGGCTCAGCATGGGAGGGGGTTCATAATGCTGGCTCTCTGCCTCAAGCAGAATGGGGTTTGCCCAAGAAAAGCATGAGACTTGAGTTGAATTCAACACTCTTGCTGCATGACTACTGTGAGAGGAACATATTCATGTGCTATTTCACTTAATCATCATTAGGTCAGGCCCTTCTCCTTCTTGGGACAACTTTGTTCCTGTCCCCTCACTGCAGGAGAATCACTAGTGTCTACTGTCTCTTCCATTTCAAGTTGGCTTTTGTTTCTGCCGATCACCATATTCCCAACTCTGCTGGGCAAGGGTTTGCTTTCATCATACATTCCTGTGGATGTCCTAGAGCCTCTTCCAGAGTCCTCATGTCCAAACAGATTTGTACTCCATGAATTGGACTACCTCCACGTTATGGTATAATATTCTATGAACTTTTTGCACCTTAACGTCCTAAAGGGTTTTAACTGAACATTGTTCTTAACTTATTGCTCATGTCCTTTTTGTTCTGAAGAACCCACACAGTGCCTTACAGATACCTGGGCTGAAACAACTCCGTGTGACAGGCCACAAGCAATTCTCTAAAAGATTCCTCTTCATTGAGAGCAAAAGCTTGATCCTGAGCCAAACCTATGTGAGTGAGTCTGCTCCCTTGGTAACTCCCACACCCTTTTCATCTCAGCTATTTGTCAATCCAGATAAGTCTATCTTCCAGCTATGAGAGAATCACTGAATTGAGAAGGAGAAAGGCATCCTTTAAAGTCAAAGAAGCCATGCACTCAGCAGTGGCCAATTCCCACTACAACATCCTTCCCAAGTGGCCATTTGGCTTCTGATGAAGACCCACAATGATGGTTACAAGATGGTGTTTCTTTATTTTGGGCTGAAACATGCCTCTTAACTTGCACATACTGCTCCTGCCCATGCGTTCATACCAAAGGTGCGGTGCAGTGAAAGATGTTTTCTCAAGTCTCGTTAGTGCTACACTATAAGGGTTATGTCACCAGAAGAAAAATCAACACAAAGTGAGAAAAAGAATCACTCTTACTCATTTTACTTAAATAAGGGGATTTTTAAAATATGTTCTGCTCTGTGTGTGCACCACATCAAAATGGTAAGCATAGTAAAGTACTAAGCTCCAATAAAATTATCGACTTTTGTTTTATTTGTTTATCTATGTATTTTTTCCTTTAAGAATGAGGAAGAAAAGGGGTGCCTGGGTGGCTCAGTAGGTTAAGCGTCTGCCTTCAGCTCAGGTCATGATCCCAGGGTCCTGGGATCCAGCCCCACATCTGGCTCCCTGGTCAGAAGGCCTACTTCTCCCTCTCCCTCTCCTGCTGCTTGTGTTTCCTCTCTCGCTGTGTCTCTCTCTGTTAAATAAATAAAATCTTAAAAAAAAAAAAAAAGAATGAGGAAGAAGAATAAGATAACTTGAAAATGATTCGCAAAATCTGAGGGCAAGAAGGGGACATTCAGCATGAATTTTATGTTAACTAACTGCCCCAGGCAACACTCACAAGATAGATTTGAGAGTCATTCAACAGAATGGGAAAAAAGCCTAGTGGTTTTGGGGAGAATGACTAGTAGTCATTCCCAATCTGCTAGCAGGTCCAGTATCAGAGATCCAGCAATCGTTAGCTATAGAGTCTGAGAAAAAAAATCACAAAGCTCATTTAGCAGCATCTTTCATAAGTTTAGATTTTAAATGTGAAAATCAATGCATCCCATTTGGTATGCTATTTGGCACCATGTACTAAAAAGACTTAAAAACAAAAGCAACAACAAAAAAGATTCAAACTGTAGGAGTCCTTAATTCTGCTTTTGGGAATTTATCCTAAGAACATAATCTGAAATAGAGAAATAGCTTATGCAGAAAATACTCATTGCAGTGTCTGTTTCATGGGAAACATTTAGCATTAATCTAAATATCCAATAATTGGAGGGAAGGCTAAGTAAACTTCGTTATTTGGTGTTTTGCAGAATGTAAACATCTACAAAAAAGTTATTTACAATGAGGTGATGCTAGCATAGGGATATGTAAAAAGAATGAAACAAGATAAAAATATATGGACAGCACACTTTCAAATACATTAAATAAATAGCTATAAAGACAAAGACTGGGGGGAATAAGCAATCATGCCAATGGAGAGTGCCAGGAAATGGGTGATTGTTTTGTAATTTTTTTTCCTTTTTTTTTTCCAAAGTGAATACAAATAACTTTTAAATAGGAAGGGAAGGATACCTTACATTTAAAAAAAAAAAAAAAAAAGCTGACTCCTTCAGAAATAGAATATTATCTCACATCCAAAGCAGCTGTGCAGATTCCAGTGGTGTTATTACCAGGTTTATGAAATATGAATGCTGACCTTGTCTCCTTGCCTCTACTGACATTGAATAGTGTTTACTGGAGGCCAATTACTTTTTCTCTCCGCTTTAATTCTTCTCTAGTTTTATCACTTACTACTACTCTGCAAGCCTAAAATTATTTGGCCAACTCTGTCTCCTTAAAGTAATATTTTCTTCTTTAGTCTCAGATTAGTTCTGAATATATCACAAGAATTGTTTGCATAATGCTAATGCTAATGCCCAACAGGGCGTCTTATCAGAAAGACCACATCTGAGTCTATATTCTAGGCAGCTCTCAAACTCCTTTATGAAATTAAATAAATGCCAATTCTAATGAACAAGAAAACTAAAATCTCATCAATTATCATTTGAAGCCTTCAAAATAGCCTTGCTTTCCCTAGGCAAGAACTCACTGAGAATGTTTTTATCCTCAAATCTCTCCAAGGATGCAAAACTCTGGCACTTTGCATCTTTTCCTCTGGGCTGACACACCAAAATAGACAAGAGGAGACACAGCTGGCCAGACAGGGCCATTGATAGATTCACCAGAAAGTTGATGAAATGTAAGTGGGCCCCCCCACTTGCTTGGGGTTCCATGAAGACCCTTTTTTATGCTTTGAATTTGTAATTTTGTAGAAACCCTTAAGTTGCATGAGATACATATCCCACAAAATTTAGATTAACCACTGGACATGGCCAACTTTCCCACATTACTCTCAACAGCACTTGGGAAGTGACACCAATCCCTGATTCTTTTGACGTTGACTTTTGAGACATGAGCCCTGGCTGGGCAAATGGAAGTGGAGACTAGAGGGGAGAGAAGAGCAGGAGTGAAATGGCGGTGAAGGGATGTGAAACAGACAGAGATCAAGTATGACAAAAGGCTCTTTGTTGACCCTCAAGAATTGAGATATAAAATCAGGTCCTGGTCTTTTATCAACAGAGAAAACCTAACCCTTGTGACTTATTATGACAGCAAGAGGGTGAATTCACAGACCATAGAAGGAATGGTTTGGGGACTGTAAACGTTCAAAGCTCAGTTTAAGAAAGAAAAGGATATTAGCCCTTCTCTGTGTCTGCTATGCTTACATTCGCCAATTCTTAGTGGCCAAGATCTCAGATGAGTATGTTATTTTTGGATCACACAAAACACAACTCATAAAATTTCCATTTCAGAAAATGGTGGAGAGGACTTACAGTTTCACTTTATAGTGGTCACTCCAGAAACACTGATTAATAACAAAGGGACTTAACAAGCTAGTTCAATTCCTTCATTTACAGATGGAAAATGGAGTTTAGGAAGAAGTGGTATACCTGGGGTAATGGATTTATTGGCAAAGCAGGGTTATCAGTGCTTTTCCCATATGTGCATTTCCAGACACACACATCTTTGCATATTGGATAATACTTTTTTTAAAAGAAAAATCAATTTTCTGACATGCTAAGGAAAAAATAATAGTATGTTAATGTTAATATTATCTGACTTCATCACACATGAGTACACATATCCATGCATCATAGTGGAAGAAAGCTGTAAGTATATTTTATTACACATCCTAGTACTTCAAAACCCCATAATCAGAATTTTGAAAAGAAAACCTATATTTGGATTTTCTTACATATCTTTGTTCTCATTTAATTATCTGAAAATTGTGCAAAGAAGGTAGAATTTGGTAGAAGACACAACTAATTTTCTTCTCTATTTAGAAATATAAAATTCAGATGCTTTCTCCAATCCCCACCCATCACCTGGAAATGCACTTAACATTTTTTTTCTGAGGACTGCGCTTGAGTTCAGAGAATGCTAAAATCACAGTAACCCGATACCATGGGTGACACCTAATTAATCCACAACCGTTTTTTGTTTTTTTGTTTTTGTTTTTGTTTTGTTTTTGGTGGGGACAGAGTTACCATTGTCTGAAACTGAATACAAAACTCAATATAGTTTTAACCTGGTCCTGGGATCAAATGTATAAAAGGGATCAATTATATATAGCAAGGTGGAACTTGATACTTAACTTTTGGGAAATTATTGACTTTTCTAAACTGCAATAGATACTATCCTCAAACAAATGTCCTTCTGCAAACACTTACCAATATTTGCATAAACTTTCAGAGTTTTACTGGATTAAATCAAAAGACCAAGGTTCATAGTTCATCTGCCCAATGTGAACTGATAAGATTCACTTCCTATTTACAAACTCTGTCATGATGAGGCCCAACAATATCTAAGATAATTTCTAGCTTCACAATGTTCTCAGTTTCTATGAGCTTACTATCCAGTCTGTACTGCAGAAATAAATTTATATAAGCACCCTGAGCCCTGTGAGGAATTCAAATTTAAGGTTTCTCAGAGGTTCACAGTGACATTAGTAATTACATTGATGATTTTTTTTTTTAATCACCACCGATTGTTACTTCATTTTCACTTAATGGAAGAAAGAATTATCCTGACAGGACAGAGAATATTCCTAAGATGGTTACTTAGTTGAGTATGGTTCTGCATGAGAATGAAACCATCTAGCAGAAAATTAAATTAACATTTGCCAAGAAATTAAGATAAAATGTGAAGATCACCATGTAAAGCTATTTGTCATCCTGGAAAGAATGGATGATCCATGTCAACCTTCAAACTCAGCTCCATGAGCAATTGGAAATTATCAAGAGTTTTAGAAGTGATGGACAAATGGAGTTTGAAACGGGTAAATGCCAGTCGATTCAGAGAGTAAAAGGACAACTGACTGTGACAGATAGATTCACTGTCCATGAAGATCGAATTATTGAAATACGGTGTTCCAAAAATCCTAGAAGAGCTAGGCTTTGCTGTCATAAGAAGATTAATCTCAGGGCAATTAGACTTAACTCAAAGAAAATACTTAAGAATGACTCTGATTGTTCCTGATAGCTCATGATTTTAAATTCCCTTTATTTTCTTAACCAAAGCAGAGAGAGCAAAGATAGTCATCAGATGACATTTAAGAGAAAGAAGAAGGCTCCTGACCTTGCAGAAGAAAAGCCAAAGGATATTCTTCCATTTACTATGGCACACAAGCAAAAGCTGATTCAGGAGTTGATCCCTGATCAGCCCCATGAAATGGCAACAAAGATCAATAACACTGATGACTTATATGCAAGCTAAAATATATTTGTATAAACCTATTAGTAATAAGGAGGAAATGAGACTCTAGTTAGATAGCTATGATTACATGCATCTACAAACAATAAGAAAAAATGATTGCACACTTAGATACTTCAGAGGAAAACCCTAAGTTTCTGCAAAGGTAAGACCATGTAAAAAGTTCTACCATATATCATTCACTCATTCAACAAGTATTTTCTGAGGACCTACTATGTCTCAGACACCATTCTAGGCGCTTGGAATATGCACATGGGAAAGGAACAAATGTATACCCTTGTGTAACTTACATGCTTGAGAAAAAATCAGACAATAAACAATGACTGTGCTAAATAAATAAATTATCTAGTAGGTAAGAAGACAATATATCCTACGAAAAAAATTTTTTTTTCAAGAATTCGAAATAGGACAGCAGGATCAGGAGCAATGGATGAGATCTCAGGTAGCTTGTAGTGTTAAATGTAGGGTATAGATATATAGGTTATATATATATATATATATAGGGTATATATATATATATATATATATATGTTATAAATATAGGGTAAGGATCACTGAGAGTGTTAAATAGGAGCAAAGACTTAAATGGGATGAGGTAGTTAGTAAAGCTGCTATCTGGGGAAAAAGCAATGAGTCAAAGGGAACATCTAGAGCCTATAGTTGGAATGTGGTAGTATGACTATAGTAGGAAGAGCACAGGAAGAGGAAGAGAGAGGGATCAGAGGTAGACCACTGTAAATGCTTCAACTCTTTGAAGTTAAAGTGAAATGAAGTAAAATTGAGTGAAATGATAAGCTGGATTTCCTGCATGGCAGTGACAAGGTCTGAATTATGTTTTGATCATTTTTGGCTGCCATATTGAAAATAGACTATAGATGACCAAAGTCTGGACTAGGGAAACTTTTTTAAATCTTCATTTTATTTTTTATCATAAATAATCCAGGCAGGAAATACTGCTGATTTAGAACATTGTAATCTAACAGCAATAATAAGAAGTAGCAGATTTGAAAAATACTACTGATTTAGATCATTATAATGGTAACAGCAATAATGAGAAGTAGACAGATTTTGGAAAAGGTAAAGTTAGCTGGCAAGTTAGCTGATTTAGGTTTTGAGGAGAACAGGAATTAAGTATTGGAAATGTTGCGTTTGATATATCTGTTTGACATCCCAGTAGAGATTTAAAGTAGACATTTGGAAATACAAGTCTGGAGCTTGGAAAGGAAGTTTGGGCTGAAGCTGTAATTTTGGAAGCTGTTAAAATTTAAGTGGTACTTAAAGTGATGAACCTGCATTAGGTTCACCACGTCACTAGAAGAGAGAGAGGGACAGAGGAAGACATCAAGGATTGAGATGTTCTCACATTAAAAGCTTAGAGAGAAAGGTAGGAGAAAAGTCAAGAGAAAGTGTATGATGATGGAGTTAAATGAAGAAAGTTCATTCAACAGGAGGACATGACACCTTTCATTTTATGACCTCCTAAGACAAGTTACTCAATGTCTCTGTGTCTCAGCTTCTCTACCTTACTAACAGGAGGCTGCAATTGCTTTTAGGTAGAAATTTCTAGAGAGACAGCTCTGGATTATTGGAAGATTCAGAGAGATTACGATTTATACTTTTAAGTTTCTTAGAAGTTGTTTGACCTTGGGCCAGAAACTTCTCAGATCCTTAGCATTTCCATCTTATTATGAGATAATAATGTCTGTCCCATTGGAATTTGGTAAGAATTAAATGAAACTGCACAAATGAATTGGCCAGAATAGTATCAGGCACATATCAGGTATAATAAATGTGATTTGCTTTTGTTGTTTGCTCTATCAGGTCTCAGACCAAGATTCAAACAAATTCTTTTAGTAGACGTCTTCTACACGATTGACTTAACTTTGCTCTTTGTTTCATGAAGCAAGGCTGCTGTCCATTTGTAACAGTACCTTAGCTTGAGGCAATCCTGGGACTATTTGGCTTAGATTATTGCTTCACTCCTAACAATAACTTCCATGCCTCAACCTCTGCCCACCTACCCTTGGCCCATGCTCTGACTCCCCTGAGCAGCAATCTATGTTCTGTTGAGTCCGCTACCAAGGCAAGGCAGGTGTAGGCAACATTATTTCAGAAAACTACAAACAGAAATATCAAGTAGACCTATATCAAGGTTACACTAAATGACTTCTGGTATAAATTTTTAGATCATTTTCTTAAGTAGATTTTCAAATCTCTAAGAACATAAAAATACATCATGTGGAAAAGTATAATGACTGAACAGAGCTGTTAAAACACCAGTTTCGGAGTCAACTTGATCTCACTTCAAATTCAACTGGAATCACACTGGTTGGACAAACTTGGGCAAGCTTATGAGCTTTTCTAAATCTCAGTTATCTTATCTGTAAGTGGGGTTTACAAGACTTAACCCCATGTGATCCCTGTGAGTGTAAAATGGGATGATTTAAGTAAAGGTTCTTAGCGAAGCACCTGATATGAGTAAATAATAGCAGTGTATTTATTATTGGTTAGCCCTACCTACATATTAGCTACCTAGATGCAGGAAAGTGTCATACTAAAGTCTTATTTAAAAATTAATAATTTAAGATAAGAGTAAAGGCACAAGAGGCAATGATCCAAAAATGTTAAAAAAAAAAAAAAAAAACAAAACAAAAAAAAAAACACCTAACTAAAAATGTTTCTAAATGTTGAGGCTTTGCAGTATGAAGTTCTTCATGAGAAAAAGAATAAATGAATATGGCAAAAAGTCATCAATTCTTGAGGTCTTATATAATTCTTCACTCAGGGTCATGCTGTCCCTGGTGATGGTTTTATAGCCCCTGGAGTTAGAGTGAGAATCCCACCAGAGGAGGTGGGTGTCCCTTTGAAAGTCAATTTCTGCGCACCACCATGCAATTCATCCCTGCTTTCATGAGACACTGTTCCTGGAAAGAAATCCCTGAAAAGATACTGTATCTATTCAAACTAAAGTTAGAACTACCATTTTATACATGCTATAATTTAAAGAAAAAGAATTTAAAAAGTTGAATTTTATGTGAGGTCTATGATGAAAAGATAAGAATTCTCCCAATGTTTTTCATATTTAATCAAAGTAATTTATGCTTATTTAATTTTTATTTGGCATTTGGGAGGCTTCATTCTAAGATCAGTCCTACTAGTATTTGTATAACCTTTAGCAAGTTACATGTCCTCTACAGGTCTCGCTTTCCTCTTTTGGAAATAATAACATTTATGTTGGAGGATGGTTGTAAAGATGATATGAAATTGAATGTATAGCACAGGCCTAGGCATTCGAGAACTGGAAGTTCTCCTTCTCCAGTATCATTTATGCTCCCCTCATACTTTGGAAACTTCTAAATAACACTTATGAACTTTGGGTTCGAAATTATCAAATGGCTAGCCTCATCTTGTAAAAAAGACAAGAATAGGCTCATAATTATGTCCCTGATTCTCCTCACATAAATTTAAATAAATTCACACCATTTAATTAAATTTCATTATTTTCACTAGACTCAAAATAGATTTGATGCACATGCAATAGTTAGGGCTTATTATCATACACGAAAGTCTTGAGAATTATCTGCTAAACAAATACTGTATCCATGTGATAGTCCTTAATTATTGTGAGCCCAAGGAGACTGCAATCAGTATATTGATCACAACCCATATTATATTGAAATGTCATTTTGGGTTCCACAAATTAAACTCTGAGAGTCAGCGTGCAAAATTTTCATGAGACACCCAGAGGAATGTGAAAGGAAATGTCATTGCTTTGCTCTATATTTTATCTGTTTCCCTGTAAGTAGATAAATCACTAAGATAAAGGTAAAAGCCTTTTCTTATTGTAATAAACTGTGTCTAATAATTGCAGCCTTGGCCATTCTCAAATAATCACATATGGATATTCTAAATATGGATTCACGTGAATAATCAAATTAGCTACAGTCTCTTGACATGTTTAAACTGGACTCTGGAATCCAGAATGTATTCACCATATAACTGTTTTTTAACTTGTATGAATCTTTCTCCTAAGGGTTGCAAGGCTGATCTAAATAGTAGTACATAGAACATGGACTTTATGTAAGAGTCCTGTCTTCACCCATCAGCTCCACTCATTCTGTGACTTTGGTAAAGTTACTTAGTTCTCTGATCCTCCATTTGTTTACCCATAAGAAGGGAATAATGATAGCATCATCCATGTTAACTTTGAAAATTAAAATAAACAAACAAATGATGAATGACAGTCCATCCAATATGGTCATAAATTAGTTACTGAAAACTTTGAATTGGCAATTCCATGTTCTGAGGAAAGATGATGTTTGCCTTAAGTGCATTTGTACACTTACAAGGAGATGAAACTCTTGGCTTTATTACTGACTTAACAACATTATTAGTTAAAAAATAACTCTATGATTAAGTGGGAGGAAAATACAAAACCAAAGTAGACTTGTACTTAATCCTTCCAGAATTATTCCCAATAAATCACTTTATGTTCATTTACATTTTACCTGGGGTATCTTGCTCTTCAACAGGTGCAGAATATTCCTTATGAAACTTTAAAATAATTGCTACATTTTAAAGTAATGCTAGATGCCCCTGTTTCTGATTAGATTACCCTTCACAAGTCCTGCTACTCTGTGTATGTGCTTACCATAATAACTACCCTAATATCCCAAATTAGTCAAATTAATATTCAAAGGCAGAAGCTCTCTTGGTACCTGATGCTAAAAGCTATTGACATTCTGTTTCTTGAATTATTCAAACATACATCGTTATCAATTTGTATAAGGGTGCTTTATACATTATAAACAGGCAATTCATTTAAAGATACATTCTTTTTCAGGTCTATCTAAAAAATAGTCCATCTTGGGATTCATTTAAAGTTTTGGAAGCGTATAAGGCCATTTGCATGGAGCAGGGTTACAGTAGGGACAGAAGTGTGGATTGAGTTCTTCCAGGCCATATACTGGGGTCAGGAGGCACCAGCACAACAGCATTCAAGAGACACTCTCTCTCCCCTTGTTCGACGCAAGATGAATTGTGAAAGATGCTACAACCGCATGACCTGGTATGTAGGGTACCACAGCTTTTCAGAGGTATCATTCCCATTTTATAAATATGTAAACTGGGATTATTTCTACTTTTTAGATGAAAAAAGTGAAAAGAAACTGAGGTGACTAGTAGAAAGTATTCTGGGAAAAGCTGGCGGAATCCCACATATCCACCTGGATACAAAATCCAGGACAAGCTCTGGAGAACTGATAGACTCTGGGAATCCCAAATCTGGAAGTACCTGGAAAGTCCTCTAACCCAACAACATTATCCCTGGCTAATATGTGGTTCTACTAGGAAAGCAACTCTAATGACAAGATCTTCATATTAAACTCTGGCTTAGCCTAAGGAAATTTCACAAGAAAACCACTGGCATACAAGACCCTGGCTATTGCAGAGCAGGGGCTGCTTTGATTAGAAGAGAGGATAATGGTAGCAACATCAAAGGTGATTTATTTAAGGAATAAACATGCATGAATTTAAAAATAATAATGATAACAATAAAAAATATATGTTTTTTAAAATAATTATAATAAAAATAGTTATTACGTGTTGATATGTGCCAGACACTGGGCTAAATTCTTAACATACATTATCTCCTTCAAGCTTCAACACAAACCTGGGATAGAGCTATTATAATTCTCATTTACACACAACAAAACTAAGGCTCAATGACATTAGGCAACTTTTCCAAGGGCATAAAGCCAAAAGGTGGTACCTGGACTCAGAAACATCTGAGACTGACTCTGATACTCTAATTCTTACCCTCTATGCTATAAGGCTTGCTTTTGAAACTCAGGGAAGGAAGGCATACATGCAAACCATTCACTGAATGCCTGAACTGTACAGAAGATCAGGGGGTCAATCCAGCTGAAAATGGGCAAGCATATGACCTTGTCTCACATCACTACATTATTTTCTGCAAATCATAAAGTCATTATAGAAAACTAACATTCATGCTTATAGATCCAAATACATTAAAAATTAGTAGATGTTGGAATTAAAAGTTTAAGGGTATAATTACATTTCCAGATGGTCTTTACATACTAAAAGCAAATTGAAGTCTAACCCACATAGTATTTTCTTAGCAGTGTTCATGGCAATTAAAAGGCAGGATTTTCCACTGCCTCTAAATTCCAAAACACTGTTTGTGTCTAAATCCTAATAGGCCCATCAAGGGCAGTGCACACAATAATCAAATTCACCATGCTGTCCAGGTGCTGGGGGTGGTCAGGGATTATCTGCCATGAGCAGACTTTGAAAGATTGGTTCTGTCCATACTTTTCAACCCAAGATATTATTGTAAAAAATCTCCATCAGTAAGAGGGGAAAAAAAACCTCTTTAAAAAAGGAGAATGGGGTCTGATTTTTTTGTTGTTGTTGTTAAATGCTGCAGCTTCATTGTAATTTTCTGGGAAGTCATCTACAGGCAGAGACAAGGATATTGCAAGTTCAGTTCCAGATAATTGCAATAAACAAATATTATAGTAAAGCAAGTCAAATGAATTTTATGGATTCCTGGTTATGTTTACACTATACTGTAGCATATGTAGTGTTCAATAGCATTACGCCTAAAAACACGTCCATACCTTAATTTAAAAATATCTTATTGCTGAAAAATGTTAACCGTCATCTGAGCTTTCAGTGTGCTATACCCTTTTGCTCGTGCAGGATCTTGCCTCCATGCTGATGGCTGCTGACTGACCAGGGTGGTGGCTGCTAAAGGCTGGGTGGCTGTGGCAATTTCTTAAAATTAGACAACAATGAAGTTGCCACATCGACTGACTCTTTCTCTCATGAACAATTTCCCTGCTTCTCTGCATCATGGATGCTGTTTGATAGCATTTTACTCGCAGTAGAACTTCTTTGAAAATTAGAGTCAACCTCTAGAAAATATTCTTACTACTTTGTCAAATAAGTTTATACAATATTTGAAATCCTGTTGTCATTTCAACATTCTTCTCAATATCTTCACCAGTAGATTCTATCTCAAGAAACCACTTGCCTGGTTCAATCAACTTAATATCTGTTCATGTTTGATCATAAGATTGCAGCAATTCAGGTTCATCTTCAGGCTTCTGAAGTTACTACAACTTCTGCAGTTACTTCCTCCACAGAAGTCTTGAACCCCTCAAAGTCATCTGAAAGAATTAGAATCAATTTCTTCCACGCTCCTATTAATGTCGGTATTTTGATCTCTTTCTATAAATCGCAAATGTTCCTATTGGCATCTAGAGTGGGGAATCCATTTCAGGAGGTTTTCCATTGACTTTCCCCAGATCCATCAGAAGAATCATGACTTATAGCAGTTGTGGCCTTATAAAATGTATTTCTTAAATAATAAGACTTGAAAGTCAAAATGACTCCTTGATCCATGGGCTGCAGAATGGATGTTGTGGTAGTGACATGAAAACAACATTAATCTTGTATAATTCCATCAGAGTTCTAGGGTGACCAGGTAGGTGCACTGTCGATGAGTGGTAATATTTTGAAAGGAATTTTTTTTGGAGCAGTAGGTCTCAACAGTGGGCTTAAGATATTCAGAAAGCTACGTTGTAAATAGATGTGCTGTCATCCAGACTTTGTTGTTCAATTTATATAGCACAGGCAGAGTAGATTTAGCATAATTCTTAAGGGCCCTAGGACCTTCTGAAAAATCAATGAGCACCAGCTGCATTAATACCAAGAGAGTCAGTCTGTCTCCTAAAGCTTTGAGGCCAGGCACTGACTTCTCCTCTCTAGCTATGAAAGTCCTCGATGGCATCATCTTCCAATATCAGGACATTTCATCTGCATTGAAAATCTGTTGTTTAATATGGCCACCTTTATTCATTGTCTTAGCTAGATCCTGTGGATAGACTTGTCACAGCCTCTACAACAGCACTTTATTTATGAAGATGACTTATTCTCTTAAACATTATGAGTCAACCGCTGGTAGCTCCAAACATTTCTCCTTCAGCCTCCTCACCTCTTCTAGCCCTCATGGAAGTGAAGAGAGTTAGCCCTTTGCTCTGGATTAGGCTTTTGATTAAGGGAATATTTTGCCTGGTCTGATCGTCTATCCAGACCCCCATACTTTCTCTGCATCAACAATAGGCTATTTCACTTTTTTATCATTTAGTCTGTTCTCTGGAGTCGCACTTCTTACTTCCTTTAAGAGCTTTTCTTTTGCCTTCACAACTTGCTTAACTGTTTGGGGCAAGAGGCCTATCTTTCAGCCTATCTCAGCTATCGACAAGCTTTCCTCACTAAGCTGAATCACTTCTGCCTTTTGATTTAAAGCAAGACACCTGCAACTTGTGCTTTCAGTTGAACACTGGGAAGCCATTGAAGGGTTATTAATTGGCCTAATTTCAATATGGTTGTCTTAGGGAACAGGGAGCCTGAAGACAGGGAGAAAAATAGAGGAATCGCCAGTTGAGTAGAGCTTTCAGAACATACACAACATTTATCAATTAAATTTGCCCTCTGGTGTAGGTGAGGCAAGATCTCAAAGCAATTACAATAGTACCATCAAAGATCACTGATCACAGATGCCCATAAGAAATAGAATAACAGTGAAAATATTTGAAATGTTATAATTTCCAAAATGTGACACACAGACACGAATGAGCAAATGCTGTTGGAAAAATGGTGCCAACTACGTAGGGTTGCCACAAAATTTCAATATGTAAAAAACATAGTATTGTCAAAGCAAAATAAAGCAAAGCATAATAAAATGAGGTACGTTTGTACATTAAAAAGCAGAGAATCATCTACTCCCAGTGATGCCTGCTTTACCTCACCAGCACCATTATGTCATTCTTGCTCTGATCTTTATGAATATTTACAAAGGGTCTCATTTGGGGGACTTCAGAGATTATTTGCTCCTTTTCAGAAAGGCTCATGGAGTTTAAGATAACCAATTCATAAACCTTGAGAGCTTCAAGTCAGAATCTGCTCAATCTTTTAAAGAGCAGAATAAGCTGCTGCCTTCATCACTGCACTGCCTGCGATGACCTAACTCTGTAAGCTGATCATGTGTGTTTCACAGGAAGTACGTCTTCCGGTTAGCTTCTTCCAACTTGGAAACCCAGGCCTCTAGCAAAGAACACGCTGGCCTCTAACCTAGGTTTTGCACATGCAGGTAGAAGTGCAAATGTTCCTAGAAATCCCCTCTACAACCAGCTTTCTTTTCATGGGTCAGAGCCCTTCTTCTCTGCCCTTCCTGGACAGAAACTCTGAATTTTGGAATTTATCTGAACTGAGGTTACCTGTTAATTCATTCAAGGAAAAATAGTACTTGCACAGCTGCAGCTGTTAGGACCTGGGCTGGCAGGTGAAGCTGGCTCTCCTTTGTAGTATGGTCATCTCCCTCCAGAACTTATTCTGGCTAACTGAGACCTAGAATTTTTGACTCCCTCATCGTTGCCTCCACATCCTAATACTCTGGATGTCTCATTATGTACCAGGATATCCCATTCAGTATCCACACCCCACCCACCTACCCATGATTGCATCTCCAGGAAAATAAACAAAACTCATTGCCTACAGATATGTGACTAGCCTTGTTCTCCCCAAACATTAGTGAGCATATCAGTCACCAAGAGGGTTAATTAAAACACAGATGGCTGGACCCCATCCTCAGAAACTCTGATTCAGGGCCCAGGAATGTGAATTTCTACTACTTCCCTGGTGTCATTGATGATACCTGTCTGAGAACCACACTCTGCTTGGCCGACTGAGCATCTCAGTTCTTCCACGTCCCACAGGAATGCAGCACCAGGACTAGAAACTCAGGCCTCCCAATTCTTGCCTCTAGAAGACAAAATCTTCCTCATTTCAGCTAAATGAAAAGAGATGGGAAAAGAGGGAGCAGCAACTTCTTTCCAAATGAGAACACAGCTGAACCTATAACTAGACACAGGAGACTCAGAGCAGCTATAGGATGAGTTCTAGCATCAGACTAATCAGGAATCAGAACCTTAGCTCAGGATGTAAGTTTGGACATAGTGTAGCTGAATTCCATTAAGCACATCTAAAGCTTGTAAAACCCTCAATGACAATTAAAAACAGTAATTCAAGACATACATGTGTTATGGGGTGCCTGAGTGGCTTAGTAGTTCAAGCATCTGACTCTTGATTTCAGCTTAGGTCATGACCTCAGAGTCTTACATCAGGCTCTGTGCTGAGTGAGGAGTCTGCTTGAGATTCTTCCTCCCTCTCCTACTGCCCCTCCCCCACACCTACACTATAAATAAATAAAAAAATGAGTGAGCAAAATCTTTAAAAAAGTGAAATACATGTGTTATATATATTTATATTTGCTCGATCTTTTTGCATAATTTACATGTGGATTGTTAGAGTACTTCTAATTTTTTGCATACAACCTCCAACCATTTCCTATTTTTATGTTTTTGACTTTAAAAATGGAAAGGGAACCACTGCATTGAAGAGATTCCCAAATTTTATTTATTCATCTTTTGTTGTGTTTTTGAGTTATTCTCCTGGAAGTCATCACATCAAAGCTTTTAGGGATGAAAGGATAGAAACAAAACAGTAAGTTTACTGCCAAGAGTAGAAATCATGATGCCCATCTCGGTAAACAACAGAACTCAACAACCAGTTAGGGGTTACACCAATATTCATTAGCTTCTGATAGAGGAGTAATCAATACTGAATAATATTTCCAGAGTACTTGCATTCATCTATGGTGACAGTTTGTTTGTTTTTGAGTTCTATGGAGAAAGAAATAATTTTGACAATATAGGCTTAAAGGAAAATGAAGATTAGTGTACAATATTTCTAGAAGTGAATGGTTTCAATCATTTAAGTCTATATTATCTTGTAAAACAAAGTTATTGTTCATTTAATCAAATAGCACTTAGAAGTTCACAAAGTGCATTTTAAATCTATGATGCATTTTGTTCTTCCCAGCCTCCCATGGAGGCCATGGTATGTCCTGGTAAAAGCACAGTTAAATTACTTGCTAAAACATACTATGACAGTGAGGAAGAGAAGAAGCATTCAGAAGTAAAATAGTTAAGAGAAAAATTGATAGAATTGGGTGTGAGAGCTGAAGAGTGGGGGGAAAAGTCCATTTTAAAGCCAAGTCAGGAGAGTGCCTTAGGCAAAAATGTAACTGATAGAAGTAAACACAAAAAGAGCAGATTTCTTTGGGTGAGGGGTAGAATAGTACACAGTCTTGCACGCTATCCTAATAGAAATAAATGTAATAGCAGTTAATATTTGTTGACAACTCATTTTGTGTTAAATACTGTGATAATTCTTTATACCAGTATTTCCAGAAGGAATTGAGTGTTGACAACACCCTAATGAGATAAAGAGTATTGCTTCCCAGTTAAGAGAGAGGTAAATTCCCAGTGGTGAAACAGAGGACCAGTCCCAGTCTGTTTGCAACAAACTCCAAGTTCACTATTACCAAACCCTTTCAATTCCCAGCATAAAGCATAGTAAAATTAAGCAATGAATTGCATTGATTAAAAAACATAAATGGGAGGGGGGGTTCATGGGTTCAAGGAAGTCAAGAAAGAGTCTTGGAGAAAGAGAGGAGTGGGGCGCCTGGGTGGCTCAGTGGGTTAAAGCCTCTGGCTTTCGCTCGGGTCATGATCTCAGGGTCCTGGGATCGAGCCCCGCATCGGGCTCTCTGCTCAGCAGGGAGCCTGCTTCCCCCTCTCTCTCTGCCTGTCTCTCTGCCTACTTGTGATCTCTGTCTGTCAAATAAATAAACAAAATCTAAAAAAAAAAAAAAAGAGGAGTGCAGGGGATCTGCTTCCAGTCACTGGGATCCTGGATTCAAGAAGTAGACAGAAAGACAGACTTTTATCATGTTACTGACAACCATAAAGTTTCTCTTACATAGTAAAGTCATCTCCAGAAGCAGCTAGGGTACTCTGCAGAACCTGGCAGTGGGCACTGAGGGAACAGGAGGACAGAACTCTTAAACTTTCTCATCTGAAACTGCGATCATCACTGTAGATCACTCAGAACACTGTGTTATGATCCACTCTGCCTTAAGCCTTAATCAAACACTGCCCTCTTGGTTGGGTCATATAAATATGAGCATCTCGGCTGCTTCTGCATGGTAGCTGGGGGGCTACTCACAGAATGTGTGGAGAGTATATTTAAGGATCCCCATCTCAGCTCTATAAGCTCCTAAGGCAGAGTGCTGCTTCTCTTAACCAACTGGCATGATTTGTCGCCCAATTCCTGTTTTAACTAAAAGATGTTTCCTACTTGTTCGTGTTGGTTATTATTTCGCAGCTTTCCATATATACTGGATTTTTCTTACATGTGAAGTCTACTTGCTAACGAGACAACTAAAGTGCCAGAAATGCAACACCCGCCTCATGCCCACTACACAGTGGCAAGTTTCACAGCCCTGGTAAGATACAAAGATTTGCTAATTACATTGATTTAACTTTCTATCTATTACTTAAGTTCCCATATTCCCTATTTCCTTATAGAAAACAGAGGTCACACAAGTTACTTCATTTTGTTTTTAAAATGAATAAATAAAAATGTTTTATAAAGTGCTAAGCAGAGAAATAAAAAATACCCAACAATACTGTCCTATTTTCTCCCCTTCTTCCCCTTGATTAATATGTGAACATCATAAAATGTGTCCACAAACATTGATTCTTTATAAACTTAATACTGGACTCGTGAATGCTTGCCCAAAACCAAGTGACAAAGCAAAGCCATCCTTCCAATAAAATGTTGTATTTCTACCCTAGAGTGATAACTTTGCAATTTGCAAACTACTTGCAGCTACATGGGGTAATACTTAAGAGTAGAATAATTAAACCTAAGATTCATTGTTTTTAAATTTCTCAGAAAAAACCACACCCTCAATTTCCATCATCTTTAAGAAAAGATTCGTTGGAATATGCAAAAGAAATGTGATTAGTTAAAATAGCACTCAGTTTTGACCCTTAGTTTTCTTATTCAAGAAAGCTGAGGCAAACATGTTAATATATGAATCACATTCTCAGAAGTAAAAACTAAAGATCGAGGACTGTCTGAGATCACACAGGAAGGGAATGCAGGGAAAGAAGAATGTGAAATTTGGTAGGCAAGGGGGGGGTGGTCCAGAACTTTTGTATTTTAGGAGTTTACAGGAAAAATGCCACCATCATCAAAATAAATAAATAATGGCTGGGGCACCTGGGTGGGTCAGTGGGTTAAGCCACTGCCTTCAGCTCGGGTCATGATCTCAGGGTCCTGGGATCGAGCCCCACGTCGGGCTCCCTGCTAAGTGGGGAGACTGCTTCCCTTCCTCTCTCTCTGCCTGCCTCTCTGCCTGCCTACTTGTGATCTCTCTCTGTCTAATAAATAAATAAATAATGGCTGAAGAAAATGTCATTAGGATTTGTCAACTGAGGCCACCAAAGGCTTAAGAAAGAGGAATTTCAAGGAATGGAAGGCATGGGTAGGTAACTAGGAACATCAACAGCCTCTTTGACAGTAGGGGAGAAATAGATTTACAAATTTATAGATTTACCCTTGATTTAAATCAAGGAAAGATCCCACTGAGGAAAGGGAACCAGTTAACGCTAGCACGATAATACAGTAGGAGGCGTCAAAGGCCCTGATGGAAGGTTAAGCACTAGTAAGGATGCTAGACAGGTATTCCTCCAGTACTGGTAGATTAGGTTATTGCAGTATTATCCATAAATACTCATAATCACCTCATTCCGTGGAAGGAGTCCATGTTTACTTGCACTGGTGCTAGGTTGGACTATGTGGGTTCCTTTGGCCAATGACATGTGAACAGCTGTGAAATATAGCTTATCGGAGAAGAAGCTTTAAAAAAAAGCTAATAGGTTTGACTCAGTCTTCTCTTTCCCCAGAGCCCGAGAACTGGCATGTGCCATTAAAGCAGCTGCTTCAAGAATGAGAAGACACATGTACCACAGCTAAGCAGAATTGCGTACCATAGACACAAACAGATCTAAATAGATGCCAACATGCAATATGAGTAAGAAGAACACTAAAAGTCACTGTGATTTGGGGAGTTATTTATTACCAAGCAAAACTGACCATGACCCAAATACAAAGATACGTGTAGAGAGAAAGAAATACAAGAGATCCCTCCCCTGATATAAGTAAGGTTTCCTGGGGTGCCTGGGTGGCTTAGTAGGTTAAGCCTCTGCCTTCTGCTCAGGTCATGATCTCAGGGTCCTGGGATAGAGCCCCGCAATGGACTCTTTCCTCAGCAGGGAGCCTGCTTCCCCCCACCCCGTGCCTGCCTCTCTGCCTACTTGTGATCTCTGTCTCTCTCTCTCTCTCTGTCAAATAAATAAAGAAATCTTTAAAAAAATGTCTCCCATCTCCATAGGCACAGATTATTTCATTTAGGATATTTAGGTCAGCACATAGAAATGATTTTTAGTTTTAAATGGATATACTGTGATATATTTAACATACAAAACTTACCTTTGAAAGTTTCGACTTCAGTGTATTTTAGTATAATTACAGAGTAGTGAAAAAAAATCACCATTATCTACTTTTAGAATATTTTTATTATCCCGAAAGAAACCTCGTACACATAAGGAGCTACCTGGCATCCTACCTCCTAGTCCCACGTAAGCACTCATCTACTTTTAGTAGATTGGTCTCTGTATATTTGCCTTTTCCTGATCCTTCATATAAATGGGGTCATTCAATATGTGGTCTTTTGTGTCTGGCTTCTTTCATTAATCATAGCAGATGAACGTCAAAAACATTAGGCATTCTTTTTTAGGGCAAGACAGAAACACATTTTTTTGAATGGTAGACTATTTTTTACTATCTGCCAAGCATATATCTATTATATACCCTGAGCCAGACATATTATTATTCCTATATTTCTGACAAAGAAACTAAGGTTCAATGATTTAATCCAACGCCCACAGTGGCACAGCTCTTAAGTGCCCGTACCAGGAGAGAAATTCGAGTCAGTTTGATACCAGCTTCCATGCTCTTCCCAGTCTATCACATTACCTCATACTAATTTCAAAGGACTATTGCTCCTAAAGTGTCAATTATCTAAGGATATTAAATTGGATAGTGGATATCCCTCAACTTTATGCCATCAGCCTTTCTACATTGTCTTGCACCAAAAAGGAAACACAAGAGAACTGCTCTGTGCTTTTGAAATAGGCAAGGTAATTTAAAAAGCAGATAAAAAGTTGAAAGTAATAACAAAAGGAGCCCGTCTGAATATTGAAATGTAATCCACTTCACCCAATCAATTATTTCCCACATAAAGGAATACTAAAAAAGATAAGAAGGTTCTTGTCTATTGTTTTTAATTATTTCCAAGTTTACACTAGTATGACATATAAAAGGACATAATAGGATAAGTTGAAAGGACATCAAACTAATTTTCAGGACAGATACAAGTCAGCACTCAGTCTGATCCCAAACGACTAGAGCAGCCCTATGATTGCTGAACACTGAAATCTCGCCCAGTGGAGAGAAAGTGGGTGCCCTATTAAAGAGCAGTGTCCATGGCAGTACTGAGCTTCCCAAGTATTTTAGGATTCATGCTATTACTTTCAGATTAATTATGCATATTCAAAATGTATTCTTTAAATCCCAAAGAAGATCTGAATGGGGATTTCTGCAATTAATTCTAACCAATTCAGAATAGTTTCCTTCCTTACACCTCCTTATGCCAGGAGTTATTGGCCTCCACACAGCTTGAGATGCCCCAGGGTCATTGTAAAGTCTGGCAGTGTCTTTGGCCCCTGTTAGCTAATTGCAGTGAAATTCAATTGATTCAACTTTCTCAGAGCTTTTCGAATCATTCTACACTCCGCTCCTCCATCTCCATTTAGACCTTGCTCCTTTCTGCTCCCTAATGGAGCTCTCTCTATTCAGCCTTGCCTTTCACCAACTTATTTCGTATTTGTGTTGCAAACAGTCTTCCCAGAGCAATTTCTATTCTCATCTCTAGTCTGCTAAAAATGTTCAAGGTTCCACCATGGTCTATAAACACTGCCATCTGAAGGTCAGCCCTTTAAGATGTGACCTATATAACTCCATGCTCAGTATTACACGGAGCTAAATCTATTTATATAGCGTAAGTGGTGAAGGACACCGACTCAAGTTGCTGGAGTCACTTGCTCTGAGAGGTAGTACCAAATTATCCACGGAAAAAAGGGAAAGTACAACAATTCAGCTGACGGGGCCCTACAACAAGAATAGGTGTTAAATTTGTTAAATTCGTGGCACCAGAGACTGACATTATTACTATAATAATACAGGTCAATTGGACTGTTTCTTAAAGCCTTGTTCATGTTTTTGTTTGTCTGGCTTTGTTTTCCTGGAACTCACTGTGTCCCATCTCTGATCTTAAGACCCTACTTGATATGTCCACCCTTAATTCCTTATAAGGATGTGGAGTTCCCATGCCTCAGGCCACAAACATGGTTTGTGGTCTCCCTCTTACACTACAGGTGCACTGTGAGGGTCCTTGCCATCAGTTCCCATGGGTATCTACATAAAAGTTCTGTACAGGGTCCCCTTATTTTAATTCGGGGAACCTTGCTGAACATCAACTTCTTCAGCACTGTCCCCCTACCCCACCCATGCCCTCCTACATGGTTTTACATTCAGACTCTACTGTCCACACTGGCCCAGGTATACCACTGGGCTTGTCCTCCAATCTCTCCATCCGACAAAGACTATCTAGTTCCTTAAGGTGTAAAGTTAGCTTGTTAATTTAAAATCTTGGTTGGTGGGTTCTTTGTTTTGTTTTTGTTCATTTTCAGGTCTTCAAACATATCATCCCACTGCCTTTTGGTCTGCAATGTTTCTCCTGGGAAATTAGCCTATAATCTTACAGAGGTTCTCTTGTATATATTGCATTGCTTATTTCTTGTTGCTTTCAGGATTCTATTTGTCTTTGACTTCTCAGTTTCACTATAATGCATCCTAGTTTGGGTCACTTTGGATTCCACTTGAAGTTTTTTGAGCTTCTTGTATTTGTATATCCATTTTTTTAACATAAATTTGGGAAGTTTCCAGATATTATTTCTTATCAAATCTCCCTAGCCCTTTCTCTTCTCCTCTGGAGTTCTCATAATAAATGAATATATTGATCTAGATGATGTCATCTAAGTCTCTTATATTCTGTTCACTCTTTTTTTCATTCTTGTCTCTTTCTGCTTCTCAGACTTGATCATTTAAAATGAGGATTCTTCAAGGTTGCTGATGCTTGCTTTTGTCTATCTGGGTCTGCTGTTGAACTCCTATAGTGAGTTTTTCAATTCAGTGACTGTGTTTTTATCTCCATAATTTCTATATTTCTGTTTGTTTGGGTTTTTTTTGTTTTGTTTTGTTTTGTTTTGTTTTTGGTTTTTTTAGGTTTTATTTATTTGAGAGAGAGAAAGAGAATGTGAGTGGGGGAGAGGGACAGAGGGAGAAGCAAACTTTCCACTGAGTGGGAAGCCTGAAACAGGGCCCTGAGATCACGACCTGAGCCAAAGGCAGATGCTTAATCAATGGAGCTACCCAGTTGCCCTTGTTTGGTTCTTTTTTTTTTTTTTTTTTTTTTTTTTAAATTCTGTCTCTTTGTTGATATTCTCATTCTATTCATATATTATTTTTTTGATTTCTTCTTGGTTTTTGTCAATGGTATCTCTTAGCTCCTTGAGGATATTTAAAACAACTGTTTTAAAGTCTTCATCTAAGAGTGTCTGGGTGGCTCAATTGGTTAAGCATCCAACTCTTGCTCTCGTAAATTTTTTCCCCTCTAATACATTTGACATATCTCTCCATGATACTGGCTACACGTTGTCCTTTTTTTTTTCTTTTTTACATGTTGTCTCATAATTCATTTATCTTCTACTTTTCTTATTTTTTTTTTAATTTTTTTTAAAGATTTTATTTATTCATCTGACAGAGATCACAAGTAGGCAGAGAGGCAGGCAGAGAGAGAGGAGGAGGAAGCGGGCTCCCCGCTGAGCAGATAGCCTGATGCCAGGGCTCAATCCCAAGACCCTGGGATCATGACCCAAGCCAAAGGCAGCGGCCTCAACCCACTGAGCCAGCCAGGTACCCCTCTTCTACTTTTCTTATTATACCCATCACCTTTTACCCCTCCACAGGGACACAGAAAAAGTCCTCTCTTCACACAACACATAGCTCAGCGTCTGGCTCAGAGCGGGCACTTGTCTTCGCCTGATAGACTGAATGCTACAGAAGAGCGCTATAGAAGAACACCTGTATGGGTACACATCACACCATCTAGCACTGTGAATATCACCACCATGTTCTCTGGCCGGATAATCACAACATTGCTTTAGAATGTGTGTCACCAGTTGGGTGCGTTCAGAGAAAGCCCACACTGATTCTGTTGAAATCCCATAGCGGGTCCATTGTGAGGCTAGCAGACAGTTTTTGGAAATTGCAGCAGGCAATTTCCAAGGGAAAATGAGCTCTGCTTCTCCCTGTGCCTGCACCACACCCCTTCCTCTCAGTGAATAGAGGGTATTTACTCAGAAAAGAGAAGGAAGCATTGTTCCTATTGATTATTTGGCTTATTCAAGAGATTCAAGAAGCAGTCCTGCCATTTTCCAGCATAAGGAAAAAAAAAATCAAAAACTAAACAAAAAACAATAAGAAATCACTAACCATATGGGTCTCTCAAAGTGGAGTTTAAAGTGAAAGACTGCAGGATGCTAATTAATTCCTGTTATCGGAGATAATGGGGAGAGAAGGGGACGAAGAGGATAACACGCTTGGCTTTCATTACCACACACAGGAGTCCTTCTGAAGAAAGACGTTAAATGTCTCCCCTGAGGTGTCTGTTGTCCTCCTAAATGAATTAGTCGAGAAGAACCGCGCATTATTTGGACAGGGAGACCCAATGGGGATTTGCCATTAAATGGAGATGTTTGATAACCTATTAGAAAGTATTCTGTTAAGTAGCCTCTATGATAAGGCAACATTTTTAATGAAAGGCAGCACAAATTCTCTCTTTCTCAATGTAATAAATAATTGGATGGCTAATTGTCATTTATATACTTTGGATCAGTTTCTGGCAGAAAGTAAATCTCCAACCATGGAACTAAGGTATTATAAGAGCGTCCTGTGTCCTATATCCTTCCTTTTACATAAGCATTTATATGTGCAGACACACATCCATAATAAACGTATTTTGAATAAAATATTTTCAAAGTCCCAAGTTTGGCTCCCATTTATCTGTTGGTTTTTCAAATATCTAGCAATTCTTTTTTTATAAGTGTCAAAAACGCAATAAGAATTTGACCAAGGGTGGGTGCCTGGGTGGCTCAGTGGGTTAAGCCGCTGCCTTCAGCTCAGGTCATGATCTCAGGGTCCTGGGATCGAGTCCCGCATCGGGCTCTCTGCTCAGCAGGGAGCCTGCTTCCTCCTCTCTCTCTCTGCCTGCCTCTCTGCCTACTTGTGATCTCTCTCTGTCAAATAAATAAATAAAATCTTAAAAAAAAAAAAAAAGAATTTGACCAAGGGTAATTTGAGGATATAAAGGATTATGGTTAGATGGAAGTGAGAGACAGTATTTGCTCTAGTAAAGACCGTTTTTAATTTCAAATATGATATTTATCTCCAACATCCATTCATACTTAGTAATTTACCCTTCTTGGCACATACATAACCCCTCCCATAACACATGCTGAGTAGTTATTTGCTAAATAAATCAATTATAATTTGGCTCCAAACTTTAAGAAACATGTGAAGCTCAATTATTAATAAGATACTCTCAGTTTTAATTTTCCCTAAAGTTATGGTAGCAACTTTGGAAAAAGCTTCTTATCTTGGGAAAAGATAAGACCTCTCAGTAACAAAAACATACATATGTGTATAATGCAACTTGTACAGAAGATGTCATTTGATTCTGCCTGAAGAATAACATTAAGAGCTCTCTGCAGGGGCACCTGGGGGGCTTGTGGGTTAAGCGTCCGACTCTTGGTTTCGGCTCAGCTCCTGATCTCAGGGTCCTGGGATGGACCTTATTTGTCTTTGCACTCAGCAAGCAATCTGCTTGAGGATTTCTCTCCCTCTCCCTCTGCCATACCCCCCCCCCATACTCACTCTTTTTCTCTGTCTCTCACTCTTTAAAAAATTAGTATTTATTTATTTTTTAAAGTTCTGTCTTCAGAATCTACCACACTCTCTCAACAGTTCAGGTGGCATGGTTGCCAGCATGCCATCAGGACCAGACAAGGTTCTTTTAGTGGGACTGAACAGAAAGAGGCAGAAAGGAGAAATTCAGAGTTCTGGGCCAAGAAGGAGCCTGGAGTCTCCACCAGCTCTTGCCCAGAGAAACATGGGGATGGTGACAGAGAGAGACGGCTGCTGAACCAGGGCACCAGGAGACTGGGATTGTGTGTGCAGCAGTCCCGGGAATGGGGTAGGACCCCCTATCCAAGGGTTGGGTTGGGGAGGAGGACCCCAGAGGGAGACTGAAATCTCTCACTTCAGCTCACTACTGTATCCAGGAATGAAAACTGAGATTGAATCTCAGGAAACATAACTGTGGGGAAAAAGGAGGATTCCAGAATCTGAGGCCAAGTGGTGGTGGCCGGTGAAATCTGGCTGAGTCTAGAAGGTCACCATGGCTAGAAGCCCCTTGGCCTGGTGACTGTGACCCAGGGCGGTGGCTCCATCCAGCTGGATGCTAAACCCAGTCTGCATCTGCCCTGAGGTTATGTGCTTTCTTTGTAAAGTACTTATTCAGGGCTCAGGAGCCTCTGATAAGCTCTATTCAGAGAATGCAAAATCCTTCCAAGTCTTCCCACAGTGCTGCTGAACTCTCCCTTCTCTCTGTGTCTGTGGTTATCATCTCAAAATCATTGTTCTCTCTTATTGACTACATATTATACCCTTTTACACATTCTAGTCCCTGTGATCCTTTTAACACACCCTCAAGAGAGAAGCAAATTGAGGGCTAGAGAGGTTCAGCCACTTACCTACCATTACTCGGCCGAGTAGTGAAATGAGGAACTTCCCCCTCCTCTTATCTGGCTCCAAGGCTTCAGTGATTTTCATCAAGCAACCTGCCTCTCACTGGAAAATAACTTTACTGAAAATATTAATAATCTGTTCACCCTGACAAATATTTAAAGAGACCTTTGTTAAAAGGGAACTCAAAAACCAGCGGGCCTTCTTTTAGCAGGCCTCATGGTAGCATGGAATGTAAGGCCCACATCTCAGAAGCAGGTTATGAAGAAGCCAGAAGGAAGGCTGACCCTTGATGTCACAGTGCACAAAGGCCCCCGGGGCACCTCCTCTTCAACAGTCTGACAGGGCAGAACCAGGACCCAGTTTTACACAACTGACTAGATGGGAATGGAAGAAAGACAAATAGTCTGTCACTACACTGAATTTCTTAGTAGGCACACTCCAAGAGACAAGTTACAATGATCACTCATGGCTCTGTCTTGACCATAATCAAGAAAGTAATTAGGAGAGATTAACCATGATGATGACACACAGCCTTGTTCACCTTCGAATCTGAGCTCCCATATCCAGTAAGTAAACGTCTTGAATTAAGGTGACCTCAGACACACAGGAGCCACATGTCCCCTGGTCTGAGCTGGCCATGCAGAGCACCCATTCAGGAAGCTTCAAAAGACCTGGTGCCCAGAGGAGGCAGCCAGACTCCCAGACTCTTGAGACCACATCCTCCACCCTCACAAGGGCTCAGGATGTGTCTCACACACTCACATCTATTCCAGATGGTCTAGAAACGGTCATATCCTCAAGTGTCGGTCCCAGTCAGTGCAGTCATCCAGCTTCCTCATAGCCAGTGTCCCTACCTTTCCCCCAAAAGAGGCAGT
Organism: Mustela nigripes; assembly: GCF_022355385.1. Taxonomy (NCBI): domain Eukaryota; kingdom Metazoa; phylum Chordata; class Mammalia; order Carnivora; family Mustelidae; genus Mustela; species Mustela nigripes. The sequence goes on along the minus strand of NC_081560.1, from coordinate 146,584,454 downwards.
CTTTGTCTACTGAAATGCTACTCATCTTTCAAGATCAGTTTAATGCTTCTCACGCTGTAGATCCTTCTTTGACATAGTTTATGGATCTGGGTTTCTTTTAGCATAGATCAGAAGCTCTTTTTGTGTCTGATGATCACTGTCTCCTTTGTATTTATCTCAGCACCTGGTACACACAGGTGCTCAATCAATGTGTATGGCAGAAAGAGAGGGAGAAAATGGAAGGGGAAAAAAAAAAAAACATGGAGAGAAGGAAAGAAATAAAGGGGGGAAGAGAGGGAGAGAGGAAGGGAGGAACCATGTCTCCTTTCCTTAAGTACCAGTTTTGAAAAGCAAATGAATAATAACTCCACAAGGCAAGTAAATAGCTATAGTTACTTATTTATTAACTACAAACCTAGTTAAGAATAGATGTGAAATGTTCCAAATATGCTCACTCATTTCACAAAGAAACTGCAGACTGGTTGACCTGGGGCTTCTCTTCTTGAGCTCTAAGAAACCCTGCTCTGTTAGAGCAAGAAGTCAGGAAACGTACTTGTTTTTTATTCCACCATCCTATTGTCATTGATTTAAATGCATTGTCTCGGGACGCCTGGGTGGCTCAGTGGGTTAAGCCGCTGCCTTCGGCTCAGGTCATGATCCCAGGGTCCTGGGATCGAGGCCCGCATCGGGCCCCTTGCTCTGCAGGGAACTTGCTTCTCTCGCTGCCTCTGCCTGCCTCTCTGCCTACTTGTGTGTACTCGCTTACTCTCTCACTCGCTCTCTCTCGAAAATAAGTAAAATCTTCTAATAAATAAATAAAATAAAACTCCTCCCCCCCACCCCATCCAACTCCCCCTCCTCCTCCCTCTGGTCCTTGCAGCTCCATAGGAACAGGGTGATGGGAACAGCCACTTCTGCGGGCCATGCTGAAAACTTAATTATATGCCACAGATCCATGGCACCAGCTGATATGCAGTGAGGCCTTTCCTAGCTCTGTGGCCCTGCAGTCCATTCTACTCCTGGCTATAATTCAGCACCTTCCTCACAGAATTCTTTGCCTAGGGGAAATCTGGCAGGTGTTTTGTATCCTTTGTCTCCTGGACAATGCCAACATATCCATTGAAATTCCCTCCTCAGTGCTGGGGTCGGGAGAACGGTAACTGTTTTTCCAAAGTAAAACAGGTCTAGGTGCTACTGAAGGTCTCTAAAATGTGCCCTCACCCTCCTGGATGATCCAGCGCCTCCACTGTGCTCTTTCCGAAGATCCAACACTCATATAAATGCAAGTGAACTATTTTAGATCACATATGATATATGTGATGCAGAAACATAAATTGTAATTTCAGGGGCACCTGGGTGGCTCAGTGGTTAAAGCCTCTGCCTTCGGCTCGGGTCATGATCCCAGGGTCCTGGGATCGAGGCTTGCGTCGGGCTCCCTGCTCAGCAGGGAGCCTGCCTCCTCTTCTCTCTCTCTCTCTGCCTGCCTTTCTGCCTACTTGTGATCTGTCAAATGAATAAAAATCTTTAAAAAAAATTGTAATTTCAGAATTCCTCTTGCTACCATAATAATTGCAAATATTTGAAAAGCTAACATTTAGTGAGCATTATGATGAGCTAAAAAAAAAAAAAATTCCAGCAGTTCTGCAATCAAAGAATAGACCTGTAAACAACGTTCAGAGGTTTCCTGTGCATAGGGCTCCTTCACATGTTATTTATTTTTATACTCACAATCAGGAAACCTGCTGTCACAGCCACCAGTCCTTCCTTCACAAGAGATGAGCGCTGCCACCTCTAATCTCTTCTTTCTTGGGTGACCAGTGTGTGTTGTGCAGGGAGGCTAGGCCTTGGAATCACACAATCAGGGTTCAAAGCCCAGTTCTGAAACAAACCACGGATCCTGGTACAAAGGTCACTGCACCATTATTCAGTTTTTGTTTTTTTTTTTTAATCTATACAAAAGGGGACACTAATACTTCAGAAGTTAATATGAAGATGAAAGATGCTTGCCTGCCTTAGCAATGTGCTGGAAACAGGAGCAGCATATAGGAGGTTCTGGGGAAATGTTCTTCTCCATTTCCCACAGGAGCTATGTGACCACAGAACAATTATACAAAATGTATGACCTTTGGGACATGTACATATATGTGTGCAGAAAGGTCATACTGCTTGTTTCCTTGAAATCAACTTAAAATCAACTTAAATTTAACTCTAAATATCCTTCTCCACCAAGGTGAAAAGAAGATCAAACACAATCATGGTTGGGGTTAACTTCCTTCCGCTAGCACATCCCCAGATCCCATAGTGGTGAAAGGTCTAGAACTGCCCAGTACCAGGATGCACGGGTTCATCTATCACAGAGCACCAACCCCCATGGGTTACCAGTTAGGGTTCTCCTGTTCCTTTTAGGACCGGCGATCAGAGCCCTAGAACCCTTTGTTCTAGATGCATAGACTTTCCTTTCTATAGGCAGGCCACCTTACTGATATACTTCCAGAAAAGAGAACACTAGTTCTTTCTTCTATGGAACCTACAACACTTGCTCCTCTTTCCAGGACTCTAGATTGCTTTGGATCCAGGCAAACACCTATTTTTTCTTTATTGTGCCCAGAGGTACATTGTCTCTTAAATGTTCTTTATGAATGTGGTAGCTTGGAGAAGATAAAATTAGGAACAAAAGCATCTTGTAGGTCAGGAAGCCTAGAGCCTATGACCTTCTTGAATGGGGAAAAGAGGTGATGCATAAACATAAATTATCATCTCAGAATTTCTCTTGCTACAATAAGAACTGCAAATATTTGAATAGATAATATTTAGTGAACATCATAATGAGCTAAAAAAAAAAAAAAAAGAAAAAAAAGAAAGAAAGAAAAATTCCAGAGGCGCCTGGGTGGCTCAGTGGGTTAAATCCTCTGCCTTCGGCTCGGGTCATGATTCCAGGGTCCTGGGATCAAGCCCCTCATTGGGCTCTCTGCTCAGCAGGGAGCCTGCTTGCTCCTCTCAATCTGCCTGCCTCTCTACCTACTTATAATCTCTGTCAAATAAATAAATAAAATCTTAAAAAAAAAAAATTCCAGCAGTTCTATAATCAAAGAATAGACCTGTAAATAAAGTGCAGAGGTTTCCTGTGTGTAGGGCTCCTTTACATGTTATGACAGGTGACCTTATGTCCTACGGAGCAGACAAACATGATAATGGCCCCTCTTCTGGTAAGTTTATGGAGGTTCCGCCGTCAGGCTGTGGACTTGCCAGTTTGCATTCTCCTGCAGCTCCTTGCAGACACCTCTCCATCTGGGCTTCTTCTGCCTCAGAGTCTGTGATCAACTGCTCCCTATCGAGCCCAGAGTCCTGGAGCCCAGCATCACACTCCCTGCCCCTTCTCCACCTCCATCTCCTCACTATGTCCTGCTCTCATAAATGGCTCCTATGTCTTATGCCTAAACCAGTGTATCAATGCCCTGCTCATGTCAACTCCTTCCAGGAAGGAAGCCACATTATGTTTCTTCCTTGGCCTGCTTGAGGAGCTAGAGTCTCCTAGACCCTGACCCTCTTTCTAGAAATACACTGTTAGTTGACTTCTAGGGAAGATGCCAGCTCCTTAATGCTGTCTCCTTGTTTCCAGAGCCCAGTATTGGACCCCAGGGCCTCTGGTCTGGGATCCACCCACCCTACCTGCCTGAGGGCTTATCATTTCAAACCTTTCTACAGGCAGAATCCTGCTTACTAACCTGTCTTCTTCTGGCTTCTTGGCCCCCACTGCCTCTCTGTTCCCTCTTAGAAGAAGTCTACATCAAGGCCCTGGCTTTTCCAGTCCAGAGAGTCTGATTCATTCAGCCCTTGTCTAGCAGGTCATACACTCATAAGATGAGTCTTGTTCCAATAAAGAGGTGGATATTGAGGTTAATTCATTCCCAGTAGAATCTATCAAGGAGCCAAAGAAAGGGGCCAGGACACTGCCTTAGGGATCTTATTACTCCACCCAAGTGACTCTTATGACACAGACTCTCTTCAGGGAAGAAGGGCTAGTAGGCTCTCTCTCTGGGGTCCATGATCCCAAAGGGTGGTGACGAAGTGGGGAAGGTGTTTTTCCAAAAACAGCAAGAGTTGCTGTACCCAGTAAGAGAGATGGATGCTAGAGGAATAGTCTAAGAATGAGAGAGCCTTCATTGTGCAAAAAACACAAAGGCCAGAGTCAGGTGCCTGGCAGTAAAGATAAAAAAAAGTTGGGAAGGAGGTCAGGGGAATGACATGGGAAGCAAAGGCAATGAAGTCTGGCAGGCTGGGACCTCAGTCAAAGCAGGGACATGTGGGCCTGGGCCATTATTCTGTGTAAATGAGACACATCTTGCTACACAGGATCGGCCCTTATAGAAGCTTCCCAGGTTGGATAGATTCAGAAGCAATTCAAGTTCCCTGAGCACTTACTGTGTGCACAGCTATGTCTGTCATATACTCTATCTCATGCAATCTGCATGACTCCTCTTAGACATAGAAATGATTAGTACATTTTAAAGGTACTGAAAAGGGCTCAGCATTATTGATATGACAGTCCTACATGCACAAGCAATGGAAAGCAGAAGATCATTTAATATACAGTCCATGGGACTTCAGGGCTGTGCCCACCACTACCCCAGACTGGTCATCTAGTCCCTCAGCTCCCAGGTCTTGGGCCAGGGCCTCAGGTTCATCCATGATCCTAAATTCTTCCCCAGCACCATTTAACTTCTGTTGCAGGAACACTCAGTGGGCCCTGCTAACTGCTTTTCAGCCCTGGACACCCAGGTTCACAGCCAGACTTCAACATCTGTCACTGGGAAAGAAACACTGGACTCACAGTTGAGAAATCTCTGAAGTTAAACTGTTGGTCAGGGAAGATAAAGGAATCCCCTAATCTCCTCAATGGGGCTAGTCCTTGGGGAAGCAAGCTCTCTCTTCTCCTGAGAAATTGGTGTTCCTAGAACCCCAGGATTGTATAATTTTTTGAACCACATGGTGACTGACTTGAGACATTTCAGAGGGGAAATTCTTAATGTGATACCAATTTAGTCCACCAGAATCTCCCACAAATGTGCTCCTTCTCTGCTTTAGCCAGAACCTAATTAAGACCCTAGCATGGCTGTCACTTTGTGCCAGTGCTGTTTTTCAGTTAATGACCCCATTATTGTTAGCCTTGTAGCCACCCCTGTGCACTACCATACAGACGCTCTTCAGGAAGACAGGCTCTTTTTTTTCTTTCTTTCATTTTTTTTTTTTTTAAACAAGGTTTTCAGGAGAATTAAACACAAACCAAACATTTGGATACTCCCCACCAGTGTCCCTAGCTCCCATCATGGTGAACAGCCATGAGGTTGCAAATAGGAGTCAGAAACCTAGACTTAGATCTTGACTCCTCTAGCACCAGGGCATGTGGACAAGAGCGCCGGGCACTTCCCCTCTATAAGCTGGGGATAATAATTCTGCTTCCTAAGGGGTTGCTGTTGTGAGGGCCATAAACTCTGTAAACTCCAACGCACTGTAGAAAAGCTAGTATTTTCAATCTATTCTGAGCCTCATTTTCTGACAATTAATCGATTGATGCCACTACCGCTTGCCTGATTTCCTCTCTCACTGTACATTGAATCTAATCTCTTCATGTGCCAAGGTTTCCCATTTTAGCCTTTGGAAGTGAAGCCTTGGAAACACTCATTAAAAGTCTAGGAGGCTGCTGACGGGGTGGGCTTCCCAGGCCTCACTGTGGTCCTGGCTGCAAGCTGACCACCCTGGGGGGCAGGCCCTTTGACTGACAGGCTATCTCCACAGTGGCGGGGAAGGCTGGCTCTTTTACTTCTCTCTGTGATATAAATATCCTGGATATCATGTGCATGTGGATTCCTTCTCTTTTAATTGGTAGTTTGGATTCCGCTGCACAATCAGCCTTCCCTCCTTCGAGTCAATTAGCTCTTGCAAATGCACTGGGTGCTTCTCGGGCTCTATAATTATCACTTAGTGTCAAAAATTGAAAAGTGGTAAGAAACAAACCCTAACCATATGACTTAGAGGTGAATGTCAGCCTCTAAGAAAAATCTGTCGGAGCTTCGCTCTTCATGTATGTTTGCTTCTGCTTGGATCTTATTTTGGAGAGAGCATGTAAATCTATGGTTCCAGAATCTGATGAATTAAAAGCTACCTGAACCTCAGTGGCAATGACACCTCTAAGTCTCAATTTCCTCATCTTTATTATTTATTTATTTATTTAGTATTTATTTTTAGATAGTGTGCATGAGTGTTGGGGGTGGGAGGGAGAGAGGGAGAGGGAACCCGATGTGGGGCCCAATCTCATGGTGCCAAGAACATGACCTGAGCCAAAATGAAGAGTTGGAGGCTCTACTAATTGAGCCATGCAGGTGCCCCTCAATTTCTTCATCTTTAAAATGGTCGTAACACCCTTTCCCTCGCCTAATCCTTAAAAGTCAGGAGAGTGAGGATAAAGATTGACACGTAAGTCATACAATTACTTTTTTAACTGTTGAAGTCTAAGTCACACTACAGACATTAAGATAGCGTTATCCCTTTACTCGATAATGATAATTTTTATGAACAGAACAGGGAATTAACGTTGCAACAACATATCACCCAGTGACTGCCCCTCTCAGTGTTATCCTTTTGGCGCAAACTTTTCAAGATTCAGAGAATGATAGGATGGTGGATTTTTTATTTCACTATCTAACCTGGTTAGATACCCCAAGGGGGTACAGCGGAACTAATCTGTACACACACATGAGCTCTGCTTCAAATAGCTGAAGGGTCTTGCCTTCTGCCTCTGCCACGTGGTAGCTGTATGATTTTGCCCAGACGTTCAGCTTTGGAATGTTCTGAAGATCAACTGGAGGCCATGTCAATAAATTATGAAGCACACAGTAGGTCTTCACTTAATGTTAGTTCCTTTTCTTCCCAAATCCTCACAGAATCGCTAAATTCCCAATTATCAACTGACATGGTCAAGGAACGGCCCGTATGCTGGTCTGCATTTCTAAACCTATTCCTTCTACTGTTTGCGAGCTACTTCGAAAAGGATTTGGGAATGCGGCTTCTGCCTGTCAGTAGTGTCCTTGTGCGTTTATGGAGACAGAGAGAGCAGTTTAGATGCTGTTCTTGACAAATACTTCAGCCACAATTAAATGTTGCTACCGTACTTAGGACAAAGGACAAGTGATCAAAGAAGACTAATTATAATGAATGATGATCTTCTGCCAGTCTGTGCTTGATATTTCAGCTGCCATGTGAATCGATGACAAGGCTGAGGAAATAAGTGCCTGCCATCTGTCTAAAAATTCAAAGCAGGAGCAAAAAGTGCTCGGAGGTCAAACCAGTTAATGATTAATTAAAATCCTAAAAGTACTGCTCACTAGTCAATTTCAGAGTACATCCAATCCTGAGGAGGCCAAGAATGCTGGAGAGCTGACATCCATTAATTCCAGCAGGACTTCCTAGTACGTGGACAGATACCTGGAGAGATCACAGAACACAGTAGTCCTGAGTTCAGGACCAGCCCTATCTCTGGGCTTATTTTCTATACTGGCCATTCAAGCCACCTCCACAAGCCATCCTCTTCACATCAATCAAACAGGAAAACAGAACCAAGCCAAAACAAAAGACAGTGCCAGCCTATTCACGTTGCTAGATCAATTCCAGACAGATACAGTGACACCACCCACTCAATATGCTTAAAATCAAAATCACTAACTTTCTCCTTAAAGCTGCCCTTCCTAAAGCGTTAGAGAACAACAATGTTATCTATCTATATGGCTCCCAATCTACCCCATTCTGGGGATCAGTGCAGACATCCCATTTCCCTTCCCCTTCCCCTTCCCCTCCATTGAGAGGAAATATCCATTCAGTCTTTTCCTGTCCCTCTCCCCTCCTGAGCTCCCGCCTGCATGGCCTATGTCCAGGACTCAGCATCTCTGGGTGTCTGCTGCTCTTTCCTCAACCTCTCCACCCTATCAGGCATGCTTGCTGCTAGGGGACTGTCCAAAAACTTCAGGTTTCAATAAACATTCCCCCGTCTAAAAACATTTAATGACTCTGTGGCATCTATTGCAGCAATTTGGAAATTCCTTATAAGCAGAAGAAAAAATTATATATATTTTATATATATACATATATATATAATGTATATAATGTTTTATATGTATATATAAAACACATTTCTTGTATGTATGTATATATACATACATATTTATATGTATATATATGCATGACATATATATGCCTATATATGGATATAAAAATAGAAAGAGAGAGAGAACTCTCTAAAGTGTAATTTGCTCATCCCCCATAGTTCTGAGGGCTCAGGAAAATATTTTAACTTCCCTGGTGCAAAGTCTCACATTTACTTCTTTCTTCATTCACATCTCCACCTCTAAAGACAGGTTCCATTTTCATGCTAATATACTGTGATATGCTCAACTGTTTTACAACAGCAGTCTCTAACATTTGAATTGGGCTTCAGAATCTATAAAGCCCTTTTGTATACTTAATTCAGTTATTCAGTATATACTATTCAGGTATCAACTGTGCACCAAGCTCTGTGCCCAGTGTTGCCAAAGTAGAGAAAAGAAATTCTCCTTGTCTTTTCTCATGTAACTAATATTTTAATAGGTGGGTAGATTAACAGTGATTCAAATCATGTGAAATAATCAAATGGTTTATGCCAGCAATTTCACATTATATATCTATACCTATATGACCCACATACCATTGGGTTCAATCCAGAATCACTATTAGTGGGTGTGACAGGTGCCATGGCATGCTGAAAATATAGGACCTAAGGGAGAACAAAGTTGGGAATTTGAGCAGGGGACTAAGAAAATATCCCAGGGCAAAGAACCCTTGACACACAGTAGTAATGGTGAATGATGTAAGAGCACACCCTGAAGCCTGACTTAGGAACACATAGAGTCATGTGAAAAATGGTACAGATGAAGGTGGGAATAACTGAGATATTCAGCACAGGTGAGGACTGCTCAAAGGATATGGGGAAATGGTGTACCCCTCTCAGAGGCGGTGGGTGGAGGCAGGGGATTGTTGGTGTACCACATACTGAGGATCCCATCGCTGGGCTCCAGCAGGGTTACAGAGACACAGCTGAGTGTTACCAGGCCCGCAGTAGTATAGGCTTTGAGCTCTTCTGGAACTGACTGCTCAGCTAGAGAGCCTGCCTGCCCTTTTGGCAGATGCCCTACTCTGCCATGATCCTTCAACATGTGGATCCAAGAAACACATACTACCTCCAAATTTTGTGTCATACTCAGAGCTCAGCCTTACCCTGAATAGAAAACATACAAACCAAAAGCAAACAAACAAAAAACCCACACCCCAGAACAGAGAATTGTTTGAGAGAAAAAGATCAAACAGAGCAAATGAAGTATCATTACGGAGGAAAAGGGAAGAAAAGGAAGAGGTAGTTAAAATTCACCATATGATCAGGACCTAGTGTGTATTCACTGCCTATATATCATGTGAAAAATTCTGTGCCTCACATTTTCCAGACATGATTTGTTAAGTCAGTACCACAACTTTCAAAGTGCCCCCCCCCCCACCAACCGCCGACTTTTTTCCAGAAAACAAGTCACAGAGATTAAGTGATTTGCCCAAGGTCACTAAGAGAAAATGGTGAGGTCAGGATCCTTGACCTCTAAAGCTGGTTACCTTTAGCCCCTGGACTGTGTTCCATGGCTGTGTTCTATAGGTTTCTATGATCTCTACTCTGAATTTATTCTTACAAATGCAGTCTTTTAAGTGTACTGTGAGGTTGGTATACTTTACATGGGGGCCAGGGGAAAGGAAAATATTGGGAGAGGGCCTATAAGCAAGGTTAGAACTTGTGTGCATCACAAAGAAGAGGAAGAGGCCCCAAACTTTGTTGGGAGAAACAAGAAGCAAATCCTCACTCACATGAAGGAAATAATGGCCTTACCATTTTTCAACTCTTCTAGCACATTCAAAAACCATACCCTGCCTTTTCAGTCCAATATCACACATCTTAACAACCATGAAAGTGAACCAATGAAAAGTAAGATTATCCCCCCCTTCGAAAAAATGATCTGGTTGGAACCAAGGGGTTCTGAGAATTAGGAATAACTTTAACTACTGTTTGCTACAGTCAATGACCCAAACAAAATGGCACTCCCAGAGAGTCAGGAGGTAGGGTTGAGACATTTGTTATTTTGAAAAGAATGGTACTCCTTGCCCCTAGAATCAAGTGGATGCTGTTGGAGGTGCCAATGGCCAGACCAGAGGCTAAATTTCAGGATGCTGCAGACACCTGGAGAAAGAACTCACTATGGGACAGAGGGAGGTTATGTTGTTCTCTCCTCCAAGCATGAAAGTGGAAGTGAAGGGAGATTTCTAGACTATAAATGGATGGATGAGGACATGATTGGGTCAGTTGCTCACTATTTTATCCCTTCTGTCTGAAATAACGCTCAATGCACAGTAAGTATTCATAGATGTTTTGAATGAATAAATGCATACACTTGCCATTGTGCATAACCCAATCCTATCAGTCCACAGAGTCTGATGGCAGTGGTAATAATAGTGCTAGTGGTTAGTAGTAGTAGTAGTAGTAGTAGTAGTAGTAACAGCAGCAGTAGAGGCAGCAGCAGCAGCAACTAAAGACCAATGCAACACTGCAGAGCAAGCTGGGACCTGGAGCTGGGGCAGCAGGGCCCATAGCACACACCAATGCATGACAAAGCTCACAGTCATGTTCCAGTGACTGAACAGGGCAGCATTAGATGTAACTCAAGATGGTATGCAAACGACAAAATCAAAATCAAAAACGACAGGAGAGAAGTAGAAGGCTGGGCTTCTTTAGGGGCCCCAGCAATCGCTGGGTAGGGTAGGGGAATATGGACCAGAGGGCATTTTGGTGGCAGCCCTGGCCACGGCTGGGGTGGGGCAATGAAGCTGCGGCTACAGTGAGATAAGCAGACTTAATCAATCTAGGAGATACTATAGGCAAATGGACTATCCCACACACTGTGTGTGGGAGGCTCAAGGCCTTCCATTTCCTTGAGTGGTAACAATGCTGTAGAAAATGCTGGGCACAAAGAGGAGTAAGTCCTCATTTCTACCCACAGGCTGCTGAGGCCTGGAGAACATGTATGCGAGTGTGCTAATTCTTACCCCGAACTAGTGATAAATCTTATTTCCTCATTTTTTTAGATAAGAAAATGATGCTGCAAGATGTTGGGTCTATGGTTTGGGAATCAAGAAGTGGCAGAGCAGGCATCTGAATCCAGATCTATTTTACCCCCCGAGTGTTTCTGTTTTTATTTATTTATTTATTTATTTATTTATTTATTTATTTCAGATTTTATTTATTTGAGAGGGAGAGAGAGAAAGAGTACAAGCAGGAAGAGGACCAAGGGGAAAGGGAAAAGTGGGGAGTCCAGTTCAGGTCTCTCTTCTCAGGACCCTGGGACCATGACCTGAGCCAAAGGCAGCAACTTAACCAACTGAGCCACCCAGGTGCCTCTAGTGTTTCCGTTTTAGGACTTGGCCCCCCTGATGCCTTTAGTTCTAGTTTTCCATCTTTCTCCTAATTCATTCCTCAGAGCTTTCTTCATGCCGCTCATTCGGAACCTGCTCATTTAGTGATAGCGTGTGTGTGTGTGTGTGTGTGTGTGTGTGTGTATGCACTTCTGGTGCACAGACCATGAATTCTCTAGAGATGGTGTGACAAATTCTCTGTAGATAAATGATCTTCACCTTTGTACCCTGGCACCTTGGAAAATACCTAGAATAGGGTAAACAAAAAAGTTTGCCACTGATAATAAAGATAGAACAATGAGATTATATAGGAAAGATAAGGCCCTGGGGATGTGAGGGGGTCCTTTTCTCGAAGAGTCCCACTTCCTGCTCCTCAAAAGAGCTCATATACTCTGATTCACTCACTTCCTCATTCCAGGTGGAAGAGGAGGACAAGCATGGGCAGCTGCCCCTAGTTGAGCTGGGAGCTATGGACCAAGCCATTCCTGCAGAGAACATGTAAGGCAGTAACTCGGGAAAGGCCTGGGTGCGGGCAGTGGACTATACGTCCCCTAAGGCCTGAACCTCGTAAGCAGGCCTCTCCTTCTTCCAAGGCCCTCATCATGCCATGAGCTGCTCCTTCATTGTGTCCTTTGCCTCCAGACCCATGCTGCATGTTTCTTTTACCCTGTGTTTAACTGTATAAAAATGAGAACCCAGACCATGGGCCTTGGGCCCTCTGTAGGATGTCCTTACTGGGAAAATTGGCTGAGAGAGAGGAGAAGGCTTGAGTTCCTCACTCCCAAGATTTTCCTGAACTCTTCATTTCCATGATCAGTGCCTCTTCACAAGACAATGGTGACCTAAAGCTATGTCTGTTGATGTTTGGGTCCCCGGGGCCTGCAAGATAGTGTTTGTCAGAGATCCCCCTTCTAGTCTTCCGGCAGGTGATGGACTATGGAGTATGATACTCAACTGAATACATTCTAGAATAAATGGAGAGCACTGTTGTTTTACCACACAGTCAGTTTAGTTCACCAGACAGTTAAGCAGGTCCTACAAAATTCCAGACTGGGTGCTAGATTCAGGAGACAGAGAGATAAAAGGGATATCTAGCAGTGGAGTGAGAAGCTTCATAGAACAGGTTATGAGAGGAATCAGGTGAACAGATAATTGCACTCTAGTGTGACTTGCTTTAACAGATGCACAGAAGGCATTTAGAGGGACTAATTACTTCACTCTGGGGAAGATTTCAAAAAGATCTTAATACTGCCCCACGCCTTGAAAAATAGTTTTCTTCGTACCCATCATGACCAGGGCTATTCCAGGGAGAAAAAAAATGATATATCCCATAGCACAGACTCCTGAGACTGCTAATTAGGAGTTGGGGTGAGGGTGGGAAGTGTGGGCAGCCTGTAAAGAGAGTGATGTGGGTGAGGACCAAACCTCCAGGGGATGGTCTTGTCAGCTCGTGGAACATCAGGCCCAAGAAGGACCAAGTTCCAGCCCCAGGAGGAGCTTTTGGTGGCCAGCAGGCAATGAGGCTTCCCAAGCATTTCCTAGGGCATGTTGTTACTTCCATTTCACTCATTCATTCATTCATTCATTCATTCGTTTTTGGTATCACAATTCTGTTTTATCAGAGTTTTATTTACCAATAAATATTAAGCTTTCTTTTATTCTGAGCAATAATGAGGAGAGGTACCAAAATTATATCATCTGAAAGTAAATGGCTGCCCACCTTGGGGAAACAAAACAAAACATGATAGCAATTTTCTAGAGCTATTTTCTTACTTGGGGAGCTCTGGGGTGAGATGAAGAGCCCTTAGAGTTCAGTTTTTAAGGGTTCAAATTTCAGATCTCTGCTCATTAGCAGGGTGACTTTGGGCAAGTTACAAAATTACTTAAAGTGTCAGGGTTGCCACTTCCTTAAATGTAAATGGAGATAATATCGACCTCCCAGGAATATTGTAAAAAGTAAATGAAAGGTATTCTGCAAGTGTTTCCCCCCGTTTAGTATTTGCCCTTCATTGTGCTCTGAATGTTTCCTGACATACAGATTTCTTTTAGCATTTAAGTATCCAAATATACAATTTGCCTCTGTAGATCCCTTCAAGCTTTTTTGTTTAGAATAACATTTTCCCTCCCTGAGGTCATAGAAATACTCAGTTGTGTTTTCTGCTTCTTTTGTGGTTTTACTTTATTCATTTAAATGGTCAATCCATCTGAAATTACATTTGCCAAAGGTTGTAAGATGAGAAAAAGAAGTAACATGTTTTTTGCCTGAATGTGCAGTATTTATCAAGTGATTGAACCTTTCCTCATCGATTAGAAACACCAGCTCAATCATACTTTATACGTGAGGAGTTGTATTTTGTGTCCTTGATCTATTTTTTTTTTCAAATGATTTTGACATTGCTTTCTTTTTTTTAGCTTTTTGCATATCTGTATAGCATATACTACACTCCATCCTTTGTCTCCAAAATATTCTTGTCTGTTCTGTTTTATTCTTCCTCCAAACCAATTTTACAAGGGAAGTAACGTCGTAATTCAAACTTCAAACCCAGAAAAACAAAACTATCACAAATAGATGAAAATAACTAATGCAGAATAAGGACATCACATATGACTTTTTATGCATAACTACGAAATGAGATTTCCTTGACCTTCTCCCATTAAGAGTTTGTGACTTGAGGAGAAGGTTCCAGAAGAGCCAAGATCTCAGAGGGTGTGGAGCTGTCAGGGCTCCATTAGCACTGTGGGAACTGCTCAAACATAGTAATTGGGTCACTGGGGAATGGAGTACACAGCATGATCTAGGCAAAACTGACCTGGGCACAGATGTGAAAGATCACAGGGATTACTGTGATTTATTGAGCAATGACTATGGGACAGGCACAGTGCCAAACCCAGAAAAGCAATAAAATGTAGTTATTATGAGAAAGAGTTTTGGGTTCAGAGATTCCTGGATTCCAGTCCTGCTTTTTTATTCCCCACTGTATGATTTTATAGGTCTACAGCATGTCTGTGCTGAGTAAGGATATGACACGTGAATGGCCCTAGCTAAATCCCAATAGAACATCTCCTCCACAGCCAGTACTTAGAAGCATGATCACATTCTACTTTCACAAAAGCTATCTGAGTTTATAACCTTCTCTTTGTTGGATAAGTGAGAAAACAGAGGAGCAGACAGTGAACTTACTTGAATTTCAGGCAACTGATTAATGTAAAGCCAAGTTCAAGCTAGGCTATTCTGACCTCAAAGCCTCATGCTTTTAACCTGTGCATTATCTTTCCTACATCAAGTCCCATAGCACAGATACAGGTGCCATTTATGCATTGCACACGGGTTTCATTCCACATGGAGCTCTCATTATTTCAGACAATTTTGTGTGAGGCTTAAGTTGGGCATTTTCTTTGGGTTAATGATTTTTACCTTTAAATTAATGTAATGATTATAGAAGACTATTTTGGGAAGTGATCAGATATTAGTTTATAGATACAGTGGCCAACTATCCTGGTTTGCCCAGACTCCTTGTTATCTGGAATATTTGACTCCATGATCCGTGTTGGCATATCAGATACACATGATAGAAGTTCTCAAGAAAAAGGACAACTCTGAAATAAAAAACACTTTGCTCATCATATGGCCTAACTCCTTAGTACTCTTTTCATTTCCTAGGCTAGAGTAAGATAATTGAAATCATTTTTACACTAATATCATTATTTTTTTAAGTTTTTTTTTTTTTTTTTTTTTAATTTGACAGAGAGAGAGATCACAAGTAGCAGAGGCAGGCAGGGGATGGCAGGGGAGGGGAGCAGGCCCCCCGCTGAGCAGAGAGCCTGATGCAGGGCTTGATCCCAGGACCCTGAGATCATGACCTAAGCTGAAGGCAGAGGCTTAACCCAATGAACCTCCCCTACACTAATATCATTATTAGTTATTATGATAACGGGGCACCTGGGTGGCTCAACATGTTAAGCAACTGACTTTCAGTTTTGGCTCAGGTCATGATCTCTGGGTTGCAAAATGTAGCCTCCTGTTGGGTTCTGCACTCAGCATGGAGTCTGCTTGATATTCTCCTTCTCCCTCTCCCTATGTCCCTCCCCCAACTCACATGCATACACGTGCTCTCTCTCTAAAATAAATAAAAATCTTTAAAAAATTATTATTATTATAACATTAAAATACTTGAAATCCATGTAGGACTTTAGAGTTCACATGTTGCTTAATGTACATAATTCCATCTAATGACAACTGCGAGGTAGCTAAATTTCCTTCTTTTGCAATTTGAGAAACTGAGACTCAGAGAGGCTAATTATCACATGGTGTGGAAGAGAGAGATTCCAAAGACCAAAGATTCATACTTGTCTTTCATAGTACAGAAATGCTTGAACGTTCCCCAAATCAGGAGGTACATTTCTCAGAAGTCCTTGCATGTAAGTGGGGTCACATGACTGACTTCTGGCTAACGGATGTGTTTAGAAGACACGGATATCCTCTCCACCCCTAATCCAAAATCATCCTCATTTTCTCCTCTTCAGTTGACAATGGACATTGTTACTCAGGGTGACCTGAAAGCCATTGATAAATGCGGGAGAGGCAAAAATAGGAGGAAATCTGTTCTTGAATGAAGACACTACCAAAACAAATACATGTCCTCATAAGGAGCCTAGACTTTCAACTGTGACAGAGAACAAAACAAAAACACAAGAGGACAGCTGACCATGAGTACATTTTGATTGAACATTATGAAGAATGTGATACTTCACACTTCTCTAAGTGGATGAATAAGATGGTTGTTTGGGTTTCCTGATCCAAGGTGAAAAAAAAAAAAACATGATTCTCACATAGTTATTACACCATGGTGAAAAGAAAAACACAACAACCCTGGAATTTCAACTTGTAAATCAAAATATAAGTTACAGATAACAAAACCATAAGGGATAAATTTAACGGAGCAAAATGAAACAAACTGTGTTCTAAACATTGTAAGTCAAAGCCTATAGATGTTCTCTCAGAAGCCTAGTGAGTTCTGCAAATGAGTATGTGGTATTCATGGCACAAACCCAGCTGATTCAGCAGATGTAGTGAATATATAATCTGTCATGTTCTGGATGGACAGCCTGACTTCACAGCCATAAACAGAATTATGTCTAACAGCCCAAGGCTAACACCACAAACAATGAAACACACCATTATGAGTTTATAGAACACGGCTATGAATACTAATAATTACTTCCATCGTGGCTGGGCCATAAATAGGATTATTAGACATCAGCAAGGGTAATAATTCTGGTTTTGCAAAATATCTGAGATCTGGGGATGCTCAATGATCTAGAGGGCAAAATACTAGAAGAGACCATGCTGGATACTGAACAGAAAAAAGGAAAGCATGGTCCCTGCTTACACACTATAACATTTCATAAAGTTAATATTTTTTGTTCTGAATCATCAAACATAGAAGTCTTTTAAAATTACTTTTTCCCCCCCCCGGATGAAATTCTTCAAAGACAATCACGTAGGTAGGTCTAAGCTGTTGCCACTTTGCATGGCAATGTATGATTCAAGTGGTCGTTGCCTCTTGGGGAAGACTTTCAAAATGTTTGATGCATATATTGCTGAAGCAATGAAACCCAAATGAGAAATCATGTATGCAGTATCTCGAAATAAAATAGACAAGCTGAGGCACACAGAGGAAAGCTGATATATATCACCCGTTAAGATTATTCAGTTGTTGTTATTGATTTTATTTACCCTTGCTGCTATTCCTCTGAGAAGCTAAACAAACTAGTTGTCGAGGCAAATGCAAGCTTGGTTGTTTTATTTTGTGAAATGGGAAACAAACACCCTAGTTCCCTATTCCATCACTCCTGGGTTTTGTTAAATTGTTTGCATTTATCAGGTAAATTTTCTAATATTAATATTTGTCTACAGGAATTCACCCTACTTTTCATATTCACAGGTGATTCTTCATTTCTTTAAATATTTGACAGTCAAATAAATTGTGCTGGGATGTTTCTAGGATCAGGTCTCTAATAATTCAATCAAGACAAGGGATATCATATGATTGTTAGGACTGTGGACTTTGGAACAAGACTATTTGGGTTCAAGTCCAGGTTCCAAACCTTGCTATTTGAGTCATGTGGACTAGTTATTTAAATTCTCTTAATCTCAGTTTCTCTCTATGAAATGAGGATATGAATTTCACCTTCCAATAGAGCGCTCTGAGAATTACATGGGTTAAATTGTTTACAGCACTTAGAACACTGTTTGGTACATAGCAAAAAATCACAGATCTGTTTGCTTTTATATTGTTTTTGTTTGTTTGTTTGTTTTTTGTTTTGTTTTATTTTTGGGTTGTTTTTGTTCCAGGATGAAAGAGCTCATCAGTAACATAATTGAGAAGGATTGTAATAGGAAAAAAAAAAATACCTTTCATAACAACTTAAGGATAATGTTGAGTGGAACACTGGTGAGAACACACAGATATACACAGTGTCACATTAACTAAGAGAGTGACTGTGGAAAACAAAGTCCTCAGCTGTGCCCAGGCACCTGGTGAGTACTTCATTAGGCTGACATTACATTGTGATCTCTGTTGGGTTGAGTAAGATTTACCAAAAGAAAAATGTCAATACAGAGTTTGGTAAATAATTTTGTGTTGACCAAATTAAATCCATGATAATTATTCAATCAATAAATGTGTTTGAAGTGCATTTAAAAAAATCCCCCTAAGCAGAGGACAAGAAAAATTGGACTCCACAGCTTTATTGGGTCTAATAAGTCAAGGTTCTGAGAAGACTCAAGGAAGAGATTTGATGAATGCTTTCAATTTCCTCCAGAGGAGGGTGTGGGCAGATTTCTTCAGAAAGTAACATCTCAGAGAAAAGGCAGAGGTTATTAATCCTAATTCAATATAGTGAATTGAGAGTCCCACTAAGGAGAATTGGTTAGCCAGCAGCCAAGGCTACTCTGTAGAATCTTTAACTGGTTGGTTGGCTAGAAGGCTGGCCAAAATGACATCTGAGTTCGGTTCCATCTTGGGGAAGCTCTGAATTACAGACTACTGCAAGTCTTTTCTACTGCACACAGAAGGCCTGTGACATACCCACAAAAACTAAGGAAAGCTCTCTGGAAGTTACAGACCAGCATTCCCCAATGAGACATCCATGAGGGTAGTTCAGTAAGTAGGATTCTACTTTACTGCAGGATTTCTGAGAACTTGCAGTATATGAATACATATTTTAAAGAGATTTGCTAGAGAGGGATGTAATAGTGTTTCTCAAACTTGTTTTCCTACAGACCCTTCTGTCCTTTTTCTACAGAGCTGCTGCTCTGAAACCAACCAAAACAAAAATAACAAAAACCACATACACAGAAACTGCTTTCATGAAGCTTCTTTCCAAACTCCTGTTTAGCAGCCTATCCTGGAGGTCAGTGTGTAGAATCACCAACAGGTGTATCACACCCCCAGGCAATCCTCCACTGTCTCTTCCCATCAGATCATAAGTTCTTATAACCTTGTCTTTTATGTTTGTCTCTATCCTTTACAGTCTTTGATAGAATACGGATTCAAAAAATGCACATGAATTAAAAAACCAATTGAGTGAATGGGCATATTTTACCCTGAATTGGGATGGGCATGAGAGCCTGGGACCAGACCCACACCTGATGTGGAGCACTGTGAGAAGGTCTTGATGTGCTGAAGGTGTGGCTCTTTGGGTTTGGGTCTCTTGGGCCACTAAAGTCCATCTTAGCTGAGACAGATGCAAAAATGGCTTTGTGGATTGACTCACCATGAGTCCAGTTACTGACTCTTTGCTATTGATTGCAGTTACTATTCTCCCTCATTATCCACAGTAATCTGCAAAGCCAGACCACCTCCAAGTTGGGGCAAATGCAAAATGATCTCATCTTGGAACGTTGAGTTTTCCTTTCATTTAGGCCTTATTTCACTCATTCACTCAGCCAGTAGAAAGGAAAGACTGAGTGTGTGGGGGTCCCCATGCCGGTGTAGGGGTACAAGAATGACAAAAAACTGGCCTGGCTCCTCTCAATCTCACAGGCTCTTCTTGATACTTGTCATTCCCTTCCGGTCCATACACTCCTCATGTCTTGGGCCCCAGTTCTTCACACACCTCCTCTAAGAAAGCTTCCTCTGCCCTCAGGGCAGTAGCTGCTGCCTGGCCTCAGCTCACAACACCATCCAGGAGTACCACCCTTGAAGATCCAGATAGCTCCGGGTCCTAGGCTACCGCAGTCTCTCCAAGTCTATGCTTGGGAGCAGGAAGAAAAGCCTGTTTGCTGCAGTATCCCAGTGCTTTTCACATTCCTGCTACTTTCCCCATAGAGTAAGGGTCAGAGGTCATTGCACACTGAATGACAGAGCACGGGTTGTTTTACTTTGATAAACTATTTGCTGTTGACTTTCAGGGCAGACATGAGAGTTCAACTATTTTTGGCTCCTTTGATGGTACAATTAGGAGATAGATATAT
>NC_081560.1:146471877-146564064 GCF_022355385.1 Mustela nigripes | reverse complement strand
TTTTTTTTCTAAATTCATCATTAATGTGGGGCACCTGGGTGGCTCAGTTGGTTGAGCATCCAACTCTTGACTTCAACAGGTCATGATCTCAGAGTCCTGGGATGAGCCCTGTGTTGGGCTCCCTGCTCTCTCTCTGCCTCTGCCCCTCCCTCTGCTTGCTCTTTCTCTCTCTTTCTCAAATAAATCCTAAAAAAAAAAAAAAAAAAAAAAAATAGGGACACTTAAGTGGCTCAGTTGGTTAAGTGTCTGACTTCATTCAGCTCAGGTCATTATCCTAGGGTCCTGGGAGCAAGCTCCACTTTGGGCTCAAGCTCAGCAGAGAGTCTGCTTCTCCCTCTCTCTCTGCCTGCTGGTCCCCATGCTTGTTCTCTTTCTCTTTCAAATAAATAAATTCTTTAAAAAAATTAAAAGTCATTAAAATATTGCATGATTTCACTTACATGGGAAATCTAAAAGAGTCAAACTTGTAAAAACAAAGAGTAGAAGAGTAGTCACCAGGAGCTGAGAGTGGAGGCAGGTGGAGGAATAGAAGAGATGTAGTTTAAGGACACAAACTTGCAACTGGTAGATACATGAGTCCAGAAATCTAATGCACAGTGTAATGAATATAAACAACAATATTATATTATGGACATCAAACTTGCTAAGAGATCTTCATTATTCCCACCTCCCAAAAAATGATAATTATGTGACATGATAGATGTGTTAGGTAAAATGACAGTGGCAATCACATTGCAATATATAAGTTTATCAAATCAACATGCTGTACACCTTGTACAAGGTTACATGTCAATTAAATAAAATAAATTTGTCATTAGCAGGACCCAGAAGGAAACCACTTTCCTGTTTTTTGCTTTTTTTTGTTTTGTTTTTAAGATTTATTTATTTATTTTTAAAAATTTTATTTATTTATTTGACAGAGATCACAAGTAGGCAGAGAGGCAAGCAGAGAGAGAGAGAGGAGGAAGCAGGCTCCCCGCCGAGCAGAAAGCCCCATGCGGGACTCTATCCCAGGACCCTGAAATCACAACCGGAGCCAAAGGCAGAGGCTTAACCCACTGAACCACCCACTCGCCCCCAAGATTTTATTTATTTATTTGAGAGAGACGAAGAGCAAGAGAGATCAAGCATAGACAGGGGGAGGGGCAAAGGGAGAGGGAGGAACAAACTCCTTGCTGAGCAAGGATCCCAACGTGGGACTGGATTCTGGGGCTTTGGGATCATGACCTGAGCTGAATGAAGGCAGACACTTAATGACTGAGACACCCAGGCGCCCCAGGAAACCACTTTCTTGATGGAGGTGACATCATTCTAAACCAGGGTAAACTGGAAAGAAATGTAGCAGCTAGAAGACACAAGCAGGATCTGGGTTTCTTCAACATAAATATGAAATCCCTTTATGTTTACTTTCTTTAAAAATCAAATTTATTCCAAGCGTAGAAGTGTGTTAACATCTAAAGATGTGAGGCCCTCAAAGGCCATGATCATGTTTAACTGTTACTCACCACATACTCATTTCCTGGTTCACAGAAAATACTCCATAAATGTACATGAAGAACAGAGTATGTGGAATTTCAAAAACTATTTTTGAAATGCACATATCTTATAGCCCATTCCAAACAGGGTTTTCTTCTGGGTTAAACTGCAGCTTTGCTAGAGGCTGCACAAAGGAAGGGAGCAACCGTGGGCAAATATTGAATACTGCATGCTGTTCCAGGAAAATCACAACATATATTTCACTTGTCAAATTTCAAAAATGTTTGTGAGGGTAGGTAAGGTTTGTGGATTCTGCAAAACACTGATTGCAATCCCTCTGTTGTTCTATGTTTCTCAGGGATGCAAATTTCTTAGGGACACTTCTCAGGTAAAGTACACCGTCCTTGAATGCTTCTATTATTGTGGGCTAAAAGAGATGCTGTTAGCAATACAAGCTATCATGTAACTCTCCAATAAATCTTATCTTGTCATCAATCAACACTTAAAAGATATGATAGAACTGAGTTTACTAAATGGAAATCTACATAAAGTAAGTTTTACACAGAGTGGGAGTGGGGGTTGATGGGACGGAGTGTGACAAGACCAGCCATTCATATCTGCATAGCAGAAGACCTTAAGGCTTTCCAATATTCACTGGAAAATTCTATGTCCACCATGTATAGAGGGATTTTAAGCTCTCCTGACACAGAGCTTCTGGATGTCTTGAAAGTTCTAGCACAATTTTATGATTTTCAATCCAACAACTATTTAAAGAGCAATACAATTGTGTTTGTTGTCACACAGAATACAAAGATAAGGGCAAATTTATTTATTTTTTCTTATCAAAGGGGTGTGTGTGTGTGTGTGTGTGTGTGTGTGTTTGTGTATGTGTATGTATGTAATGTGTAGGAAAAAACAAATGCATATAAAATTTTAAGTCCTAACTGACTTAGGAAAGTGACATTAAAAACACTAGTGCAATTTCTAGAATCCAGCTGCACACAGATCTGTTCATTCACTCACTCACTCTTTCCTTAGATAACTATGAAACATCCACTTTGTACCCACTCTGTACTAGTTTAAAATCCATGGTTGCTGCCCTCAGGGAAGGTAGTTCACAGTCTTGCCAATGAGAAAGATGCCCAGGCAGATAATTGCAGTTCAGTTGGGCAAATGTTAAGGTAGAATTATTAATAAAGAGCATTCAGAGCAAAAGGAGGGGAGTGACTTTATCAGTCTGGAACGCAGAGAAAGTTCTCTCAGAGGTACTGACATTAAGGTGGATTCTGAAAAAAGGAGTAGAGCTGGGAGGAGGTGAGATGCGGGAGCCCCAGACAAAAGGACAAGGACTGAAAAGGCTTGGTATGAAAAAGGAGAGTGCGGTGTCAGAAATGTTTATAATATAAGAAAACATTTAACCCCCAATTTAAGTATCTGAGTGTTAATGGCTGAAAAGGCATTATCAGATTTGGGCAACTTGAGGTCACATAGTAGGTAGTTTGAAAATAAAGCTAAGGAGAAACTTGCTCTATGCTCAATGGAAGACTTTACCTCTTGTAATGACATGAGACATTCTCGTAAGTCCATGCTCCTGGCCATAGGGAGAATGAATTGGAGAGATTCGAAGCAGTGAACCAGAAGTTTAGACATAATTTGCCAGGACGAAAACAGGGAGGATGGGGAGAAGAGCCTAGCCCTCAGGTGCACGTTGAAGGGACAGAGTCAACAAGTCTTGGTTTCGGAGTGATACGACAAGTGGAGGAGAGAGAAGAATCTAAAATAATTCCCACATTGGGGGCTGGAGAAGCTACTTAGGTAGACACACCACCATGAAGGCAGGGGATGCAATAGGAGGAAGGTATTTAATACATAGAACACTTACTGCAGACACAGTAAGATCCCTAAGAAGGCATGTCCATTATACCCTTCTTCTAGAAAGATCTAGATTAGAAAGGGCAGACTAACATCCTGCCCTCAAGTAAAGTTCAGAGGTATGTCTGATTTGTACAGCACGTGCGTATACATGTGCACACACACACACACACAAACACACACAGAGGTTAAGTAAATTAGATCATTGTGAATGCATTTAAGGGAGATACACACAATACTGTGATTTCCTATTACCTTTTTCAAATATTCAGGTTCTTAAGGGCACTTGTACTAGCCACCCCTGGTTGATAGCTATGTATGTATCTAGAAGGCATACATAGAGTGTGGTATCATCTGCCAAGGTTGTTCCAATAATGACAGCTGATTCTACATAATGCTAGGAGAATCTGTAGGGTAGCAAAGAAAATTGCCCTGGGGACATCCAGCCAGAAGAACGTTGCTAAAGAAAAAAGGGAACTAGGCCTTCCAAGTATATTGTATGTTGGAATTAGATAGAAGATGCTAATTACCTTCTTAACTACCTCCCTAACATGGCTTTTGAAACTAAATCAAAGCCTTTATTCTCCTTAAATATTTGATCAGACTGCACAGCATTTACTATTTCAAATGTTACATGCATTCAGATCACTGCTTATGCAAATCTATCCTGGTTGGTTCTGCACTAAGTAATTTTACAAAGATCCCGATAATAACATCAGTCAAGAATTTGACTGGGAGCACTCTTCATTCTAAAATCTTAGAAGGAAAAATAGATTAAGATACGTGAAAACAGAGGCAATGTTCCAATTACCTTTTATTTTCTTTCGACAATATATTTTCCATGGTCTTTTTTGCTTCCATGTTCTGAACATGCCCTGGGGCTTACAAACCTGTCTTTCTTTCCTTCTGCCTTGAAACTTTTTTGGTAGGTCTTTTTACTCCCAGGGTCCTCTCATTGATTGGTCGTATCAGGCAGGCCTGCCCAGCACATCTGACCCAAGAAGGCTCTCCTTCCTTTGCCTCTGCCACCACCCCACGCCTTATTATTCACTATCAGTGCATCTTTTCTGCAGTCCTAGTTACAAATTAAAATTATATATTAGTTGTCAGTTGACTGTCTCACCCTCAGACTATAGCTTATGAATCCTCTGAAATTCTTGCTTCTTTACACACATCAGAATAATTTTTAAGAACACGAACATGTTGATTTACTGAGGGTTGGCAAAATGGTGATATTCCATTATTTCTCCCTTCACTTATTACCCGGAATGCTTTTATATAGAAAAAGGGAGATAAATACTTCATTTTTTGTTTGTTTTACTTACTAGTGTTCAAGATAATAAAGGTATTTCCTATTATCTTCCAAAGATGACCAATTCACTTGTTTTCCCATAATGAAATCACCAGGGATGGAGTCCACATTTATCAAATCTCAGTGATCTGACCAGGGATGAAGACAATTGTCCCTGATCAAGAGCAGTGATCCAGAGCCAGACCCTGCCTCTTCCTTGAAGTCTTTTCAGTTTCTAATCATTCTCAGATGCTCCCTGAGTTTATTGGTCATATATGTTTCTTTATCTTTTTGAATAAAATAGAGATGTGATTAAGAGCATGAGTTGCAACAGAAAAGAAAATGGAGTTTAATCCTAGGTTTATCACTTACAAACTATGAGTTCTTGGTCAAGTTACTGAAGTTCTTCAAGTCTTGGTTACCCTATCTGAGAAAAAAAAATTGTTGTCAAAAGTACAGATGAGATAATTGATATAAATCACTTATCAGTGACATTGTGTGTTCTTAAATGTTAATCAACAGTTTTGTAATTGTTCATGAGTCTAGCATTCCAATGGAAATGAACTTAAAGAGCCATAATTATTCATTTTCTTAACCACCTAGAATAATGTAAGTGCCCAGTAAATATTTATTACATGAATGACATCCCAATTTCCCCAGGCTGGTGGTTTTGTCCCAGACTATTCATCATCACCTGTAATAGTGCTATGTAAGTGGGGTGTCATGGTGGAGGGAAAACCCAAAAGAAACCCACTGGATCCTAAAACATCACAGAAGTTTCCTAGACTAGTGTGCGCGCTCTCTCTCTCTCTCCTTTCTCTCTCATCTTTTCTTTCTTACTCCTCACAGGTCTACAGATATGTTATTTGAAGTTCAGGCTGTGTCTATAACCCTTGCATTTCTGAGTATCATCTTCAAATGTAAATGTCAGGGAGATATGTAAAAGTCAAAGGGATTCCACACTATCTTACTGAAAGCTCCTTAGGTGATTAATTATTCTGGTGACTTGTCTCCCTCTAAGGAAAGACACACAACTGAGCCAAATTATATCAACTTCTAGTTCATCCTAGAACACCAAAACCCAGCTGGCAGAAACAGGCCTGTTAGATGACACTTCAAAGCAGCTTCAATGTACATCCCTCCTCAGTGGGCTTTATGTCATAGGAAATTCATATAGAAATATAACCGTTAATATTTGATGGTCCCCACCTGATGCCTTTATTTTCAGTTTCTGCTAAAATGGTTTGTAGCTATTGAAGCTCACAGTCTGAAGACCAGTATTTCCCCCATGGATAACACCAACCTTTGAAACTGAAGCAAAACCCACGAGCAGGAAGACCGTGCTACACCCCGTTCTGATTCCTGTCTGTGAACTGCAGCCACCTTAGTGTGTCCTCGGCAACTTCAATGTAAACCATGGCCCCTCCTGAATCTAGCCCTTTGTTCATGCTATGGCCCATATATGGAACCTTCTCTCTACTCCATACCCTTCTCTTGTATCACAAAATCTTACTGATACTTGAGATCCTGATTAAATGCCATTTCTCAGTGAAGGCATACTTAGCACCTATGACCAGACCAGAGCACCTTCATATCCCATATTATGGTTTGTAATTATGTTTATTCCTATGACTGTTTGATTCATGTCTACTTGCCTCCCTTCATCTGCATCTCCATTATGTTGAGGCTCCTTTCCTACTGTAGAACTTAGCACTGTCACCACCACAGAATCAGCATTCCATAAATATTTGTTGAATGAATGGAGAATCAAAATGTGTTGAGTAGTCAAGGAAGGGTAATTTACATGTCTCCATCATTTAAGAACGCTGGCAACCATTAGTGGATGGAAATGCATCATCTCACTTTGACTAACAAAGAGGTACCACAATATCATTGCAAATGTTAGAAATGAGGACTCAGGAAGTCACTTGTTTGCAACACAACAGCAATCTCCCTAAAATGGGTATTAGAGCTAAATTCCCCAACCAGGAAAAAGAAAAATATTATTAGGACAAGAGCCCTACCTTTACAACTAAAATGTGCATGCATTCTCAAAGTGTAGTAAGCAGCCTCATGGGCGTGTGTGTGGTCAGTCTTCACAGTTGACTATGTGTGAACCTGACAAAATCATGAAGTATTTCCTTTTTCTAAGAACTACTAGAAGAATTTAATTATTTTCCTCATTTTCTACCTGTCATGAATATACCAGCTCTGGGTTTTCCTATCTAAAATCCAATTTCATCTCCCTTCTTTTATTTTTTATTTTTTTACTATCACTATTACTGGTTTTTACTTTTAAAAAGAAATAGACTAATTTTACATTTTAAATATTTTTTGAGCTGCAAAATGAGGACTTCTTATGCTGCTTCCCCTCCAGTTTTATGGAGACATAAGTGTCAATAAAATTATATATATTTAGGGGCGCCTGAGTGGCTCCCTTGATTAAGTGTCTGACTCTTGATTTCACCTTAGGTCATGATCTCAGGGTCATGGGCTCAAGTCCCACTTCAGGCTCCACGCTCAGTGCAGAGTGTGCTTGAGAAGCTTTCACTTCTCCCCCTTTGCCCTTCCTCCTGCTCTTGCTCTCTCTCTCTCTTTCTCTCTCTAAATAGATAAATGAAATCTTTTTTAAAAAATTAGAAATATTTGAGGTGGATAATTGATATTTTGATATACATGTTTTTGGTGAAATAATCACCACAAAGAAGCTAATTTAACATATGAGTCACCTCACCTAATTTATTATTATTATTATTACTATTATTATTATTATTGGTGGGGAGAGCACTCAAGATTTACCTTCTGAGTAAGTCTAAAGTACACAACATAGCACCGTCGTAACTGTAGTCACACTGCTGTACATTCGATCTCCAGAAGGGATTCATCTTGCATAACTCAGAAGTTTTTACCCCTGACCATCATCTCCCCATTTACCCCATTCCCCCAGTCCCTAGCAACCACAACTCTACTCTCACTTCTATGAATTTGAATTTAGATTCCACATACTAGTGCGATCATACAGTATTTGTTTCCCTAGCTCTGGTTTATTTCACTTACCACAACATGTATCCATGTTGTCCCAAATGTGAGAATTTTTCACTTTTTTAAGTCTGAATAATATTACATTATGTATCTTTACCTATGCATCTACTGACCAATATTTGGGGTGTTTACCTATCTTGGCTATTGGCAAATAATGCCTCAATGTACATAAGAGCACAGAAAACTACTGAAGATGCTGTTTTCTATTCTTTTGAATCTAATCCCAGAAGTGGGATTGCAGGGTCATATGATAGACCTATTTTTAATTTTGTGAGGGATATTCTCGCTATACCTGTCTACATTCCTCCAATAGCATACAAGTGTTCTCTTTTCTCCACATTCTCACCAACATATCTTTTGTCTTTTTGATAATAGCTATCCTAATATGTATGGGGTGATAACTCATGTGGTCTTGATTTATAATTGCCTGGTGATTAGTGATCCTGAAAATATTTTATTATATAACTATTGGCCATCTGTAAGTCCTCTTTTGGAAATGTCTGCTCAGGTCCTTTGCCATTTTTAAACATGTTTTGGTTTCTTACAATTGTATGAATTCTTTATATATCTTGGATGTTAACATCTTTTAGATAAATGGTTTGCATATATTTCCTCCCATTCCATAGGCTGCCTTTTTACTCTGATGACTGTTTTCTGTGTCACTGAGAAGTTTTTTAGTTTGGTGCAATCCTATGCAAAAAAAAAAAAAAAAAAAAAAAAACTTTGCAAGAGCATTGTCAAGATTTTTCCCTCTTTTTTTTTCTTTCTTTCTTTTTTTTTTTTTTTTTTTTTAGCTTTACAGTCTTGGGGCTTATATCTAAGTGTATATCCATTTTGAGTTCATTTTTGTGTATGATGTCCTATAAAGGACCAATTTTCATTCCTTTGCATGTGGTTATCCAGTTTTCCTGCACCATTTATTGAAGTGACTAGCCTTTCCCCATGGTGTGTTGCTGGCTCCCTTATCAAAGATCCATTGACTGTAAATGTGAGGATTTATCTCCAGGCTCTCTATTTTGACCTGTTGGTCTATATATTTGTTTTTATGCAGAACCATTATGTTTTAGTTCCTGTAGTTTTGTGATGTACTTTGAAATCAGGAACTGTGATGGCTCCAGATTGTTCTTCATGCTCAAGACTGCTTTGGTTACTGATGGTCTTTGTGGTTCCATATGATTTTTTTTTTCCTATTTCTATAAAGAATGCCACTGGTATTTTCACAGGAATTGCACTATGAAGATAATTCAGGGTAATATGGACATTTTAACTACATCAATTCTTCCAATCATTTCTTCTTGAGAAAAACTTGCCAGGATCCTCCTCCAGCTCCCATGGTATTAACAGCACCTGCTTCATCATGGGACAGAAATGCTCATCTTCCTACAGAACCATGATAGTCAATGAACTGCCCCTTATACAGAGTACTGATATTAATAAAACTTTTTATACCTATAATAATGGAGGTTCAGAGAGGTTACATGACTTTCAAGTTCACAGAAATAGTTAATAGCAGGACCCAGATTTGATACCAAGTCCAATGTTGTTTTTACTGCAATCCAGTTGACTAACAAATCATGCTCCCTCAACTAAATGCTACCAGGACAGTAATCAGCCAACAACAACATTTTCTGGGAAATCTTTCCCATTTATATTAAAGCTTCATTGCTTCCATATGTAAATGAAATTTCATATTTTAATGTGATATGTTTATATAATTTGATACATTTTATATAATTATTTGTTTGTTTGTTTTAGGATTTTATTTATTTGACAGAGAGAGACACAGTGAGAGAGGGAACACAAGGAGGAAGAGTGGGAGAGGGAGAACCAGGCTCCCCACGGGCAGGAAGGCGGATACAGGGGTAGATCCCAGGACCCTGGGATCATGACCTGAGCTGAAAGCAGAGGCGTAACCCACTGAGCCACCCAGGTGCCCCTCGTTTGGTTTTTAAAAGTATCATCTATTTCCTTGATTTCCATCAATACCATTCTTGGGGGTCTTATTTCTTGGTATCCAGCAATATAAGCAGTGTTTAGGTAAAAATATTACTTCTGAGAGTCCACAAAATCACTCCAGGATTTAAACCTAGCTGAGACAGAAAGATTAACTGCTAATCTACTGTGCTTAAGGAAATTCACAAATTTCTAAATCCAAAGGGATTTGTTCTGCATTTATACGACCAGAAGTCACATTCCTTTCTGGGAAAAAATCCAGGATATGTGCACATTTTCTATATTTAAGCTGACTCAGCAAGCAATCTACTATAGTCAGCAATGACCACAGTAAACAATAAAAATGCCATTTTAATCACTCTCGAAATTTAAAATACATTTGCAACAGAGGCTTAATAATTACAGTGAGACAATATGGAAAGGCAAAGTGCTTATTGTAAGCTAATATATGATCTCTAGTGCTAAGTGCTTAGCACATTAATTTTATAACTGCAGATGCAATAATTGCAATCATTTGCCAAGGGATCTATCCTCTTGTAGCCACTTGAATTACAGGTAAATCGATTCCATTGGTTCAAAGCCGATTCAAGCTTTTAGGAAAAGGTAGATTCTCAAAAAAGGTTGCACAGTTATTTTTAAGCAAGATTAGAGATAAAGATATTAGTCGCACATAATTGCCTCTGAATCCTAATTACTTTAACAAATACGTTGCACTCCAAAACTTCCAAGACAAAGCAAGCATTAATATAAACTCTAATAAAAAAAGGGAGGACAATTAGGGAAGAAAAAAAATCAACTAACATTAATGAAACAAAAAACTAAAATGAAAGCCAAAAATATATAATTAAATAAAACTGAAAGAAAGCTCTTTGAGAAAATAACACAACAGGTAAATTCTAGAATGGCCGATTATTTAAAAAATAAGTTGTACATAAAAAATATGTACATCATATATGATAAATGACATGTAATAAGAGATACAAAAGAGATATTCATGAAAATTACAAAAGCATTATGGATACAGTTGGTAGTGTAAAAGTTGAAAAATCTAGAGGATTTTTCTAGATGATTTCAAACAGAATATAATGTCCCATAATTGACTGCCAAAATTGTAGAAAATGTAAACATTCCAGTGTTCACATAAAAGGTGGGAAAGACAATCAGCTCTGTGTCATTATAAAGGAACCCAAGACCCACTCGATTTCCCAGATGCATTCTCCTAACCTTAATATAAGATATGGTATCCATTTATATAAATAATATTAAGCAACTGAATGACATGCAAGTTGTAAAACTTATTTTATGAAACAAATAAGAAAAACCCCTCAACATCCAAATCAAATAAACATAATGCAAAAAGAATGACATAACCAATTACTTGTGTACATGGATACAAATTTCAAAATAAAATACTGATATCGAACATAGCAACATGTTTCTAGATAGGTCTTCCTGAGGCAAGGGAAATAAAAGCAAAAATAACTACAGGGACTACATTGAAATGAAGTTTCTGCACAGCAAAGGAAACAGTCACCAAAACTAAAAGGCAACCTACAGTATGGGAGAAGATATTTGCAAATAACATATCCAATAAAGGGTTAATATCCAAAATAAATAAAGAATTATTACAATTCAATATCCCCCAAGCAATAATCCAATTAAAAATGGGCAGAATGGGGAGCCTGGGTGGCTCAGCGGGTTAAAGCCTCTGCCTTCGGCTCAGGTCATGATCCCAGGGTCCTGGGATCGAGCCCTGCATCGGGCTCTCTGCTCAGCAGGGAGCCTGCTTCCTCCTCTCTCTCTGCCTGCCTCTCTGCCTACTTGTGATCTCTGCCTGTCAAATAAATAAATAAAATCTTAAAAAAAAAATAAAAAAAAAATGGGCAGAAGACATGCCAAGAGACACAAGAAAAGATGCTCAACATCCCTCATCATCAGGGATGCAAATCAAAACTACAAAGAGATACCACCTCACACCTGTCAGAGTGGCTATAACCAATAACACAAAAAAACAAAAAGTGCCAGGATGTGGAGAAAAAGGAACCCTTGTGAACAACAGGTGGGGATGCAAATTAGGGCAGTCACTATGAAAAATAGTACAGAGAGGAGGTTCCTCAAAAAATTAAATAGACTACCCTCCCAATTAGGAATCACACTACTGGTTATTTACCCAAAAAATGCAAAACATTAATTTGAAAGGACACATGCACCCATATGTTTATAGTCGCATATCTACAATATTCAAATTATGTAAGCAGCCCAAACACCCATTGGTAGAGGAATGGATAAAGGAGACGTGGCAAACATATACTATGGAATATTATTCAGCCATAAAAAAGAATGAATCTTACCATTTGCAATGACATGGTTGGAGCTAGAGGGCATTATAGAGCAAAATAAGTCAGTCAGAGAAAGATAAATGCCATAGGGAATTTTGACATTTTGGTGAAATTAAGAAAATTTTAATTGTTCACTCTAAGTTTCAGCTAAGTCAAATGATGTGTCAATTAGAGTTTTGACATCTTCCAGAATAAGCCAAAGATACCAAGGACACATTAATATGCAAACATTTATATACTCTAAATTCACTTTCAGTAACAATACATACAGCTCAGTTCTCTTTTGGCAATCATCCTCTATATGTAATTATAAGGGTATATTAAAAATATTCAAGTGGGTTGTCTGGGGGACTCAGTCAGTTACGTGTCCAATGCTTGATTTGGGCTCACCTCACGGTCTCACCACCCTGAACCCAGTTAAGCTCTACACAGAGCAGAGATCCTGCTTAAGATTCTCTTTCTCCCTCTCCCTCTGCCCCTCTCTCCCCCCGCTCATGTGCATGGGTATGCTCTCAATCTCTCTCTCTCTCACAATATAATAATAATAATGATAATATCAATAATAATTTAAGCTAAGATGCTACCAGATTATAGACTGTCTGGTGGTTTCTGGAGCTTATTAATAAAATAATATTTTTAAAGATATTATACATTCATGACCATATTTAAATATGGCACTAGATGGACACTTGGTTAATGTATTTGAGACTTTAGGAAAGCAATATTAAATGTTATGCCATCAACTCTTTCTAGAAATTGATTCTTAGTCTGTGATTGTGATCTATTTTCTCTGAACACAATTCTATTGAGGTGCACAAACTCTTCACCTAGAATTAAAAAATTAATTTATTTATCAAAAGCATGTATTGCATGTCTAACACTAAATATAGCTCAAATACCTGGGATAGGATAACAGAAAGAAAATTGTATTTACATATTAGATCTCTCTTCAAATTACTGAAAACCCATATATCACTTATATAACTCATATATTCAGTTCCGTTAGGTCAGAGAACATACTTACTCGGTGCATGGGTCATTCTCACCAAATTCTGGCTGCAAATCTGCCATTTTTAATTGACAGTTTTTACCCAAGCAGAGAAGATAATTTACCACATAGCAAAGCTGACTAATCATCTAGCTCTTCAAAAAATTACAGCAAATTGGTATCTATATCATTCTGACCTATTCTGGAGATTACCACCGGCACAGCTAAATTCCAATTTGAAAACAATACTTCAGAAAAACAAGGCTGTATGTTACCAGCGGCTTGGCAGATAGCACTCCGGTCCCTGCTTGCAATTTTCCTTGGCTCTGAGGTAATATTAGCATGACTGATTAACAATCAATACTAAATATTTAAGATGTGAAAGATGACCTTACTTTGTTATCATCCATAAAAGCATTATCTCAAGTGTTTAGAGCAGAACACTGGGACCACCAAATTGTTCTAACAACTAGAAAAGAAACAAAAACATAAAAAAAAAAAAAAAACCCAGCAGAGAATATCTGGGAGTGGTTTCCCCAGTCAGAGAGATCTGAGAACTAGCACACCTTAGGGTCCAGCCTTGCAAAGTCACAGTGCAAATGGGCACATGACAAGGTCTCAAATTTCACCCTGGCAGGAATCCTGTTTATATTTGTTTAGCCCAGAATTTATCACAATACCTGGCATCGGTAATTTTTTTCTCTTTTTATTTTCCTTACCTTGTCCTCTCTCTTTTTCCAAAACACACATATAAAGGATCTTTGAATGTCTTAAGCTATGTCTGATTCAGGATAAGCAAAAATAAATGTTTGCTGATTGAATGAACAACATTTCCACAATGCTTACACAAGCTGCACTGAAATTGCAGGTGCGCAATTAAAGGACAAGGCCAGCTGAAGATCCTCCACAGCACTGCAGTTTGGTCAAAGAATCACGCATAACCTCTAAATCATTATATCCTCAAAAGCAAATGTGGCTAATATTCCTTGTGGTGTTCAGGCAAGCCATGGAGGCACTGCTTGATAGAACGGTTTCATGTATATGATCTCCCTGATATGAGGAAGTGGCGATCCAACATGGGGGCTTATGTGGGTAGGAGAAGAATCAATGAAACAAGATGGGATTGGGAGGGAGACAAACCATAAGTGACTCTTAATCTCACAAAACAAACTGAGGGTTGCTGGGAGGAGGGGGGTTGGGAGAAGGGGGTGGGATTATGGACATTGGGGAGGGTATGTGCTTTGGTGAGTGCTGTGAAGTGTGTAAACCCGGCGATTCACAGACCTGTATCCCTGGGGATAAAAATATATGTTTATAAAAAATAAAAAAAATTTTTAAAAAGTGGTTTAATGTTTTCCTTATAGATACTTGAAGTCAAACTGACAGCATTGGAAATGACTTACACAGAAGGAACTCCATTTCCAAGAGAGTGCTGTGTGCTCTTTCCTGCAAAGTTTAAAGGTGCTCCAAAGGGAGAGGGTGGTCCTGTTTGAAAGCCATGCTGATGCCACAAAACATTACCCAGAGGTAGCTGCAGACTGGTATAGAATGGGCACATTCTCACTACTTTGCAGGATCACATAGACACAAAACTAGGACACGGCACTGCCCTTAATACCATCCTCACTGCTGGTCATGAAAAGAAGAAAAAAAAAAACCACAGAATGATAAAACCTCAAGTAGAGCTGAATAAGCACTACAGAAGCATTTGGGAAATCCAATTTTTACAGGTGGACAGCATCCAACAATTCAGTTCTATTTCTGCTGGTGGGTGATCCAGATTTCTTATATAATTGTCCTTTTTCTCTTTGTAACTAAGTACAAAGACTTTAATAATTTGCCATTTAGGCCAGTCCCATAAGCCTCTCTATGTCATGCAAAGATTATGTCATTGTTGCCACATAGCGTTCTCTGTTCCCTTCTATGTAATGATAATGTTGACTTATCCTGGCAGAGCACCTGCCCTGATTTCCCTTTCTTTAATTTGGTCCTCAAGTCCTTCATACGTGTCATGCCAGAATCAAAAGCATCACCTGACTGAAATATGAAGTAGGACGTTACATAAGGTTTCAGAGATTTGGGAAAGGACAGTAGATAGGGAGTTGCAGGTGTTATAGATTTATTTGCATGTGATAGAACTAGTGGAATTTTGTTCACTGAGAACTTGAAATTTTTAAAAAAAATACAGTAGTACTCAGTTTTTAGGTGAAGAGTTTTATGAGCTTAACACATGCAAAGATTCTTGTGGCCACCATCACAAACAGGATACAAAACTATCTCAACACAACAAGGAATTCCTTCAGGCTGTCCTTTTAACAACTGTAACTTCCCCTCCTACCAACTCCTAGCAATCTCTGATCTGTCCCTTGCATTTTCAGGATGTCATAAATGGAATCACAAGGTATTTAATATGGCTATTCTCACTTAGATTCATATATATATATATATATATACAATATATATTTTTATATATTATATACATTTATATATTTACATATATATTTATATATATTATATATAATATATTCTCAATAGAATATATTTTATATATATATATATGTAAGTTTGTTCCTTTTTATTATTAAATAGCATTCTATTGTTTATATCCATTTACCTATTCTAATTTGGGGCAACTGGCTATAACATTATTGTGCAGGTTTATATACGAACATAAATTTCATTTATTTACAGTAATTTCCTAGAAGTGAGGTTTGTGAGGTCTTAGAGTAATTGCATGTTTAATTTTGTAATAAGCTGCCAAACTGTTTTCTAAGATGGGTGTATATTTGGCATCATTTGGATTTGAGCAAACAGACAGAACTATAGTATCAGGAAGGAAATTATTTTACATAACAGTTTATAGAGTTTACATAAGATAGAACATTTTTTTTTCCTACAGCAGAAATGAAAAAAATGCATATTAAATAAATTCAGCTCTGTGTATCTTAATGCACTTGGTTCATTTGTTCCTTGAAGATAGATACAGTATGAAATAAAAATTGATGAATACTAAAATGTAGTTATATCTTGTATAACTACAGTTTAGTGTGAAATCATTGCATCCCTAATTATGACTTCTGTTCTAAGAACAGCTGGTCTTACTGAATGTTTTAAATTGTGCAACAGACTAAGAAAGACAGGATCACTAGGAATTGTTACTTCTAATTCCAGGACCCAGTGGCAAAAAGGACTCAAGTCAGCTTGGAAAATGAAGGCAGAGATTAAGTCAGAAACCAAGACTGAAGCATATATTTCAAAAGGTTACGTTCTCTGCTGAGTTGTTTAGGGGAGAGGTGGAAATGAGAAACAGGTTTACAAGGCATTTGCTTAAAAAGGAAGAAAAAGTATGAAAAGAATATGAGGTTTTGGAGACTTCCTTTGAGTTGCTGGATCTAACCTTGCCAGGAGAGCGACATAGAACAATAGTTCCTGTAAGTATGTTAGTCTGTTTGAACTGAGTTTCTGACCATACAAATTACCTCATATAGATATTATAATTCTCTAAGCAAATCTAAAATAATACAAAATATAGTGAAAAAATTGGAGGCACACATGTACAAGGCTGGAAATTAAGATACTATTACTGTATTTCAATGGGTTCTAGAACTACATAGCCATTTTTTTCTGTTTTAAAAAATCTCTATTTCTACCTTTTTTTTGATGAGCATACAGTTCTTTCATAGAAGTAACATGTAAATAAAAATATAGGATTTCAAAATGTATCTATTTCCATGAAAGAATTATATTTCTTTAAGAACATATATAAGGATTATATTTCTTTTTTTTTTTTAAGATTTTTATTTATTTATTTGACAGAGATCACAAGTAGGCAGAAAGGCAGGCAGAGAGAGAGGCGGAAGCAGGCTCCCCGCTGAACAGAAAGCCCGACGTGGGGCTCGATCCCAGGACCCCGGGATCATGACCTGAGCCAAAGGCAGAGGCCCAACCCACTGAGCTACCCAGGCGCCCCTAGGATTATATTTCTTTAAGAACATATAAGAACAATAGAGAAATACTCAGTTAATTATTGAATGCTGATGTCTTTCTGTACAGGTGAAAAAAATTAAGTTTTTAAAATAACTTATATGCTACTAGGCTACCTACCTAACTGGAATAATATTAACTTTAGTAACTAGTATGAATGCAGTAAATTAATAAGCTTTTCTGAGCCTCCATATCAGCACCTAAAAAACAGGAGTGGCCTTGTGGCTCTTAGTTCCTGTTTTAGGCATGTCATCAAAGAAAATGCCTTATTCCAAACTCAACCAGGATCTACACTTGAAAACACAGTGAGGTGTTTTTGAAATGTTTAAATGTGACTTCCATTATCCACAATCATTCTGATTTCTTGGTGGCCCAGTTTGTCTTAAAAATATATATATATAATAATAATAAACATTATGGATCTTTTCTGAAGTAATGATGGGAAATCAATGGGTTTCCATTTTTTTTAAATAGATTATCTCATAAAATCAGGATAGTCCAACAATGGAAAATAGTCTAGTTTAAGACATAATACTTGTACTTCCTTGTAAACATCAGTGATGCCCATAGCTTATCCCTAAAGTATTAAGTTCAGTATGTTTGGTTCCATAATTATATCCATAAAAATGCACAAATTAATTGGTTTAGTGTTTCAGAGACCACTGATTACAGAAATTATTTTTCATCTGAAGAAGGAGCTCAGTAAATCTCTGGGGAGAGTTTGTTAGGCTTAAACATCTGACTGCATTGTAGTCTTTAAAGTTGAGCTTTTTTCATAAATTAAAGCTAGGAATAAAAGCATTAAACATATTCTCAACATTATGACTTCTTCTACCACCAACAATCGTCTGTAAAACACAAACACTCCCAATGAATGCTGCAAACATAGATTCCTACAGCGCCTTCTGACCTGCATAAATTAATTCCTTTTTGTTATTGTGTCTGCTCTACCTTTGCAATATAGAGTAGATTTTCCATATTAATACAAAGCTTCTCAAATATCTAACCTGAGGGTGATTTGATCTTGCTAGTTTACATGAAAAAGCTAATTAAGTTTCAAAGATCCTCCCAAACCTTGGTTGTTTATAACCTCCCAGGCCCCACCTGGGATAAGGTGGATTGCCTTTCCCTTTAAATCCCTATTTTAGGGGTTTAGACTCTTATTTTAGGTCTCCTGTATACTGGAGAAACTGGCAGTCATTTCTCTCAAATAGTTCTTCCCATCAAGGTATGGCATGGCATATTTGTCCCTGAAATGTTTCAATCACTAAAATGACTAATTCTGATAGTAATTTACAACCTTCTTTTCAATCCAAAGCCTTCACTTCAGGGTGTTCTGGAAAAACTGAAATTTGCTTTCACAAAATAATTCTCTCTCACTCTTCCAGTCTAAATATCATCGTGGATCATTCAGATGTCTTCGGGGATCAGGCTAGCTGGTCGACCAGCATCCCCTCTCGCCCCCCCCTGCCCAACAGTTCTCTACTGGACAACCAGACTGGAGCCTGACTAGGTGAGTTTGCACTCAGTTTCTACAATTCCCTGTAAACCTTATGGCAGTACTTTCCTATGCCTGTGCCTCGGTTGCCTCTTCTGTATTGAGATTATAATAGCATCCACCTTAGAGGGTCACTGGCAATTGCAAAAGCTAATGTATTTGAAGGCTTCAAAGAGATTCTGGCATGTAAGATGTACTCAGTAAGAAGCACAATTACCCTTATTTTTAGGGTGAAATATTGTTTAATGTGCCTGACAAAGTCCTGCCTCTACATGGGTCAACCTCCCCTTCTCAGCTGCACTGAACTTCCTTTCAGATCCTTATCTTCACCATGTTCTTTCTTTGCACATGTTTTCCCTGGAATGCATTTCCAAATGTTTTGCCAAGAATACAATTCTCTTCTTCCTTTGTCACTACTCAATCCTTGGCTTTCAATTCAAGCATCCCTCACTGGCACATGCCTGATTGGATCAGGTCTACCTCTGGGCACTACAGTTTTATAAGTCTCCTTCACCTGTATTTTCAGAGAACCATAAAAATGTGCTTTTTTAATTTTGGAGAAATCTGTAAACAGATAACTATATGATGCCACCAAGCATATAAATATTTATAACTAGATTTTCACAGAGCTGAGGGGAAAGAATGAGTGACTCTGGAGACTGCATCAGGAAATGATTGAACTGATCTTAAAAGATGAATTAGCATCTGCCTCAAAGATGCAAAAATAGCACTAGAAGCTACTTGGTGATTAAAGTGTTGGGCACCATAATGGGGGGTAATGTCTCATTTAATTACGCTGAAAGCCTTCGAAGTTAAGTGCTATTTTCTCCATTTCAGAGATCAGAAATCTGAGGGTTAAAGTAATCTGCATAAGATCATACAGCCTACCCACCCAGAGTCTGGAGGTGAATTTAGATCCCATATCACCTTTTACACTGAAGGCATCCTTCCCTATGCAATGACCTGTAGCAGTGAGAGAACAGGATTCACTCAGGAATCACTGAGAAGATGAGGATGTGTTGGAGGTGGGGTATAAGGGATCTTGGTAAATTAAGCTGAGAAGACAGATCAAGACTAAAACATAAAGAGCTTTATAAGTTTCCCATTGAGAGCAATGAATTTCATCTTGCCAAGTAAAGGAAAGGGAGGGGGTGTCTTACCATTTGGACCCCAAAGAAACTGACCACTCTCTGGGGACCCAGATGGTCCTTATCTTTCTCCACTCTCTCCACTCTCTGGAGAACCCTTTAATACTTACACATGAATTGACATGCCTGTCAACCCTTACAGGTTGTCACCCTATAAAAATCTACTACAATTGCTTCATCTCACAGTTCAAACTGCTGCAAAGGGGAATTTGTTTGGTGGTGCTACCCTTCCTTGGTTCTCTTTGTTATGCTAGAGTGTGCAGAATTACAAGGTGTAGACAGGAGTTAAAGGGCAGAGCTAATTTCCCTATAAAGGAGCTCAAGTTAGGACAAGCATTCCAAAATAGGTCAACTAGATATGCCATACTAAAGAGCTTGAACTTTATCCTGAAAGCTACATTTAATAGTTCTTAAAATACTACTGAACATTGATTTGTAATAGATTTATGCAAATTAACCACATTCAACAGCCAATGTAGTATGCTCTGAACCCTTGAAAGATGTGCCCTGATTAAATATTGACTGTCTCAGCTAAAAAAATTTGCAAGAAGCCATCTAACACAGGAACTGAGAGGTAACATGTTCATGATCTTTTAATAAAACGTATTTATCAGTGTATTGACAAGTATCTGTATAAACAACTATACGCCAAAAATACTAGCCAAAAGTTTTTCTATACCAAAGAAAACAGATAAGCCCACAAATTACTTGAATATGCCTAAAATACATATACTTCAGTTTGCAGGAAAATATCTCACTGTTTTTATTTTTCAGTTTTAATGTAAGGGGGAAAAGGACATAATTAATTATTCTTTCTTGTTCTAACACTTTTTACAGTTCACAGAAAGTCAAGCCTTGGAAAATGAACTTCATACAGAGCCAAAACAAGTATTCTCTTGACTGGAAAGACTCAACTTTAGAAAGATATCACTTTCTTTAAAGCAAACTCAAATGTGTTTCAATAAGTATGGGAAAAATAATAGTGTGGTTTCCCTACAATCATTCTTACATTACATGCTGTACATCAAAATCAAAATTATTTTTAGGCATGATGGGCAGTTTCCCACTAACAATTTTCTAAATTGCCTAATAATTTTATGTAGCATAATTACAAGACTCCTGCTTGTGTATTTTTCCTTCTCTTTGCTTTCATCTGAATATGAATTAAGAGTAATCACAAGCAAACCTTTATGGTAGATGTTTACAAGGTAATGCTGCAACAGAGCTCTATAAAATGAACGCAACAGGAAAGCCCTTGAAATACTTCTCCCATTAACAATAGGACATGCAACTGTATGAAGGAAAATTTCCAGACTAAGTCATTTTCTGAATAAAAATTGGTGAATATGTGAAGGCAGATTGATTGCTCATGAATCACTTTCATTTCTAAAACTCTGCTGAAAATCTCCCACCTTATGATCCACAATCACACAAATCAACATTTGCAAATCTAATCTCTCTATGAACATTTCCCACTGTGAGAGTTAATTTTTTTGTCAGTTTGGCTAGGCCACCATGCCCAGTTGTTTGGTCAAATACTAGTCT
Source organism: Mustela nigripes (assembly GCF_022355385.1). Classification (NCBI taxonomy): domain Eukaryota; kingdom Metazoa; phylum Chordata; class Mammalia; order Carnivora; family Mustelidae; genus Mustela; species Mustela nigripes. The sequence goes on along the minus strand of NC_081560.1, from coordinate 146,542,928 downwards.
GATATTTCTGTGAAGGTCTGTTGCCAATGTGATTGATATTTATCAGTAGTTGACTTAAAGAAGAGTATCCTTGATAATTAATGTGGGTGGGCCTCAATCCAATCAGTTGAAGGCCTTAAGAGCTAGAACTGACTCCCCTAGAAGAAGGAATTCTGCCTCAAGACTGTACCATAGAATTGCCCGAGTTTACAGCCTACTGGATTGTTGTAGAGATTTTGGACGTGTTAGCCCTCACAATCCTATGAATTAATTCATAAAACAAATCTCTCTTCACACACACACACACCCTATTGCTTCTGTTTCTCTGGGGAAGCTTTACTGCTACATCCACATTTTATGCCTTCTTCTCTTTATGATTTTGGCCATATCTACTTATTAATAATCAGATATCTTTCATTAAGTTGAAATTAAAGAAACTCCCTATTTTTATTTGCCTACTCCTAAGAAATATAACCTTAAATTCATAAATTTGAGGTGTTATTTACTTCCAATAAAATATTAATACACAACTGCTAACATCATAAAAATGGTCATTTAAGCCTAACATATATAGTTGTCAAATCACTATACTGTACACCTGAAATGAATGTAACATTGTATGCCAACTGTATCTCAACTAAAAAAAAAAGGTCATTTACATGAGCTCTAAAAATCACACTGCTGGTTCCTGTACCACCCTAGGGCACCATACCCTGGACTCCCTACTCTTCTTGATTTCATTTTGATTAATAAAATAAATTTCTCCCTATCATGTGGAAATTGAACTATGACCTCTATTTTACTTCTCTATTTCTTTGTCACACAATTTTACCTCATTTTTATTACCGTCTTACTACAATTAAAGTCTTTATGACATAAAACCCATCACATAGAATTTCCAATAGTCCAAGGACCTATCTTTAATCTCTCTGTTCATCTTAAACCAAATATCTACATAGCCAAAAAGTGATCAGAACACAAAATGCCAAGAGAAATAGGCTTTTTCATGCCCTGGCCTTTTTTGTATACTTTGGTGAAGGACTCATTCCCAATAGTTAAACTCAGAGGAAATGCTTGGTGGCTGAGAACTTAAGAGAGATGCCAGAGTTTTCTTATAAAGGATGTTCAGTCTAAAGACTACGAGGGAATTTCCTAGAGGAACAATAATCAAAGAGTGGAGCAATTAAATATCAGTTGGTCTGGACCTTTGTGGTTGACGATGCCCTTCCTGGATGTCTGAGGACAACAGAGGTTCAGAGACATGCCCAAAGTTACTCAGTTTGAGTCCTGCTCATTCCAGTTGTACTACTTACATTTTTTATCACAGCTTCCTCAGCTTCCTTTCCTCCCAAGGAGAACTTGTTTTGAATTAAGATAATTAAGATAATCAATCAGATTGCATTTAATAAAATCATTCCTTCCTCCATTCCCTTTTTCTTTTTCCATGTTCCCTGCTCTTTTTCCATCTCTCCTACCTCTACCATCCTTTCGCCTTGTAAATATTGGCTATCAGACACTGACCTAATCACTGGCTTTCAGAGATGCAGCTCCCAATTTTCGCTAATTTCAGTTTCCTTCTGTGGGCAAGGAGGAGCTTACATCTTTCCACAATGCTCAGCTCAGCTGTCTCACCTGGCCTGCAGATGTCCCCCCTGATACCACTTCTTTCCAATCATGTCCCTGAAGCAGAGAGCAACTTTTTTGCCCATGTAAACCAAACTACCAAAGCCCTCAAAATGCCAGTTTTCTGTTGCCTGATCAGTTTATAAATTATTTCCCTTTGTCTTTCCACTTAAATCAAGTTTTGTGAACAATTTCTCAATATGGATATGTACACATCTTCTTACTCATTACTGCATTCTAAATGTATACATTGAGGACCCTTCTTAATGGAAGTATTGATAATGAAGACCACAAGAGTACAGAGATATATGCTACAACAGGAGAAAAGCCAGACAGAAAAGGCTACGTATTATATGAGTCAATTTATGTGGAATATTCAGGAAAGGCAAATGTATAAACAGAAAATAGATTAGTGGTTGCTAGGGGCTTTAGGAAGAGGGAAATAGAAAGTAATTGCTCATAGGTATGGGGTTTTTTTGGGTGAACAGGACAAACAACGTTTTACAATTAGGTAGTTTTGATGGTTGTGGCATCTTACGAACATATCAAAATCACCAACACTTTGTACACTTTCAAAGGGTTAATTTTGTGGTAAGTGAATTATAGCTCAAAAAGAAAAAAAAAAGAGTTCACAGTTATATTTCTGAAAGTCAGAATATTGTTTCACCCATTCTAAAATAATATTTTGCATGTATTAGCACTATGGAATTAGTTTAATAACAGGTGAGTGTGACTGTTTTCTCTCTGAGTGATAAATAAAATAATGTTATGTCATAATATAGATTGCATCATCGAGTCAATGAAATATGGCATATTTCTGATTTTAGTTACCACTAGATACAAAGAAACTCAAACAACTTTTACTGGAAATAAATTAATAGTTGGCTTTTCACTTCAAATATTTAAACTGAATCTACTCAGCAAATTATCAGTTTATGTTTGGTAAGGATGAGAACCATTGCAGATCTTATAATGGCCACAAATTCTTTAGCACTCTTCTCGTTGGAAAGTGGGCTTTATTTTCCCTCTGCCTGTGTCTGGGTGGGTTGTGACTGCTTTCAACAGAGCAGGGAAGGCTTAACACTGGGTGAGTTCCCAGGTCTGGTCAGAGAGAGCCATCCAGGCCCTTCCCCCTAGGTCCTTTGGGATGCTTGCTCAGGGGGAAGCCAATCTCCATAGAAGAAGGCTGATTATTTTAAGTCTACCAAGCTAAAGAGGGCACAAGAAGGTATTTTGGTTGACAGCACCAGCTGAGCTCCCAGCAGTCAACAGCATCAACTGCCAGCCACCTGAGGAAGCCACTTGAGCAAGCCCTCTCAGACATTCAGCCCCATCAAGACTTCAGATAACAGCAGTTAGATCGTATCTGCCTGTAACTGCTTGAGGAATCTCAGGAGAAAACTGCCCCCTCAGGCCCTTCCTGAGTTCATGAGCCACAAAATCATGAGCAGAATAAAAGTTGTAGTTTCATACACTCAGTCTGATAATAATGTGTTATGCGACCGTAGGAACTAAAACAAGGACACAGTGAAGATTTTATTTTCTTTGAAATGACCCATCCAGACTACTCATCAGCTAGCACAAACGGAGGACATGTTTTATAGTACACATTGCTCACAAAAGAATGTTGACTGTTATATTCTAATCGGCTTAGGCAGTTTTTCTCTCCAGCTCAATCCTTTGTTTACCCAGACTCTGGTTCCTTTTCCTTACCCTCCTCAGTCAAAGCCTGATCTACCGTATTCGTAATGGAGTACTAATTTATTATTTATAACTATGCTTGAAAACGTAAATAAAAGCATTTTCTAAGCCAGCAAGTTTCCTTCAACCGCTGTATGCTTACATGCCACTATAAAATAAATTGTTAGCCTGCCATGTGTTTGATATATAGTTAATGAAGTGTGGTTCAATGCAAATAAAAAGGATACATCTAATTTGGAAATGCTTTACTTTGGACCTAATTATTGCAGTAACTGGTAGACAATCTTATTACTCCAAAAATATTCTTTCTGACAGTAAACCCTTACAAAATTTCTAGACTGAATTCTAAAAACTTCCTGAACTTGTCCTCTTGATATACAAGGTCTTCTATTATAGGGACATCCCTATTATGGTGCTACCTTTCTTCTCCCATTTCCTATTATTTCCCTCCAGGTACACCTTCTACTAGTCAAAGCAAAAAACATGTCCTCATGGGGTCATACATAGACACTTATTCCCATTTCCAAACGTCAAAGTTCCACGTATGGAAAAGTATCTTCACCCTATCGGTATAACACATGATTTATCAGCTCACAGATTTTCTAGTCTAAAGTTTTCCATGAACTCTCGCCAATAAATAACATATCCCTCCCTGAAATATGGTACCATGCTTAAGCATATGACTTTTTTTTTAATTTTTTTTTTTTAAGATTTATTTATTTGTCTGAGAGAGAGAGAGAGAGAGAGAGCAAGAGAGAGCACGAGCACAGGCAGACAGAATGGCAGGCAGAGGCAGAGGGAAGCAGGCTCCCTTGCTGAGCCAGGAGCCCGATGTGGGACTCGATCCCAGGATGCTGGGATCATGACCTGAGCCAAAGGCAGCTGCTTAACCAACTGAGCCACCCAGGCGTCCCAAGCATATGACTTTTTCTCTCTTGTATTGTTACTATCATTGTATCTTACCTAAATATTTGGCTCAAAAGCTCTCCTGGAACAGGTGCTTATTTAGCAAATGCCACATAACCAAACCCCAAGAGTCAATAAATGAGTAAAAGTGGAAATCAATACAATGTTGAATTTCATTTTGTCTATTTCCTTCCTTAAGAGTAGTCAACATATTCCTAAAACTTTCATCAAGAAATGAATTATAACTTTGTAATAGTAATAATTTTGTAAATTTAACTACCTGTCATTGTATAAAAAGACACCTCTGGTGCTAAATTGATCCATTTCATGAACTAGCTGATCTTATCTGCCAAGGGCACATCCATTATTCACCTGAAGAGGGCTGAATTATAACCATGAACTCCTTAAGAAAATGTCAATCCTAAGCAAACCCATCTGAATTTTAGAACACAAAGATAACACTTGCATAGCCTTCAATATTAGGCTTTTAAAAAAGGACCATCTTGTCCCAGAACATTCATTCTTGTTCATCCCTATTTTATTTTTCATCAATTTTCACACCAAAAAAATGAAGGTCCCTTCACCACCAGAGAAGGGAAGTTAAAGTTATACAAATTTTCCATTACTGTATTTATTCTGAGTTTACAGGATTAAGTCACCTCTACAAAACTCATCCAACTGTACACATTAAATATATGCAGTCTTGCATACCAATCATAACTCAATAAAGTTATTTTTAATAAACCCTAATGTTAGGAGTAAATTGTTGCCAGTATACACGATCAGCACTTCTTGGGAGATAGAAGAACTGATGATCTCGATCATGGGAAAGACCCCATGCCTTATACATCCACAAATACAGAACCTGTGTCCACACATAGCACATCACACTTGTAGGTTAGATGGAGACTGGTAGGGAATGAACTTCTAGTCATATCTCAAAGACCTTGCATGGGCTATGCCTTAAGCTGAAACAGCTTTGCCTGCAATGTTTGATCTCCTGATGTGTACTCTTTTAGGGGTTTGTCTCAACATCCTCTCAGTAAGCTATCCCTAACCACTCTCTTTAACTACCTGTGCTCTGTGTTCTCTGTATTAGCACCTGATTGTTTCTTTCTAAAAACAATTCAGGATTCACTATTATTTTGCTTTTTTAATATTTTAACTTGTGTACTCTACACAAGTTAAGGTTCCTGAGGAGAGGAACCTTATTTCTTATTCCCCATTGAATTCCCAGCTCCACTTAGATTGCCCAGCAGAGGGTAAGCACTCATTATATAACAGTTATAAGTATAAGACAGCAATTACAGTATCTAGCTTTGAGCTAAGTCAGTCATGGAGCTCTGTGATCACCGTTCCCATTTTACAGATGAGTTAACTGCCACAAAGAGGTTATTAAACTGTCACCCAATCACTAGTTAGCAAGTAACAGAGTCAGGCTTTAAACTCAGGGTCATCTACGAGAAAAACAAATTTCATCACCCCTGTGCCCTTCTATTAGGGTGAATTGCTTTTGCATCCTACCCACAGTGCACATACTTTAAGAAAGCAATTCTTGTTCAAGACACTTAAAGATGAAAAGGCCATTAAAAAGTATGGTTCATGTCTGTGAGATTCCAATTTTAATTGTCCACTTCCATTTCCCTTTTATGTCTTTGTCAACCACGATCTAAGCTACTTTCCCAAAACTATTCCTTGTAATGATCATCTAAAAATTGACACAGAGTCAAAAGAAAAAAAGACGGGACATCTTTAAAGAAGGCTATCAGGGATAGCAGAACAAGGAAAGGAAGTAGGGGGCATCGAGACATATCTTGGATGCCAAAAAATAACAATAATAATGATAAGAAGGACACCCTGATTTGAATTCTGGAAACAAAATGCCCATGATAATTAATTACATCCTAGAGATAAGTCATAGGAGAAAAGATTCCAATTTATTCTTTGATTAGAAAAACACAGTACTGGTCTTACTGTAAAATAGCTCAAATTGCTAAGTCAACAAATTCCTAAGCTTACAAAATTAATGATGATTCTTACGGACTCCAGATATTTGTAAGAAAAAAAATCCTTAGAATCTAGAATACAGTATTCTACTTTACGTCCTTATTGGGTGCATAATGTTAGGTAAGTCATTTTACCTCTTGGAGTCTCATCTTCTTTGTCTCCAAATTGGGCAATCAAAATCTGCTTTATCTGTATTCCTGGGTAACCACAGCATTCCAAGCTCACCATGCATCAAGAGAGATGTGAAACCTTTAAAGGCGGTCATTCTCACTTTTATGAGTATTACCTCTGAGCACCTGACATGGAATTCACAAGCTACTTAATGAGGTGAAGACACAATTTGCAGAGGACTTGCTTTGCCATGAACTTAGAGTGAGACCCTGACAATGTCATTTAACTTGCCTGAGCCAGTCTCTTTCTACTTCACTGGTGTGCATCATTATTGTTGCTACTGAATTGTTTCCTCTTTGTTCTACTGATTCATTTGTCAGAGGACACAGACATTCTTCATGAGCAACAGAAAGATTTTTGTCCTCATCTACTATCCCGAGGCCCTTCATATTTTGAGTGTATGATTTAACAATATAATTGTGAGCTAGATAATTAAGATAGGTAGAGCATCAATTCTTCAAGCCCCCTTGTTAATTTCTCCCTCCCTAGAGATGTCCTTAGCAATGTGGTACGTTGGCCAAAATGATATTTGAGTCATCACCTCACTCTCCTAACTCCTTGCATTTTGACAATATTGACCTAGATATTATTATAAATAGAGTAATACAAATTATTTTACTGTACCATATTTCAGAGCTAATAGTGGAGCTAAAAGTAGAAAAATCGAGCTCAAGCCCATCTATCCAAATCAGAGACACTAATATTCTTGCACTTAGTTTTATAAATTAAACTTACAGGGTCCAATTATTTGCAAAAGGCCTTAATAATTCTTCCAAACAATAAAGCTGAGATTAAAACTAGGAAAGGTGTTTAAAAAAAAAAAAACTCTCCCCTTCCTTTAAAATATTATCTCTTCCTGTTCTATGCTCCCTCACTGTGTTCCAACCACCGTGGCTATCCTCCGGGATCTCAAATGAGCCAAATCACTCCCAGCACAGGGTCTTTGGCCAGGATGCTTTCCCTTGGACATTCTTCCCTCTGCTGTCCATCTATCCTTCAAGTCTCTTCCCGCCCTTCTGGTTTCTCCTTCACATATTGTATTAATCAGTTGCCAAGAGAGGCTTCTTTTGACCACTCATGTGAGGGCCTGTCACTTTGCTTAGTATCCTTGTGTCTTCAACCACAACGACATCACTATCTCCTTTAGAGAGCTTCATCATCATTTGGTTTCAAGAGACTGTGTCTCCTTCACTTATCACTTTTGATTCAGCTCCTATGTCAGTTTAGCAGAGACTTAGGCAAAATTTATTGGATGACTGAAAAAAAGATTTAATTCATTCATCCACAGCAAATCATTGTTAAGCAGCCTCCCTTTGCCAGAACCCCGTTGTGTGCTGACAGGGATGGAAAAATGAGGAGTCTGTTGGAATCTCAAGGAGCTCACGGACTTGTCCATGGTATGGAAATGCAGAAATTGGGGTCCTTTCTCCTACAATCATATTATATAGGATATGATTATATCATATATATCATATATATCATATTAACTCAGACCCTATAAAATTAACTTTAATAGACTTCACTTATGGGAACTGGCATCTTAACCTTCAAAATTACTAATTCCCTATTATATATGCACAATGAAGAACTATTTCCAAAACATTTTCCCCTAGCTCAAGAAAGCTTTAAAGAAACTCATCTCTGGGGCACCTGGGTGGCTCAGTGGTTTAAAACCTCTGCCTTCGGCTCAGGTCATGATCTCAGGGTCCTGGGAAAGCCCCACATCATGCACTCTGCTCGCAGAGAGCCTGCTTCCTCTCTCTCTCTCTGTCTGCCTCTCTGCCTACTTGTGATCTCTGTCAAATAAATTTTAAAAATCTTAAAAAAAAAAAAAAAAGAAGCTCATCTCTGCTTAATCTCCATCCATCCATCTATCCATCCATCCATTCAACCAACCAACAAATAGCACAGTACAGGAATTAAGATAACAGGATCTGGGGTAAGAGAGTATAGACCTGAACTGTAGCTTTTCTATGGACTTGGCTGTGTGACTGAGACAAGGCTATGCTTCAGAGCCCCTGGCTATAAAATCAGATAGTGATAGCACTGTGTTATTATGTGAAGTTAAGTTAGGACCTCTTAGTTTCCATCCCGGACTGATCCCTGAGCATCTCCCAAGAGTCGAGGCCTCTTCCTGAGTGCTTTATTACACAGCACCACACAAACCCTTGTAATTCAATGAAGATCCAAGAACATCCTCTTGAAAGTGTGAGCTACACAGCTTTAGGAGTCTTTGTAAATATGAAGGACTCAACTCTTTTCCCTGTCTGTGCTCTGACTGTCCACTTATGAAGACTTTTCTCTATGTGTGTGATACATACTGAGAAAGAAAAAAAACTCAAGTGTCAGATGGCAGCCTCAAGAATAAGAATCATTCAGCCTAGGAGATGATATAATTCTCCCCTGCATGTAAATGTTAAAGCCTGCAACTTAGGTCAGCAAAGCTGAGGTCATAAAATTCCATAAGTAATTCAAGGCCTAAAAAGTACTTTTTCTCATGTATTATAAACATTTAAGTCCTAATAATATGTTGAGGTTGATGTTGGTGTTATCATCGCTATTTCATAGATGAGGAAGCTAACACCCTGAGAGCTCCCTTGGTGCGTCCAATGCTGCACTGATGATACAGAATAAAAATGAGACTACAGTGCAGGTTTGGCTCCTTCTGCCGTCTCCCTTCCAATTTCTATAAAGCAAAACAAGGACCTTAGAAAGAATTTTGTATCTTCTTAAGTGCCATAAAGTCCTAAAAGTATCCCCAAGAGCAAGAGCCATATGAAAACTTAGAGATTGCTATCTTCTTTTCAAATTATCTTTTTTATATTAAAAGTTCATGTTTTAAACCATGTACATTAAAATAGATGTCATTGGGGGAAAATGTTTAAATTTCAAGATTCAAAAGTGATTTTGAAATATGTGTGCCCTTTTCCAGTTAAGGGGGAAGAGTGACATATAATCTATAAATTCTCGTGGAATCTTGTTCATTCTAATGAGTATCTGGAAGGGCTATTGCCAATTAATGAATCTTGCAAATAACTAAATGCCATAAAATGTGGGCCAAAGGGCAGTTTTTCTGAACGGGGGGAGGTGTGTGTTCTTTTTGCTGTTGATGACCATCAGGAGTTTACTCCAAAAATATCTATGAAAACATTTACAGGGTTTGAGTGACAGGATGAATGGAGTTTTCGCTGGGAAAGGAAGGTCAATATTTCATTATTAAGTCAATGGTTTTATGAAGTCCCATGGAAACTGCTCTGAAAATAATTACCTAACATGAATGCCTTCTCATGTTTTCATGTGTTTCAGATGAGAGGGTTTCTCAGGCTTTTTCTGTGGTTGCATTATGTATTCTTGTTCTAAAGCTGGGAAAATTATTCTTGTCAAAGATCACATAGATTCCTTTAAATTACAACTATAAATAAGTGGAACCAGGTTATCTTTTTTAAAAATAGTGAAAAACTAAATTATTGAGATTCAGTCTCACTGTCATTCTGTCAAATGTAAAAGCAAAAATGAGAAACAGGATCTCCGTGATCAATTTTCAGTGTAATGACTCATGCCGTGTGTCATTACGAGTGTGCGCACACGCGCGCACACACACACACCCACACACACACAAATATAGCGTATTTGAACTTCATCTGTTATGTGAAATAATGACAGAAAGTTTTATTGATTTCTTTTAAATTGTGGGTAGAGAAGGATATATACAATGAACAGGCTAACGATGGTGACAGAAGTTTTGCATTCACTGGCAATGCCTTGAATGCTAAGGAAAAAATAAATGAAGAAAAAAGTTTTTCACTTGTAAGCATCACCAAATGTCTCAGGATCCTAAGATCTAGCCTGTTTATGAGCAGTAAGTTGGGACAGTTTTGCCTAGGGGCTTGTCTGAGCAATAACTGAAAACAAACATAATATGCAAACAATAGCCATCTGTTCAGTTAGAGAAGGAGAAATATTGACTCCCCCCTCCAAAAAAAGTTGACTTTCTTAAAATAACCAGATCAGTGCAGCCCTGCATAACATTTTATTTCCTTAGTCTTGAATTCCAGAAAATTCACAACTAGATATTATGGTTAATCAAAGTAACTCTTGGAGAAAAATAACCACCAGCATCCTTTATTTCTGTGACTGCTTATCCTTAAATTAATGTAAGTCCTCACAATTGCTTTTTTTCTGGAAATAGATATGTAGTATATTAACTGACACCTAATAAGAATTTAAAAGGTGATTTATCCTTTCTGATGGAGGCGTAATATTTCATTGTATACATGTACTACATCTTCTTTATTCATTCATCTGTTGAAGGGCATCTTGGTTCTTTCCACAGTTTGGCAACTGTGGCCATCGCTGTGATGAACATTGGGGTACTGATGGCCCTTCTTTTCACTACATCTGTATCTCTGAGGTAAATACCCAGTAGTGCCATTACAGGGTCATAGGGTAGCTCAATTTTTTATTTCTTAAGGAATCTCCACACTGTTTTCTAACATGGCTGCCCCAACTTCACACTGTTTTCTAACATGGCTGCCCCAACTTACATTCCCACCAACAGTTTAAGAGGGTTCCCCTTTTTCCACATCCTCTCCAACACTTGCCTCCATCAGAAAGGATGAATACCCAACTTTTGTATCAACATGAATGGAATGAGAAGAGATTATGCTAAGTGAAATAAGTCAAGCAGAGAGAGTCAATTATCATATTGACATTAGCATAAGAAATAACACAGGGGACATTGGGAGATGGAGAGGAGAAGTGAGTTGGGGGAATCCGAAGGGGGAGACAAACCATGAGACTGTGGACTCTGAGAAACACACTGAGGGTTTTGGAGGAGGGGGGTGGAGGGATTGAGTGAGCCCAGTGGTGTGTATTATGGAGGGCACACATTACATGGAACGCTGGGTGTGGTGCATAAACAATGAATTATGGATCACTGAAAAAAAAATTAAATGTAATTAATTAAAAAATAAGTAAAAGGTGAATTTACAAGCAAAATATCTACAAACAGAAGATTTCTAATGATTTCTCGGAAAATGTCAACATGGATATATATTATCATGACAATGAGATTTTATCACAAAACCCCAGTTTTATTAAGCCAGTTTCCAATAGTCCTCAATATCAGCTATATAAAATGAGTTTTTAATTTGCTGCATATTAATTATGCCTTAAATAATTGTATAATACCAATAAATAAATAGAACCTTATTCTGCAAACTTTTAGGCTCTCTCTCTCATGTTTTGTTTTCTACAACTTTAAATGGCATCTAATGTCTGCTTTCCCAAACTTAATGTAGAAGGAAAACCTAGTAAACCTTGAGAAAAGCAGGTTGAATTACCTAGAGGCAAATATAGAAAGCATCTTAATCCAAATAAAATAGAAAACAGAACACCAAACAATTCAAACAAATTCTGTTTGGAAATAGACTACATTTAAGGCTCCTATTTGCCCTAAGATCAAGAGCTCTGAGGACCCTGAAACCCTGAAAATAAGAAAAGGAACATCTTGGAAGTAGATCAATAAGCCAGTCAAATCGTCCTACATCCAAGCAACCCTTCTGTAGGAGAGGGGGAGTGAAAAGACTGTGTGGTCCATATAGTCAGAGCCCCATCAAGATACCAGGTTGTCCCAATTCTGCCTTGAACTGCGTGGGATATGTGCATACTATTCCCTGTGCCTTTATACATATGTCTACATGGATGGATGGATAGATAGATAGATAGATAGATAGATAGATAGATAGATAGATAAAATATACATATAATAGCATATTAATCATATTTACATATATAATTATATATGTATTTGATCCTCAAGTCTTCTCAGTCTAGCTTATGTGTCCCCTCTTCCAGAAATCACCCTCATTATCCAATTGAAATAGCTCATGGACATTCTTCTCCAGAAAACACGTAGTGGAGGGGACGGTTAAGGAAGTCTCCTGGGTCCCTGTCTGAGAATGTACCACAATTAGTATTGGTCTCCTGGTCCTTCTTGCACACATCTCCTGCTTCCCACCAGAACTGCTAGACATGACCAAGAGACAGCACAGGGTGGAGTTTGGAGCCAAACACACCTTGGTTTGATCTTCTCTCCTTTGAGAATCAACCTCATGTACTTGACCAAGTTACTGAACTTCTCAGGTCCTGCTCTTCTGTGGTCCATTGACTAGCAGTTTTGGTTCACCTGGAATTTGTTAGAAATGTAAAACCTCAGGTCCCACTCAGACCTAGCAAACCAAAAGCTGCATTTTATCCAGGTCCAACCGATATCTGTAGGACACCAGAGATTTACAGTGAGAAGAATGGTTCTCGGAAACCTTCTACCTCCTCACCTAAAATAACAGTAGCTAAATCCCAGGGAGGCTAAGAAGATCGCACATAGGGGAACCTGGGTGGCTCAGTGGGTTAAAGCCTCTGCCTTCAGCTCAGGTCATGATCCCAGCATCCTGGGATCAAGCCCCACATCAGGGTCTCTGCTCAGAAGAAAGCCTGCTTCCTCCTCTTTCTCTGCCTGCCTGCCTCTCTGCCTACTTGTGATCTCTCACTGTCCAATAAATAAATAAAATCTTTAAAAAAAAAAGAAGATCAAAAAAAAAAAAAAGAAGAAGATCACACATTTATATGTAAAATGCTCAGCATGGTACTTAACACACAGCATGTGATTGATGAACGAATGGTGATGCTAAGTTTTTATCATTAACCTTACTGACAGTGCTCTTTTTTTTTTTGCTATTAGATGATTCTATCACTTAAATTCTCTGGCAGCATCTCGAAAACCCGGGTAATTATATATGTTGCCTATGTAGTGTTTTCTTTTTCTTAGGATGAAATCATTTAATATTTGTAAACTATCAATGTAGTACATGCTATTCATTATCTTCCCCAATTTTTCTCCCTTCAGGGCAGACATCAATTGGAAGACTCTGCACATCCTTGGGGACTTCCGGGGAGCAGGAATTTGTTGAGTGGTGCAGAAACACACTGTGGAGTTTTAGATGTCTCCATAATCCTATCTCTGCAGGCAGTCCTATAAAGTTCCAAATGCTAAAGTAAATGGAGGAAGCAATTAACAAATGTGTGTGCACACAGCAAAATATGATGACTTTCCATTGATGTTGTTTTAGCGTCTATCAATCCCTAGTCTCAGTTCCTTGCTCACTAATATGTCTAACATGGGAAACTAAAAAAAAAAAAAAAAAAAAGTCTTTTGTTGAGTTTCACAATAGTTAAATTTTCCTTTAAGTCTTAAGAAAAGCATTTTGCATTATGGTTGTATATATTTACATATGCCCTGGATTTGAATTAGTATAAATCCACTCTATTTGGTATGTACAGAAAAAGAGAGGGACAGAAAGAAAAGATGATTCTGCTGCTCAACACAGCCATGGTGGTTCTAGCTTTTTATTTTTATTTCTTACTTATTAGGTGAATGTATTTTTTAAATTAAATCTATTTTTTAAGGGCTATGCTTCTCATGTAACTATTTAAAAAAAAAAAAAAAGGCTAGGTATTCCAGATAGTCAGATGAATAAACTGTGCTAAGAATAAATTGGAATCCACAAACAGGCAATAGGTGTCAAAATTCACTACTACTTGTCCCAATCCCAGAAATCATGGCAGTGGTTGTTTTAAGCATATCCCAAGGGCACTCTTGCATCACATCACCTAGACATGGTGCACCCAGTCTGTCCTGCTTCCTTCCAAAACTATGGGGCAGGTGAGAAACTTGAAACTTGCCATGAGAGGAACACCTTCGGCACCTGAAAAACTCAACTCAAGCAGATTCCATCTCCTCCAGGAGTATTTCCAGGGCACCCTGAAAGTCCCAGGAGACCAAAGTGGTCACCAGTAGGGCTCATTGGTATCTCCTTTGGCTTCCTTTGCTTCTCCATTTTATTTACTTAAGCTCTGCTCTCCTTCATTTTGCAGTAAAGAATGCATATTTCCTGGTCCTTTGACAGATGTAAAATGGTGGTTTTATTGCTTTGTATGCCTAACTTCAATTTCTTGAAAAAGTGATTGTTAATGCCCTGTTGAATTCACAGCTGCCACAGAGATAGAAGCCCAAATTATGAGCAGATCCCAAGGTTGTTTGATTTGGGCTCACTTGTTCAGATTAGCGTAGCCCTCTCTGCAACCCCTTTGAGAGCTCAGGAGAGGCCGTAGTCACCCACTCACAGGAACTGAAAACAGATCCTGGCTTTACAGGGACCTTCTCTAGATTTTAATCATCTCCTCTCATTCTGAAACCTCTCTCCCCCTGGTACATGGAGGGGCCTCCACTGGCTCATGTTCAATTCTCTCTCCTTGCTCCGTTCGTTCCCAGGGCTTCTGCTGCTGGGGCTGAGTTTGTCTCTTCCACCTCCGTTGGTTCTGTTGGTCCTTAGGCTGAAGGGCCACCCCAGCCAGCACTAAGTGCACCCCCAGCCCTGGGTTTCCGCTTCCCCAGGGCACTGGGCCTGTTTCATAGATTATCTGTCATCGCCCAGAGGGGACTTAAAGGAGCATCTCTAGTCTCCTGACAGACAAGGCAGACCTGGGCTCTTCTCTTACATCCACGGTAAGTGCCTGAAGACAGACTGCCCTTTGCCGGTGAGGATAATAGAGGTTTCTTCCAAAGCTGGCAGCAGAAGGCCTTCTTTGGCCTTTCTTCGCCCCTCTATCAGGAAGCAGCTGGTATTTGCCTTTTACTCTCTGGGATAACATGGCTCTCATTAAATGTCTGAGAGCTAGTGAGGAGGCGACATGAGCCACATTTTCTTTGTGAAGAGGGATGTTTGTCATCTTAAAAAAGAAAAATCTTGGTTTATCCTCTTTACCACATATTTCCTGGGAGAGTGTGGTATTTTGCCCTTTTGCATTACAAAGTGTCCCTGTAAAAATAAGGTAACAACGTCATTTTTTGACAGGCACTTTGAAACCCTGGCATTTAGGAGTTGGCCAGTGGCTTTCGCTTTGACTCTGAATAATAAACTCCTGAGAGATACTGAACAGGATAAGCAAAAACTGTCATGAGAGAATATCACTGGGACAATGCATAGGCAGATTGTTTCTGTTTAATTGGCTCACTGTGTTCACTTTTATTTCTCGCTTAGACAAAGAAAGACTTTGGGACCATGAGCTCACTATGAAATGCAAATATTTCCCTTCATTACAAGAGGATTTTGTTTCTTTTTCTTTTTTTTTTTTTTAAAGATTTTATTTATTTATTTGACAGAGATCACAAGTAGTTGGAGAGGCAGGCAGAGAGAGAGAGAGAGGGAAGCAGGCTCCCTGCTGAGCAGAGAGCCCGATGTGGGACTCGATCCCAGGACCCTGAGATCATGACCTGAGCCGAAGGCAGCGGCTTAACCACTGAGCCAACCAGGCGCCCAGGATTTTGTTTCTTGATGTGAATACTTTTGGTACTCTAAACGCCTATGCAACGTCAAGAATCTACATTCTAGTATCTACATAATTTGGGAGTAACTTTCTTCTTCCCAGGGAGCATTCTGAACCTGGCATGAGATGTGTAAAACCCAGATTAAACAGCATTAAAACATCCAAGACCTGTAGGAACATCTAAGACCTGTAGGAACCTAGACATTGACAGGGAGAGAACCGACACCCTCCATGAATTAAGGAGGCAAAACCAGGTCATCATCACCTGCCAGGGTGAGCCAACAACCATCTGACAACAGCCAAGAGGGACATCTAGTGAAACAATCCAGTAGGGGGATGACAGGCACAGTGGGAGGGCACAGACATGACATGAGAGGCAGTGCTTCTCTCTATTTAGGGACTTAAAAACAGAATGAGAAATGTCTGGGTCTATAACCCGGCAAGCAAGGGGTCTAGATTTTGAGAGGTGAATGTGAATTCAAGTGACTATACCTCGCATCTATAAAGTGCATGACTGAAGCGATATCCCCCTTAAGTCTAAGGAACAAAGAAGCTTTAGATCACCGTGGTTCAAGGGCACATAACGCACGTGGTTAATCTCTTTGGCACAGTTCCGATATGTATGGATTTCAGTCACCATGGTTTATGACATAACTCCAGTCCTCCAACAACACAGGTCAAGTTTCGATTACCTCATTACCTTCATTATGAGTAATTGCATAAACTATAAATTACCCTCTAGCTCTTCAGTCCACAAATCACTGTGTGGATAACACATTCACATCATGATCAATGACGAATCATGTCACTTTTTCCCAAAGTCTGTCACTGATTGGTCAATGCGCATATGTCAGGTCGTGAATAGAGAGCAAAGTGTATGGCTGTGCCGCCTCCTTGTCTTCCTGTGATAAACCCAGGTAGCATTTTTAAAAAATGAATAACAAAAAAGAGTAATAAATAATATATAATAATTATATAATATTTAATAAATATATATTCATATAAATAAATGCATTATATATAAATAAATATATACAAATAAATATATAACAAATCTATAATAAAATAAATAATAAATAATAAAGATGAACCCACAACGGCAAAGAAACCAAAGTAATAAAACTGGAAATTCAAATTGAAAATAACATGACAGGAGCAAACGCTGACCACAGGGTTCCACCATCCCAGAGACTGCTACACAGCTAGAGGAACTTTAGTGAGGATAAAGTTATTGACATAAATACAGAAAGAACTGGTGATGAAAAGGATGAAAATGTTCCAGAGGAAGTGAGTCTAGCGAACAAATCTTCACATGGTAAGAACTCTCGGGGATATTTCGCACCACTGACAACTCAAAGGATAAAAAGGCTGGAAGCTCATCCAGACTAGAAAGGAGCATGACAATTTGCCAAGGCATAGGAAAGTCATTCCTTTCATATTGTACATTCTGGGACTAGAAAGAGGCAAGTTCTGTTTAACTGCCTCCAACAAGATTTCAACAACGAAATCCAGCCATCTGGGTGTCAATGGATGCTGTCCTTCATGGGTCTCAGTTTGGGGTCTCATGTTGCTGAAGAGGCAGCATCGACCTGGAGTATGTTTTCCCCACACTGCTGGCAGTGGCCAAGAAGACAATGCCAAATCTGAGAGCCCACTTCAAGTCCCTGCTTCCATTCACTCACAAATATCCCACTGAGCAAGGCAAATGTACCTATCTGAACCCAGAATCGAAAGGGTGGAAAGTACTCCATCCACGATGAAATCACGGCAGGGTGATACCTAAAACACTACAACCCAGAGCTGGGACAACGAATTCACTAGACTGCCCTATGGGAGAGTTTATGTTAAGATTTATTTCTATGGTAACATCGCACCTGGCAGCAACTAGGATGGGGGGAAGAGACCTCAGCTCTTCACCTACCACTCTGGAGGTCACTGACAAGTCACAAACAGCCCGCCAAATGTGACCAAGCAAGGTGCCCAAAGTTACTTTGCAATAAATGGTTTGACCTCTTCAATTCCAAAAACAGACATTCTCTATGCTTCTCTTAAGGTTCTAATAAAATATTGTTGGTGTGATAATTGAATAAAAACAAGTTTGGCTGGGATTGGTAGGCAAGTGTCAGTTCAGAAGCTCTGTTGGTTTTCCCTAGCGCTGCTAGGGAAACAACACAGGAGAGAGGAGGGTTGGAGAAAGTGGCCCACTAGAGGAGTTGCTCACTATCCCACACTATGGATGTCTCACCCCCTCAATGGGAATCAGGTCCACAGGGAGGCTGCATCCCAATTGGCTCCTCTTGTGTGGTCTCACTGTCTGCCACATCTAACACAAGGGGCAGGCAGGGAGCTTGGCTTGGCTTCACCAGCCTGCCTGTGGAGGAGGATGGGCACACCGCGGGCCCGCTTTGTAAATATGCTCTCACATCTGTTCCTTGGAGGACCGAGAGCACGCCAAGCAGGGTGCGATATGAGAGAGGAAGAAGCCCCCTCCCTCTCAGTTCAAGAGGAAACACTGTGTTTGGGCTTCCTGCTGGCTCTCTGGGTCTGCAGAGGTGATATCAGCCAGCACAGGACAAAATAGCATATGGTGTCACGGAAAAGGACCTGGGTTCAAAACAGTGACTGGAGACCAGAAAATCTTTGAATAGCAATGCACCATTTCCACATTGTATCAGGATTTGTGTGTAGGGGTATGGGTACCATCTAGATAGGACAAAGACAGGGATCGGGGGGGAAGTGACTAGTAACTATTTAGCACACACATGAGTCAGGCAGACACATGAATTTCAGAACTTGTGGGATCTGAGGTCATCAAGAATTTGTAACCGCACAAATAAGAAATAACAATTCCAAACATAAGCTATTGTGGAGTTGACAGGACAGACAGTTCAGTTTGCGTGTATCCCTAACAGAGAGGCTAGTTTTTCAATCAACTTTATTCCTTTCATAAGCATTTAGAAGAGTGGACCAGGTGTCCACATCTACGCCAGGAGCAGGAGTCCAGTGCCACATGCCCGCGACTCCTCTCAGGCTCTCCTGGGAGTGGGAGTCTAGCAGCTTACTTGCTTATGTTCCTGCAATACAATCCTTCAGACTTTTGCTTCCAGGTAACATACATTTTCTTCAGGGACTGGATGAAGATAGCTTCAGTCATAGTTTTGTAGTTCTAAGCATGGCAGATGCCTTCCTCCATTCCCTACAGGTTGTTTTCCCCTCCCTTCCTTCTTGGTTGTTGAGATGTGACTGACATCTAACGACTGTGCTGGGTTTAAGGTATACAGTGTATATGCTCTGACAGAGTCACCACATTTTTTCCCACTTTGGACATCCCCTTTCCCTTCCTGTAACAATTTCCTTTATCCCTTTTCCGAGACGCTCCTGTTTCCTTTCTGTCTATCATTCAATGCCAATCAGTCATGATGGAACAGCCTGAATCCCAGCTGTATACAGGATTTTGATTCCCTCCTACAGGCTCCTTCCTGGACCCAAAGCACATTACATGATGTAGCTTCTTCTGAGTCTTGGGATATGAGATCACAAAGTCACAAGGTATCCCTGTCTCAGCATAATTCAGTCAAAGTCCTGCCTCCTGGCATAATGTGCCTTTGCTACTTAACGATAGCTATGCCTTTGCTCTTGGTATTGCTGCTCTGAATCATGAAAGGGGTCCAGTGGAGTTCCATAAACCATGTTTGGGACTGCAGATAAACTCCACTTAAGGAGCCAGAGCATTTCACCAACAATCCCACTTTAACCCATTCCTTGCTGAAAAATGAGCTACTCAGGATGTCACATCATTACCTTCAGACATTCCTCAACAAAAAAACTTTTTTAATCCTACAGATTAAAGAAATGGCCATAACTGTCCCTAAAATCATATAAAGCCTCCAAAAAAAGAGAAATATGACCTAACCTCAAGCAATATGTGATTTGAACAAACACTGCAGCCCTCAGATAACACCCCTTCCGGTTAGGAGTCCGTTCAGCGTGGCTCTCCTTTTTCCTGGGTAGATCAATATCACACTGATACATGCTCTGTCAGCCAAGCTATAATGCTGCCTTCTTTCAGGGCTTAGTAATATAAAGTGATTTAGCGCTTTCAGCTTGAAAGATAATGCAATGAACGCTGTGATTTATAAAACAAATGGGCTATTGTCCTAAATAAGTTTAAAATTATATAGACCTGAGGAAGCAGAGTTAACTAAAGTTTTAATGCTCTTAGCTTATTTTCTGCTTAGCAATTGATAAAGACACATAAGCAATTCAGCTCAGAAAAGGAAACAGACATTTATAACCGGAATCCTCTATATAGAAGTTCCTTAACCGAGGGTACCTGTTGGCATTTATTAGTACACAAAGTCAACTTCCTCCCTATCCTTCTTATATCCTGGCAACTGGCTATATATTTACTGGACCCATAAATCAGTGTATTCTAAACACCTGGGCTATCAGAAAAATATGCTAATTGTAGAGGACAGCATATCCTATATTGGATGCTAGTGGCATTTCAGAATATTATTTCTCGCTTTATCACAGAAGCGTGGTAGGAAATAGAAATGACGGGAGCACCAGAAGCCAGAGGAATCTAGGCAATACATTGAAAAGCTGCCATCTCTTATTCTCAGTTCACATTGGTGAAGACAGCAGAGTGTGATAACAGTAGATGGGATATTTTCATTTCATCTTTTAAACGTATTGGCTTAGAAATGTGAGTGGAATTCACATGGGGCAATTCTAATGCTTTTCCTACCTTGTTTCATTTTTTGCATGCGCTTGAAAAAGAACTCAACTTTGGCGGCCCTACTGATGAGAACTGTTATAACGGAGAGAGAGAGAGGAGGCAGACTGGATGGGAATTTAAAGAGCAACAACCTGAAGATTTTGTGGTTGCTTTTGCAGAAAACCTGCAGGCACCTAGAAATAGTATACATTAGGTAAGGTTACTTTTAGCTGCTATAATAAAGAAGTCCCCAAAGAGAGTGGTTTTTAAAAAGAAAATTCTTTTAATTTAAAAGATAAAATTATTTAATTCTTTTGTATGTGACAACCCTTGGATGTATGACCTGGATTGATGAGTGAACCCAGTTTTGTTCCAAGTCTTGGGCACTGTTCTCACCTGCATGATTGGAAGAAGGATCATGGTCATTTCTGTGCTCCAGCATATAGAAAGGGAAAAGGCAAAGAGATTCCAAGGCAAGGGGCTTTTCTTTTATATGGAGGGTGCCTCAAAAGTATACCTATCACCCCACCCATGCCCCACTGGCTCTAATTTGATCACATACCCTTACCAAGCTACAAAAGAGGATATGAAATGAGGTCTACAATGGGGCACCCATACCTGTTGATTCTTCAGGGACGTATGATTATTTACTTTCAAAGATCATTCCAGGTTCCATTCAACCTTGTCCACTCATTTTGTATTCTTTTGTGTTCTGGGTATGATAGAATGACATAAGAAACAGCCTTCCTTCACAGACAGAGAAGACTTTAGGAGAAACCTCACAAACGCTAGCACATACCCAAGGCATCCTAGAACACACTTTGAACACTTTGATAAATAGACCTGTTGAGTCAGCTTCCAGCAGCAATGTTGTCATGTGTACATGGTTAGACTTCCATATGGTAACATGTTTTTTGAAGGGGAAAATATTTGTTACTATGACCAGAAATGAACAAAAATGACTTTTTTTTTTTTTGTAATTGCACAGGCCCATACAACATTCAAAATCATGCTTCCCCCAAAGTGCATTTTTAACCCAAAGGTCAGGCTCCCCCACATCTATTTCTACTTTACCCCTGTCCCAACAGTACCCTCCTCAGAACAGAATCCCATAGGCTTAGGAGAGCAGCCCCCCTGCCATCAGAGTACCCACAGGCACACCAAGTGTGCTTCCTTCTGCCCCTGGGCTCTTGGGTTCCTGATTATACTCTCTGTTTTGCCCAACTACAAAAGTAAGTCCAAAATTAGGCCGTTACCCAATCTTTCTTTGCAGAGAAATGTACCAAGTTATCTCTTGGTCTCTTAGGGAGTTACCTCTTCCCCCCTGAACTAGTGAAACTAAAGCTAAACTCTAGGTCATTAAGAAATCACTTCTGCAATAAGACTGCTCATACATTGTATCCAAATCGTATACTTTTCAGAGTGAAAAGGGCACTATAAAGAATTAAATAGGTGAAAAGGTGTACACTCCGATTGTCTTGGGCAAATCAGACATATGGCTCCCTTCTTAAAAAGAACTGTCACTAAATTGACTTGGGAAGAATATAATTCTACTTCATTTAAATTCAAGATCTATTTAAATTGTGACTTTGAGAATATCTTTTTCTATAAATCTTATGCTGGGAAAATTTGATCAATTATAATTTTAAAAAAGCATGAGAAACTGAACCCAACCCAAATGTGAACTTCCTCTAAGTCACTTTACCCAAAAAGAGACACAGGGAAATGTCAAAGGAAGTCAAAGCGAAATCTACCAGATGGCCTTTTGAAATGTGGTCAGTAAAAGCCAGAAGCTAACCTCTATTAGTGGGGAGGAATGGGACTTAAGGTACAGAATACAGAATTTCATAAATATTCTGGTTTTAAACAGAGTCAAGTAGGTATCATAGACAATGCCTATTTTATAGAAAAGAAACTGAACCTCAGCGTGGTGAAGTAGTTTGTGTGAAAGGACAGCTGATTGGAGATTTGAACCCAGATCTATGTCCCTGAACAGACAAATGACATTCAATGACCCATGCAGCACCTCCAGTATACCTGCCGGACAGAACTAGGGACAGATGCCCCTTTGACAACTGAGAACTACTTTTGAAAGCCAGTGACTTCAGAAAGTCACACTATAAATATGTTTTCATCTCCCTGAGATCTGCTATTGATCTAGTATCTAGTATCTAGTATCTAAATGAAACTTTTCTGAACCCATTTTACATATGGGTGTGTGATGTTTGTACATGCATAAAGCTATTGGACCTGGTCTGTAATTGTGAGTTTCAGTAGCTACCTGCATTTTAATACTTCAGAATATTAGTTTGCATATTCATCAGTTACCTTCATTTGTCTGCTGCCATGTAAAAAGAACATACCAATATTTGTATTCTTCTCCCTATTAAAAATAATTAGCTGGCCAATGAAAATGTATGTTGGGTATTTGTTGATTATACAATTTAATCTAAGTGGAATGATCTCTAAGAAATACATTAAAGCAATGCATAAGGAAATGAGAATCTCTTGTTGGACAAAAAAAAATATCTCCAATAACTCATAGGTGGTGAAAGGCTGGTTAAAGCAGGTCCTTCCACCATGAAGCATGTTTATTGAGGGTTTGACTCTTCAAAACCATGTGAATAGATATTTGCACTTCCTACAGCATGGAAAGGGCACAAATTTGTGAGTCAAAAGCTGACCGGCAGTCACTAGAGCTCTATCACCTGTGGAAACTCACTAAGACATTAAGATTCAGTCTTCCTGTCTTCTCAAAGAAGGTCCTCATGCTCACTTTGCTGTGTGGCTAGAGGAGTGAATGCCCATGCAGGTTTGTAAGCATTGCCCTATGCTAGGCAGTTCATAAATATTTCTGATATTTTCTCCTCTCTACTCCATGGCCTTTAGAACTTTGGTTTAAAAATAACTTTGGGGGTGTCTGGTATCGAGTCCTGCATTGGGCTCCCTGCTCCATGGGGAGCCTACTTCTCCCTCTGCCTCTGTCTCTCTCTCTGTCTCACATGAATAAATAAATAAAATCTTAAAAAAATAAAATAGAACTAACTTTGGGATCTTTTATAAACTGCAGGTTTTGGGTCCCTTTCTTAGGCTCATTGACTCAGTAAGTGTGTGGATGAAAGCCCAAAAATATTTATTTTAACACACTCCAGAAAGTGACAGGTAATTTGTGGAGCGTGCTCTGAGACACTGACTTACAACATCCCTTAGACGTATGAGCCCAGGCTGTATCAATACTTGGTTGTGATGTTAGAGGGATGACACTATCTTGGGAGTGCGGGGAGAGGCATACATTATCCCACATTTAAGTAAACTCCAGCCTCTTTGTCAGGCTAGGTTTCTAGATTTGCTAAGACAGAACTGTGGATTAATTCCGTTCTCATTGTGAATGCGATTTCCAACATTTCTAACATCTTTAGAGAGCCCAGCATGTTACAAATGTACATTATACAGAGTTTACTGTTTTCAATGGTTTTTAATTTTTAAAATTTATTTTAATTGAATTATGGTTGACATGAGTTTACTATTTTTTAAAAGAAATATCAGGCTTCCAAAATATTTCCTTATCTCATGATTTTATTAATTTTATCAATATTTCAAGGTTAACTCAAGAGTATGTAAATTATTTAACTCACATCTTGGTTCCACTTATCCATTTTCTTGTCCCATAAGCCAGCAGTATTTCTAGTTTTTAATAAATAATCCTAGAGCTGTAATTCTTCTTTTTTATTTTTTTATTTTTTAAAGTATTTTATTTATTCATTTGACAGACAGAGATCATAAGGGGGCAGAGAGGCAGGCAGAGAGAGAGAGAGAGAGAGGAGGAAGCAGGCTCCCCACTGAGCAGAGAGCCCGATGTGGAGCTCGATCCCAGGACCCTGAGATCATGACCTGAGCTGAAGGCAGAGGCTTCAACCCACTGAGCCACCTAGGCGCCCTAGAGCTGTAATTCTTATTATAATTCTATGCATATATAAGCAAATTCCTTTTATTTTCATATAAGTAACTATATATATTTGTTTACCTTGGTTTTCTTTGATTATGAAAGAATCTTAGAATATGTTCCAATTTTTTTTTCCTTAAAAAGTTTCTTTGTTCTATTTTTAGGACACAATAATATGTCACATATGAGGTTCCTATAATGTATTTGAAAATTCTCCCGCTGATAGACAATTTGTTTCCAATCTTTGGTTATTTCAATGAAGTGATAAATATCTCTATTAAAAAAATTCACTTTTCATTGTTCTAGGATATCTATAAGGGCAAATCTTAGAGTTGGAAGGGTTGGCTCCTAGGATAAGTGCATTCCTAATGCAGGACAAATTGCCCTCTATTGTAGCAATTTAATGTTCCCCATGATGTATGCTTATTTTCCTACCTGCTCATCAACAAAGTATTATTATTCTCTTTGCCATTACAATGGGCTCAGGAATGGTATCTCTAGAAATGAGTGACAGCACACTTTATCAGAAGCAAACACAGCCTTCTTTCCCACAAACACATAATTTATGGCTTTATATTAATGTTAATTCTTTTCTCTTATTTTGATTTAATCATGTCTTTACCTTTTAATGGGAAAGAAGAAAAATGATGGGGGTATTAGTAGTCATAAAAGTGGATGATCAACAATTTCTGTGCTCATTGCTGATGCATGTCTGGAATTAACCTCATCCTGATTGATATTCTAGGAACAGCCAATTCACATGCTAACGTGAGGGTTCATCTATTAAAAGTATTAAAGATGCATATGTTTTCAAGCTAAACAATATTTTCAAAATGTTCATTCTTTCCTTTTCTGGTTTGTTAGGGTACATTCATTGCATTGCACATGACCTTCTGAAAAGCATGGATGTTAGTAATGACAAAGGCTGGAAGGCAGGGGACACTGGACTCATCCAAGCCTGTGACAAAGTCCACCAATCAGCCCGGTGGTGCCATCACATGAATATGTGGAAATAAGGATGCCGATCAAAGCAGCTGTATGTAGTCTTTCTTGAAAATGTAGTTTTTAAGGTATTACAAAGGTTAGAACTGGGGTGCCTGACTGGCTCAGTCAGTAGATCATGCAACTCTTAATCTCAAGGTTATAAATTCAAGCCCCATGTTGGGTGTAGAGATTACTTAAAAATAAAACCTTAAAAAAATTAAATAAAATTGAATAAATAAAGAGATTAGAATGAAGAACATGCTTTTGTTTGTATTTTATGAGAAAATATCAAATTGTTTAAAAGAAGTCAATGCCAGTTTTAAAGTAAGAACAGTTATAGCTTTTGTTTCCTAAGGGTAAAGAAAAAAAGAAGACTAAAAGTGTTAAACGTACTTGGGAAAAGTGAAATAGGATATGGTATATTAGAAAAAAAAAAAACGCCAAAGTTTAACTTCTGTGTTGAGAACAGCAACCTCAAAGAAGCAATTTTTACAAAACACTTTGCTGAATAATTAATTTTTTTAATGTGACACTGCAAAAGTAGATCTTTCAGAGTACAAAGAAAAGTCAAGAAAATACCTTCAAAATAAGTCAATAACACTTTTCCTTTGAGGTTTACATTTTATAAGAATCCTTTAGATAAAATGGAAAAGTGTTTAAGAAGAGAAGAAAAATTGAAAATGCATATATGAAGACTCTCATCCATACATTAAGCCAGAATTGAGAATTTATGATGACATAAAACTTGGTCTGAATATTTCTTTCTCAAGTTCTACTGACTGTCACTTAAAATATTAGACTAATACATAATTAATAATCAATCCAAATAAACCCATGCCATTTTTTGTTAATGTTTGTGTTCCTTACCTCCTTATATGAAAAAGGTCATTAAAAAGGAGCCGTATTAAGAATAATGGTACATATATCCAAACACCAAAGGACATTTTTAAAGATTTTATTTATTTATTTGTCAGAGACTGAGTATATGAGCAAGGGGAGTGGCAGGCAGAGGGAGAAGCAGGCTACCCGCTGAGCAAGGAGCCCAATGCAGGACTTGATTCCAGGACCGTGAGATCATCACTTGGGCTGAAGGCAGACACTTAACAATGAGCCACCCAGGTGTCCCTAAAGGAATGTTTCTATGGCCGAGGATTTAGATTATTGAAGTGTTCCTGCTTATAAACAGTTACTCATGAAAACTTTTTCTTTTTAATCTAAATATCCAACATCTTTAAAAATACGCCCAAATGTGAGACTTACTGTGCTACAAGAAATGGTCATTTTGATTTGATTAATGAGGGATAAAGGTAAATGACTGTGCTTAAACTATATAACAATTTACATCTGACATACAAGTCTTGTGGAAAAATGATTTTACTAAGTGATTTTTTTCCTTCCAATTTCATTCACAATTTGCTAGTATTGTTCAATTTATGTCCAAAATTTAGATTAAGCTATTTTAAAACAAATTATTTCTTACAGCAAAAATTAATGGAGGTTCAGCATGAGGCAATCTGAAAAGTAAAAATGTGATTTAACATCAAAAACATTATGTTGGGGGCGCCTGGGTGGCTCAGTGGGTTAAAGCCTCTGCCTTCGGCTCAGGTCATGATCCCAGGGTCCTGGGATCGAGCCCCACATCGGGCTCTCTGCTCAGCAGGGAGCCTGCTTCCCTTCCTCTCTCTCTGCCTGCCTCTCTGCCTACTTGTGATCTCTGTCTGTCAAATAAATAAATAAAATTAAAAAAAAAAACAAAAAAAAACAACAACAAAAAAAACATTATGTTGGGTTTTTCTTTTTCAAAAAAAATGTTAACGCTACAGCTCTTATCTTTTTACATCTTTCTTTAGGGCCATTCATTTTATAAATGCATCTCATTATGCATTTTTTTTAAAGATTTTATTTATTTATTTGACAGAGAGAGGTCACAAGTAGGCAGAAAGGCAGGCAGAGAGAGAGAGGAGGAAGCAGGCTCCCCGCTGAGCAGAGAGCCCGATGCGGGACTCTATCTCAGGGCCCTGAGATCATGACCTGAGCCGAAGGCAGCAGCCTAACCCACTGAGCCACACAGGCGCCCCTCATTATTCATTTTTAAACAAACTTTATATTGTATCTTCAAATCTAAAATTATACCAACTAAAACTTTATAGCAGCAATTCCCATTCATACTGAGGTATTCTAATTTACTTGCCAATAAAACACTGCCCCTCACTCTTTGTATGGATTATCTCCCTTTTAATTATGCTTCATCTGACTCAGCTTAGTGAGGAGGAGAAGCTACAAGCAATGTTTTGGACAAGGTGCTTCATTCACATGCTTTCTGACATGTACCCTACCAGTGTATATCAATCAACAAGCATAGCAATAGTATGTTTCTTGCTCCAGGATTATTTTTTATAGCTATTTCCCTATTATCATTGGTCTTGACTGACTTGGAAGACAGGCATGATAAACACATATTCTCTTAACAGATTCAAAGTTTATTAAACTGTAACAAAAGCCCACTATAAGCCATGTATTTAAAAAAACACCCTAAAAATACAGAAAGAAATTTTTTAAATGGTGAAAAAACAGACCACTCGAATGTGAATAAAATTAAATAAGCCTGTCAATATTAATATAATAGAATTAAGGTACTAAGTAAATTAATGGTGACAGCTGGTAGTGATAAAATTATATTCAGAATTAACTATGTCACAAAGGTTTTATTTGAAATGAACGGCAGATTGATGTTTAGTGATGCCATGAAATCATTTTTTAAATACAGAACAGATGAATTATCACAAATATATCCAACTGGTAAAAGGGAAGACATAAAGAATAGGAGCAACAAGAGGAATTACATAGAAAGATTTTGAATTGCATGTCTTTGAGGTAATAGATTGCCTTTTTAATGAAACATTTAGAAAAGAGGTCTTCTTTACTTGTTCATGATGAAATTCCTTACTTATTCCAAAATTGGCATACGTAGCCCTGTAGGGGTCATATGTGGCCTCTATGCTTATAGATCACAATCTCAGATTATAATTTCACATTATAGTGATATAAACTTCTGAGATATAATTTCAAACAATATTCTGCTATATTTTTAAACTCTTCCAAATAACATTGGGTCAAAGAGGACACTAGGACACAGAACCATCCTACTTAAAAATTTCAGGTAGCTTCCAAAAAAACTCATAGTGTGGAATACTTTTATTTATTTACTATTTATTAAGATTTTATTTATTTATTTGACAAAGAGAGAGATCACAAGTAGGCAGAGAGGCAGGCAGAGAGAGGGAGAGAAGCAGGCTCCCCACTGAGCAGAGAGCCTGATGCGGGACTTGATCCCAGGACCCTGAGGATCATGACCCAAGCCGAAAGCAGAGGCTTAACCCCCTGAGCCACCCAGGCACCCAGTGAATTACTTTTATTATTGAAAAGAAAAAAGAAAAGCTTTCTCTCCAATTTAACCAAAATGACAAAAGAAAATGAGGTCAATGCTTAAAAAAGTAAAAAACAAAAAAAAAAGGAAAAACATAAATAATTTTAATAAGTGCAGTTAGCTATTGAACAACACATGGGTTAAGAGGTGCCAAGCCCATATGCAGTTAAAAATTCCCATATAAACTTTTGGGTCCGCAAAAAATTAACTACTGGTAGTGGACTATTGACCGGAAGCCTTATCAACAACATATGCAGCTGATTAACACGTTTTTCTTGTATTATACATATTGTATACTGTATTCTACAATAAAGTATGGTAGAGGAAAGGAAACATTACTAAAAACATTATAAGGGAAAGAAAACTTTTTATATGTAAAAAAAAATAAATAAATCCATGTGTAATGGATCCATGTGTAATTGAATTCATGCAGTTCAAATCCATGTTGTTCATTGCCTGGGTGGCTCAGTTAGTTAAGCATCTGATTCTTGATTTTGGCCTAGGTTGTGATCTCGAGGTCCTGGGATTGAGTTATCAGGTCAGGTTCTGCATTGGGTGTGGAGCCTGCTTGGGATTCTCTCTCTTTCTATCTCTCCTTCTGCCCCTTCCTACCCCTTCTCTTTCCCTCTCTTAGAAAAAAAAAAAAAGGTGCTCCCCCACACAAAAACACACACACACACATATATATTTTATTAATATATATATTTTGGTAAAATTCTTTGAAATGCTGAGAAATATATTTAATGGTCTGGTAAATGTACTCAATTAGAAAAAAAACCACATTATTTAGAAAAGAGAGAAAAGTTAACTTCAATTGTATGATAAAACTATTAAATCCAATGGACAACACTCTTCTGAGTTATAGAAAAGAGAAATGATGAAGACAAGACTGAATAAGTTGACAAAATAACTATCCTACTAAAAAGGATCCTGATGATACACTAGTAAATTCATTTAAAATACAAAGCAGTCTTAATACAGCTGTTACACAAATTGCTCTGAAATTTGGGGAATAAATGGAGCCTTTTTAAGGTATTCTGTGAAATAAAAGTAAAACTTGCATTTAATGTAATAGAACTTTAATAAAAAAATTAAGCCAGGCCAATTTCAGTAATGAATATTCAATTAAAATTTTAAGTATATTATCAGTTGTTGCAATTAAGCAATAAGATTAAGTTTATCCTATGCATAAAAAATATTTCTATAACACAGGAAAATTATTAGTTTATTACACCCTATGAATAGCTTAGTGAGAATAAAGCATTCCACCAGATGTGCTTTGATAAAAAGGTCTCTGCACAAATTTTTATCTATACCAAATAAAATAATATATTGAAACTCTCTATAGCCTGATGCAAAATAATATGTAAGTTAATTAATTAATACATTTAATAAGTTCTATCTTATTTAAGATTGATTTGAACTCCTGGATCAATATGATTGTATGGAAAAACCAAATAAGAAAATGCAATAAGACAAGTCTATAAAACAAAAGATGCATTATTTTCATACTGCATGATTACAAGCCTACAAAAGGCAACTCTAACAGAAATTTTTAGCTCATAAGGTATCAAGACATAATACAAAAAATACAAGAGGGAGCCCCTGGGTGGCTTAGTGGGTTAAAGCCTCTGCCTTCAGCTCAGGTCATGATCCCAGGGTCCTGGGATTGAGCTCCACATCAGGCTTTCTGCTCAGTGGGGAGCCTGCTTCCCCTTCTCTCTCTGCCTGCCTCTCTGCTTAATTGTGATCTCTGTCTGTCAAATAAATAAAATAAAGTCTTGAAAAAAAAATAAAAGAACCAGTATATTTCCTATCTCATTATAAAAAATGGATAAGAAAAAATATATAAGAGCTAACCTTCACTAGTTAAGCAATAAAATATATAGTGTAAAAATCAACAAGGGACATGGAGGAGGACCTAAAGAAATCTACAATCAAAGGAGTGTTAAAGAATCCCTACAGAAATAGCACATAAATGAAGGAGAAACGTGAAATGGTATGAAGATGAATATTTCTAGCCCAAACTGGAAGACTCCATGCAAAAATATTAATAGTTCTTATCCCTAGAGCAAGTGATTTTTTTCTTTTAAGTCTGCATTCTAGGGTACTTGGGTGGCTCAGTGGGTTAAGCATCTGCCTTCAGCGCAGCTCATGACCTCAGCGTCTTAAGACCCAGCCCCGCATTAGCTCCTTACTCAGCGGGGAGCCTGGTTCTCCCTCTAAAAAAATAAAAAATAAACTTTCATTCTATAAATATAATGAGTTTGTATTTCTATAAAATAATATCAGTGAAATAATTATAAAATTTAACTTAATGTTTTTTCTTTAATAATTTAAAGATCTCAATATTCGCATAAAATAGTATAGTGAAAAAAAAAAGCAACTACAGAAAATTTAAAAATCCCACTCAAAAGTAGAGCTGATTAATGTGGAATGGCATGTAAGAGGAAATATTATTTAAACTACCTAAAGAGAAAGTTCATAAATTTACACATACATACACTACACACACACACACACACACACACACACACACACACAGAGTAAGAAGCACATTCACACATGAAATGATTCTTCAAGGATGACTTTTATCACTTTTGTGATATATGAAATGATCATGTGTTCTGACTTGTCCAGGCCAATTCAAGTTTAATCCACACAACAGTCGTATAAAACAAGTGCCATTCTTACCATGTATCTGGCAGATGAGAAAACAGATTAAAGTTGAATGAATTTTCCTCTTCGGAGGCCAGTAAGTGGCAGAGTGATGTGACTTCTGTTTTCATTCTTTTTTCCTCCCAAGGTGAATGACACTGTGCAGCTCTCCAAACCAGAAATATGGAGGTCCCTTTGAATCTTCTCTTTCCCTCTTCCCCCTCTTCCTTCATTAGCAATGCATCTTGGGATTCACCTCTTTCAAACCCATCTGGTACTTTCTCTCTACATTCTCACTGTAATACTTTCTTTAGGTCATGGCCTCAGCTTCTGTTCTCAGTCTAAAGATTTCCCATGACTCCTGTTCTTTTAAAATGATGTTGTTCCTCTGACATAGTTTTGGTATGAAAAGCTCATTTCCCCACCAGGGTGCTAGTTAATTTTTCAGTCACTGAATATGGAGAACAGACAAAATTAGATCTTCTCAGACTTGTGTACCGTGAAGAGTTAGAACCAAGGTGGGATGACCTTGACCAGAGACCCAGCAGCCAGGAGGCCATACTTCATGTCTCCCCACATGACCCAACCTTCCCTCGGGTCCAGCTTTCATCCTCAGCCCCTTACTGGGGAAACATCCTTAGGACAGTTGACTCATTTCAGCATAACTCATTACTCTGTGGGGCATGGCGAAAGAGAGATGGGGAACTGCCAACCTGAACTCGATGAGTCTTCACCAGTGTTTCTTCTGCTCTCCACCCACCTTTGCTGCCTATATTTTACAGGTGGCCTCAGCCTTACAGCTTGAGCCTCAGCCTTACAGCTTGAACCACCATGGTGTGAACACCGGTACACCATGCCACACTGTTGTTCAAGAGCAACATTCTACTGGCTCCTCTCCCATGGTCTCCCTGACAGCCACACTGGCTACCTCTTAATCTAGGCTTTAGAATGCACATACTGGAAAATTCAAAACCCATAGACCCCCAGTGGATTTTTAGAAGGCTTTCTCCCAGTGTCTTCCCTGTATTGATGCTTTTTCTCCATAGCTCCTCACAGTTGATCCTCGGGAGGGTACAAGGCACACAACATCTAGGTAGGAACATCTTCTACTTGGACTCTCCCCAGCCACTAACATGCTCTTACTGAACCAACAAGAAAAGCAAACACAATCATCCTTCACAAAGAGCTCAAGAAAGCTTGCAAACCCTCAACTACCATTAGTGGCTGAAAGCCCAAATTTCCTTTTCCTCTGGTTGTTCAAATGTTAGATTTTTTTTTTTTTTTCCGTTTTTAGTCCAAACAGAAAGAAAAGCTGGCTAAATTCCAGCAGCTAAAAGTGTTGCATTGCAGTCATTGCCACAAGGTGGCACCACTAAGGAAAATGGAAAAGCTTCCAAAAGATCCTGAATAATTGAAATTGGAAGTTTTTGTTTGAGGAAATCCCAACCTAGTGAGAGAGAGAGAGTGGGGTTAGTCTCTCTGCTTCCCAGGATTACAGGGTTTTTTAAATTCCCGATCAAAAGCCCGAAGTAGAGAATCCAGGAGAGAATATTCCACTGCTACTATTTGACAATACAAAATCAGCTTGGTCTCTGGGCTCCAAATTCAAGTCTGGATCACCACTCTACTCTTCCAACTTCTCCTTGTGAACTCACCTTTGGAGCTCTTGGTGTCCCTCCCAACTGAATCTTAAACAGATCACTCTGTTCCTCTCAGACAAGACTTCTTCATTTTGAGTTTAGAAGAGCATGATTTGCATTCATCATCTCCTCTCTCCTAAAATGCCTTGAGCTCCTCATTACACTAACTGGTCTTTCTTCTCCAGAACTCTGCATTCTAAGGGGTCTATTGGAGGGACAGGCTAATGCAAACACACACACACTAGACACGAACACACACACACACACACACACACACACACACACACACACATTTACTGTCATCCTGCAAGACTTTGAGTGTAGGCTTACCTCATAGCCATAAAACTAAGAGGGTCTGTTTAAATAAAAGAATGTCTGCTACAAAGCCACTTATAAAGCCTGACCACACAGAGAATAAACTGGCAGCTTCTATAAACCAAAACATACAATACATGCATAAAATTAACATGTTACTCACCGGTTTAATACTCCTTGGTTTTCTATTTCTGCCAAACACTCACTTGTTAAGTAAAAATAAAATCTATGTTCATTTTATGTTCATACAAAGGATGGATGGTATTCACTAACCAAAGACGCAAACATCAAATAATAATGAGGGGCAAACTTACACATATTAAATTAGAAAAGAAGATGTCCTCAATGGAGGCAAGATACTTTCGGGTCAAGAGCTATTAAAATGTTTGTGTCCTTGGGCCAACCAATTTCACTTCTGGGTTTCAATTCCAAAGAAGCCCTATGAGAAAATTACTTCATCTATGCACAGATTTCACTGAAGTGCCTAGGACAAGCCTGACAGAGTACTCAATCAGTGTGTATGGACAGCTGAATGGGACAGAGAGAATGAAAAGAGACAATGAGAGGGAGAAGGTGAGGACTATTAGGTTCTAACATGGATTCATGGAACACTTCGCTGCATGTGGATACCATGACTTTAAACTAGCAGCTAACTTGAAAGTGACAACTGTGGAGGCCCACGGGGCATATGGAAACATGCCCATAGGCGGTGGTGGTGTTGGGGCAAAGGAAAAGACATAGTTGGCCTCCTTTATACAGTCTACCATGGAATTCTCCAAGTATATAGGCACAGACTGGAAAGGACTCTGTTGGATGAAGAGCACAATCTCTTGGCATAGTCAGTTATGTCTACTGGTATGGCAGAAGTGACGATAAAGTACCTGTTTTGAATTCTCCTAATATCGATAATAAAAGAGGTTCTTTATGTTTTTGTTTTTATTTTTTAAGATTTTATTTATTTGACAGGGACAGACACAGGGAGAGAGAGAATACAAGCAGGGGGAGTGGGAGAGGGAGAAGCAGGCTTCCTGCACAGCAGGGAGCTTGATGTGGGGCTCAAATCCTGGAATCATGGTCTGAGCAGGAGGCAGATGCTTAACAACAGAGCCACCCAGGTGCCCCAATAATAAAAGAGTTTGGGATAAAAGAAAACTCTAAGTCTTCTTTCCCGGGAAGGAAAGACAGGTGAAAATACATCAGACCACTCAGTTTCTTCCCCCAATTTTAAATTTGGGAATGACCCTGGGAATTATCTCCAAACAGGTGATTTCACAAGTGAAAAATTAATGTTCAGTGTGTCAACTATATTAAACTATACTCAGTTATACCCAGATTAAACAATAACAACAACCACCACCAAAAAAACAATTCACAGAAGCTAAGATATTAGCAATCACACAGCTAGGAAGCAGCAAAGCCTAGATTTACAACATTGCTGCTGATAAATCAGTTGTCCTTTTGAGAATTTAGTCTTCCATTGTAAAATCTGCTTAACATTTTGTCATGTTTATACATGAAGACTTTGTTACTTTGAAAATAATTTTGAATAAAATTGAAAAATAGTAATATACTTTCAAAAAGCCTTAGATGAATTATCTTGAATGAACCCAATTCCTGAAGAGATATGGCTTCAAGCAACTTTTAAGTTCTATATGTGTTTCTTTCTTTGAAAGTGGCAGAGAATGTTTTCCCCTAACTGAAGGCCCTGCTCCTTGGGATAAATACTAATTATCTAGCTTAAACCTATAAATCACAGATGTTGTATATAAAATCCCTCTGATATAACAGAGACCTGATGGGACATTTTGCTTACAAAACTGTTCTGGAAGAGATGAGCATAGGACCAAGTCACGCTGCAGGTGCCCAGCATCATTTAGCATTATAGATGAACTAGTAAGGTGTAAGTTACTAGTAAGGTAACTAATAGAGACAGAGGTTTCCAGAAGCTTCACAAATATATTCTCAAGTGTGTGCATGAAATTTTGCTGAGACACGATTTCTGGGTTACATATGGAGGGAAGATGTATCCTGGTGGCAGGACCTCTGGGATGGGGAAGACGGGTCCCCCTGGTGTGCATGACAATTTAGTTACTGCTCCAAGTGTGGACAGTGGGACAGCAGCATGGGTATCATCTGGGACATTGTCCGAAACACAGAATATCAGGTCTCACCCCAGACCTCTTAGACATGAATCTTCAGTTGAGCAGATTCTCCAGGAGATTCACACACTCAACATTTGAGAAATGCTAGTGTCGTTCCCTGTTGCCCCAGTTTGTCTCAATAATGGACTCATTGGAACGCAGAATTCCTGGGTGCCATCTTGGGACAAGTGAATCAAAGTCTCACAGGAGGAGCCTGAGAATCTACATTTTTAACCATGCCCCTCAGTAATTTTTCCAATAACCTTAAGTTTGACAAGACTGAAACATCAAGAGCTTGACAGGCAAACAGAGCTGACACTGGCACTCAGTCCTGTCACCTACTGGCTGCCCATCTCTGAAGAAGCTTCTCTCTCACAGCTTCCCTTATGACCTCAAATGGGGATACAACATTCCTTTGCAGATGTACTACGAGGACTAGGTCAGCAATCATGAAGCAGTGTATTAAGGGTTAAAACGTTTGCCTTGCATTGAGTAGGTATGAAATAGTAGATGGCTGTTAGCATTTTCCTCTCTTTCCTTTCAAAACCTCAATTTCGCCCTCTGAGAAAGGCTGGTGGTAGAAACCGCCTAGAGTTCTTTTCATGTATCAGATGTATCTTTACTGAGTAGGTGGCAGGTTCCAGAAGCAAAGATGAGCTCACAGCCTAGTGGGAGAGTCAGTAGGTGAACGGGAATATTATAATAGAAACAGAAATTTTGCTCACAAATGAATCATTTCATACATCCAGATAATGTTTTGGTTAGCTTGTGGGGGAAAGAGATCAAAGCTACTATTTAATATCATTAAAACAATCATTATTTCTTTCACAAATGCTAACCCAGGCAGAAAGGAAAGAGCTTTCCAGAGCACTGAAAATAAAACCTTGTTGCAGAGAGTAAGGCTTCCCTCTGACTTCAATTGTAGCTGTAAATTAGCCCAGAAGCACACCCCAAACGGTAGCAAAATTATGACCTTATTTAAAGTAGATGCTTTATCAGCTCATCCTTTCCGCCAATTCTTTCCAGCCTCGAGTTTTTCATTTTCCATTGTCCTATTATTAGACTCTATTTTCTAACTGCTGGAGTCTGTTTTCCTTCTGGAGGTGGAGCCACCTACTGACACACACACTCCCCTCCCTCCTGAGGCTCCTCACTGAGAGTTCCTAATTGAATTTCTGCCCTTCAGGAGCACAGGGTCATTGGGATGAATGCTCTGTCAGAGGGCTCCAGGAAGGCCAGGCTCTGGGCATCATTTCAGTGTCTCTCCACTGCCATCTCCGAGCACGCCTCTGCCCCAAAGCCTGGGGTCTGTTTGTTTAATGAAGTCTTCTGTTGAAATAGTAACTCCTTTCCCGGACAGTAGCTATCACTGCATTTATGATATGTTTAAATGAAAAAGTAGATTCTGAGGCACTAGAAAGTCACCCTGCTTCAGAAACTCCCACAACCTTTCTTTCTCTGATTTCTGCTATATGTGTGTATCCTTGCATATGACAAAATGCCACCTGATGTATTATAAGGCAAACGCTACATTATCGCCTTACTTTGACCTCCTATGAGCCTCATGGCTGTTCTGCTAAAGAAAAGGGATACTTTGTAGTTGGGAAAATGAAAGATGTTTTGCTCAAATGTGCCATCAAGTATCTTCCAACTTCGCTCCCTCACATTCTCCCTGAATAACTCTACACTGACTGACGGTCAAGGCATTTTTAAATGGATACACTTAATTCGTTAGGAAAATTTTTAGTGCCAGAAAAATCATTTTTTATACTTGAGATGTTAATGAATTAATTTTAGATTGTAGCTATTAAATGGTCTTTTGCAAATATTTCATATATGTAGATAAAAATCATAAATTAATCCTGGGCAAATCAAAGGAATCTTGATTTCATTGTTTAATCCACAGAACTCTTACAGGTTTGAAAAACCATCCTCTTGTCTGTTCTTCCCACTCACTATAAAAATTCAGAGTCTGAGATAATGAACTTAAAAATGTCATTATGTCCTGATATGTTTTTGATAACCATCTGGACACAAGAGAGGAAATAATTCAGAAAAGAAGTGACCAACTGCAGAATTTATGTCATAAAACTGATTATTCTTAATTACATTTAAAATACATTTGAAATTTCCTCCCTGGGGTTTGAAGGGAATTTCCTCCAATAGCAGCTCAACTCTTTATGCCTCTGTTGGCAGAAAGAGCAGGCTTCAAGCTGAGGCAGGGGTAGGCTCTTTTCCTTCCAAGTGCAAATTCATGTTACTTCCTCTTAGAAGCTCTCCCTGGCTTAAGGACTGATCATTGGTATTTGGACTCTCCTACACAGATATGGGCTACGTACATACATATCATATAGAGAGGATGACATGGAACTTGTCACAACGAATTGAACTAGAAAATGTCCATCTCAACCCCTCCCTTCTTAGTTTTTCTGAGAACATTCATCAGCTAGGTTCCTACCACCTTCCACTGGATGCTGAACACTGAGTACCCTTAATAAACACCGGAAGAATAATGGCAATAATACATCAAATTGCCATTTATTTTTTAGCGTATGTATGGTAGAATTGAGCATAGCTGCTATACCTTTCATATATGACATATATAGCTATAAACACTTTCTATCTCACTCACATAGGATATATATCTCTGAATAAGATATTCCTCAAAGCATGCTTCATGCTTTCATTTATTTCCTGTTTCTTCTTTTAATTTTACTATTAATTTCTCATTTTCTAAAACTTCAATAGGAGGTTTTGTACATAAATATACTCAATGAAGATATTTCTTCCAAGTTCACCAGTCTGGCAAGGATTTCCCTTCCCAAGCTTAGGCTTTGGTGCCAGTAATGGTCAGTGTTGCCTCACTACGGAATTTTATCGCATGAGACATTGGGGATTCTTGGTCCTGCAACTAAGAGCAAGTTCAGTAAAGGAAGAGGTTCTTTTTTCTCATTTACCATTGGACCTCAGTCCCCTGCATGATGCCAGATACCTAGTAAGTATTCCATATGTATGCACGTGCATCGCACTGATTCTGCTTTAAGGACACTACTTTCCAGGAACACCTGGGTGGCTCGGTCAGTTAAGCATCTGCCTTCGGCTCAGGTCATGATCACAGGGTTCTGGGATGAACCCTCACATCAGGCTCCCTGCTCAGCGGACAGTCTGCTTCTCCCTCTCTCTCCTCCCCCTCCCTGACTTGTACACACTCTTTCTCCCTCTCTCTCTCTCTCTCTCTCAAATAAATAAAATCTTTAAAAAAGCAGACTATTTTCCTGATATTTATTAAAGCACTTGAAGATAAACTTCAGAAACGCTGTCTTTAGCTTCTTTCTGTCGACAAGGGGGGTCTGGCCCTCCTGTCCCATTTTTTTAGTTTTCACAAAAAACGGCTAGGTAGAAAGGTAATTAAAGACAACACTAACAGGAAGTTGATGTGTGCTTCCACAGACGTGGAGGACAGGGGAGAGGCCCTGGGCTGTGGGAGCCCCCAGTTCTGCTTTCTCATCCAGATCCTGCCACTTCTTGGTGACTCAGGGAATGCTCAGCTGATTTGGAATAAAGGGGAGGGGGAGGGATAATAATACAGAGGTTGTAGAATCGTGAAATTTATATTAAGAAAAAAAGATAGAGCATACGTGCTTTTCTGTGAATTTGAGTTACATCTGAATGACAATTAGGGTAACCATACATCCTAATGAGCTTAAGGAATTGCTGGTGTGGTTTATTTTACAGAAGAAATTATTAAAACTGCCCATATATCTCAAACATTTTTGGATTTGGATGACAACCTATATGGTCATTCAGATTACAATATGTGTATGAGTGTGTGCACTGTATATGTGTGTGTGTGTATATATATATACACATACACACAATTATATAATTATATACAATTAATATTATATATGATTATATATATATATGATACATGATTATGCATAGACAATGTGAATGTGATCTGGTCATTAAATGTTCTTTTTGTTTTTTTAAGATTTTATTTATTTACTTTGACAGAGAGAGAAATCACAAGTAGGCAGAGAGGCAGGCAGAGGGGGGGGGGGGGGGAGCAGGCTCCCTGCTGAGCAGAGAGCCTGATGCCCAGGACCCTAGAATCATGACCTGAGCCAAAGGCAGAGGCTTAACCCACTGAGCCAACCAGGAGCCCCTAAATATTCTTTTATATATATATTTTTTAAATCTTTATTTATTTAGTTAGTTAAGGTTTTATTTATTTGACAGAGAGCACAAGCAGGCAGAGAGAGAGAGAGAGAGAGAAGGAAGCAGGCTCCCTGCTGAGCAGAGAGCCTGATGTGGAGTTCGATCTTAGGACTCGGGGGTCATGACCTGAGCCAAAGGCAGAGGCTTAACCCACTGAGCCACCCACGTACCCCTATATATCTATATCCATATCTATGTCTATATCTATATCGATATCTATATCTCTATATTTTTTTAAAGATGCTCAGACCAAAAGTGGATTGAAAAGACATACCATCCTCAGGAAGAGGGAAATGCTGCTAACGTTTTGAAACCGGCTAGGGCATGAGTGGATGAGTAGACTCTGCATGAGGGTGGTGCCTATTTCCTCACTGTCCCAGGAGCCCAGGCAGAATATCCCAACCATCTCTGTCCTCTTTTGATAAGGTCTTACTGGAATGTTTGCCTGAGAAGCCTGCAGGGCAGGAACAGTGTTACCATAGCTAATGTTGTTCACCTCTTTACTTACAGACCATCTCTAGCCAAAAGGATATTTATGAATATGTTCTCAATATTTTTAAAAAATAAACTTGGGGAAAGAATCTGTAATTCACTTAAACTGTGGCAGATGATTTCACATACTTCTGGCTGAGTGCAGGAGCTCCCAAGTCACTCTCTAATCCAATAGGTCTGAGATCCCCACAGACAGGAAGCAGGTACTTGGGGAGGCAGCAGATCCAAGGGTTGCTGTGGAGAGCCCTCAGCTAGAATGGCTTGAACAGTAGGAGGAGAGAGGATTTTTCTGCATATCCCTATCTACAGAACAGGGAAAATCAAAAGGTAGCCTCTTGTTCCTGCTTTTCCCCTAAATTCACTGCTTGAATAATTATAAGGACCCTTGATTCTAAAAAGTGTTCTTGCCTATGATTCATTATTACTATGTTTTTCAATAATTTGTCGGGGTCAGTTTAACTCTCCTTAGTGGGTCTAAGCTGAACTTTATGTGCTTAGGAGACCCTGAGTACCCATCTCAAAGTGCTGGCCCAGATCAGCGTGCAGACCACACATGACCCGCAAACAAAGCTGTGCGGAGAGCAACATGCACAGCTTAGTATATTCAACCACACTGACTCCATTAAATCCACCATGTGTTTACACAGACAAGTACATTTTACTTCTATCAATCCTCACAATGATCCTATGAAGCAGGAATGTTATCGTCTGCAGTTAACAGGTAAGAAAACAGAGTCACAGAGAATATGTGTAAGTTGTTCACCTGCGAGTCTGTGGTGGAGGACTGAAGCTAACCACCCAGTCCAAATGGGAATCATCGACACAATGAAGGCAAGTTACACTGATGAAGTAGGAGAGGAGAAACATTTCTTCCTCTTAAAGCTATGTTCAGCAAGAAGAAATTCTTGGAACATCAAAAACCGGTAGCAAAATTAGGGGAAATAACAGAAACTGG
Source organism: Mustela nigripes (assembly GCF_022355385.1). Taxonomy (NCBI): domain Eukaryota; kingdom Metazoa; phylum Chordata; class Mammalia; order Carnivora; family Mustelidae; genus Mustela; species Mustela nigripes. The sequence continues at coordinate 146,501,661 of NC_081560.1, read as the reverse complement.
CTAATTTGTCGGAGTCTCCAAATCAGCAGTGAGAAGCCTGAGCCCTGGGAATGCACAAGGAATTTTCTAGCCTGCCCCTTCTCACCTTTTAAAACCCGAGTCCCCAATTAATCAAATACATAGATGATAACCACTCAATTTCTCTCACAGGACTGCAGCAAACATGCTTTGGTTTGGTTTCAATATAAGCAGAAGGGAGAAGAGAAAATAACCGAGGATAATAATATCACATACATAGTGTCTATTGTGTATTTAGAGCTTTCTTGATGTTGCTACTTTTCATTCTTCTATCAATCTTTAGGACCAGTATTTGTCTGTTTGTCTGTCTGTCTGTCTGTCTGACTCTCTTTTCAATACAGGACAGGAGGTTGTGGTTAAATGCCTTGCAGAGAAACCTCATTCAGCCAGTGTAAAGCTGGGCAGAGCTTTTAATTCAGGATGGTCGTAAATGCTCACATTTGCCTCATGTACCTCTTACCCCAAATCATACAAGGAAGCTATTTTAAAAACACATTGATGTCAATTCTTTGATACAAGAAATCCAAATCACAACAGTCACCTCAAGAAACACCATCTCATGTTTCAACTAGAGCTCCCAATCAAGACAGAAAACATTAAAATAAGGGAAGAATCTTTGACTATTAACTAAAAACATGTTTCTATTCTCCATCAAATGTGCTTCTCTGGACTTATGCACAATATTTAAGTGGCCCTTTAAGAAAACCAGCTGGGATCCAGTGCAAACAGGTTAAAATAGAAGAAGTAAACCAATGCCTATGTGTCATCAAATTGCAATTATGTTCACTGTCCTGTTGTTCTTTGCTTTTTAAGCCACTTTTTTAAGTTTCACAAACTTCATCCACAGAAAATAGGCCAACAGTTATCACTTGGCTCATTTGTCCACGTCAGGGGCAATCAGTAGACAGCCTGCTATGAACACGGCTATTGCAAATGACTCAAATTATACCCAGATTGTGGCAAACATTTTCATGAACATTTAACTAATGAACTTGAAAATTCTTCTGAGGCTCTTTACCCTGTTATTCAACTCCATTCTGCAGGGACTCTGCCACTAGACCTGGATTTAGAGATATTTCAGCCTCCGTCATCTCCTGCCAATGGAGTTCAGGGATGTGTGCCAAACTCCATTTCCCTTCTGCCTTGTGTCAACCATGGGGAATCATTAGCTGCTGCACTCAGAGCACTTACTGAAGAATCATTTGATAAAGAGGACCCTCACTGGGTGGGTGAACTAATGGACCTCCGAAGTCACAGAGCAAAGCACTGACAGGGAGGGTCCTGTAATTTTATATAGTATATCATCGGGAAATGGTTACACTGGGCCAGTCAATGTTCTTAAAAATGGAAGCTTTGATTTCAAAACCTACACAGGCAGAATGAGACAAAGTAAGGAACAGCAACTTCTCGAAAGTCTCCTCCTTCTTTCAATTGTTTTCTCTGCTCCCCAAATCCTGGGAGCATTTCACCCACATCACTGACTGCCTAGTCCATCAGCCTGGAACAATGGCTGCTGTTGGACAGCTTCTCCCTTTTTCTAGCAGTCCCATATTTCATGCGGGTCAAGCATCTTCCAAGTGAATTGCTTGACAAATTTCCAAAATGATCGCTTCAGATCAAATTCAGCTAAAATGCCAACCTTTCCAAAGTTTTGAAAATCCATTTTTACAGCAAGACTGCCGAAACATCTAATGAGCTTCAATTCAGGAGAGGCACATCCTTTTAACTTGAATTTGGCCTCAAAACAAGTTTGGCCCAGTCAAATGCTTACCAATCTTTTCAGTCACAATGGCTCCCTCTCTCACTCTAGTGAAATAGATTACAGATAGCACCATTTCCCAAGTTCTTAAAATTTCTAGAAATGACATTAAAAAAATGTTCAAGAATATTCTGCTTTAATTCAGAATATTTTGATTCAATGTGTTTCTAGTGACTTGCTTTCCTTCTCCTCCAGCTTTATTACTGTAGGATATATCTTTCTATTATTTCTTTTTTTTTTCTTTTTTTAGGTTTCAAAACAGATGAATTCAGCACGGAAAAGAATTAGCATAAAAAGTGTAAATGAATTATTAATAAAAGAAGGAGCAGACACATTCAAATGGACTTTGCAGTATTTAATCTAGAAGGGCTTAATTGGAAGCTCTCTTATCAGCCTAATAATAATGAACTATAATGACCTTGATTTAACAGAACCAGGGACACTATCTATCTTTCTTAATGGAAACATGAGAAGCAAGGGTCAAGTGTCTTAACCAGGTATTACATAAATGAAATATGTGTGTAATGTACAGATCTTAGAAAATTCATAATGTTTGAAGAAGAAAATAGTTACAAAACCTATTAGTTTTTTTTTTAATTTTCACTAAGCTCTTTTTTAGAATTAGACTGCTATTTCATGCTCAAATTTAGAATATTTTGATTTTCATATATACATCATGATATAACAAGCATTTTCATGGCCCTAAAACATTATGAAAATTCCAGTTAGGTTGAATTCATCCAATGCATAGGTGTATTCTAATGTATATAAAATTACAAATTCAGGGTTTTGTTTTTTTTTTTCCAATACAAATAAACCTGTGGTGAATATTCTTTTAAATAAATCTACATACACATTTCTGTATACTGCAGTTTTAGAAACAATATAAATATTTTGAAACATTACATATAGGAGATACTTAACAAAATGTATTCCCTCAGGTAGTAAATGAGAGTGTGCTTTTACTCTACTCTCAGCAAACTATTTGCTTTTAAAAATCATTAATTATGTAATAGGCAAAAAAAATATAATAATTTGCATTTCTTTGTGAGGCTGAGTATTTTTCATGTTTATTGGTTATTTGTATTCTTTTTTAAGGGAAGAATACGTTCCCATTGTTGCCCGTTTTCCTACGGAGACTTAATTTTAATGTTACACTAGTTGATTTACATGACTTCTTCAGAATATCAATTCCTTGCCATATTTTATTATACGGTATACTGTGGTTCATCTTTTAATTGTATTTCTGATTTATATTATCCAGACCAAAAAGCAAGGTTTTGCAAGGATGTTTATTTTTTTCCTTCCATTGCTTTTTGTTCAAAGGTCCCTTCAGTTGCTGTCATAAATAAGTATGTAATTTTATTTACCATTCTCTTCAAGACTTTATTAATTACGTTAACTCCTGAATTCATTAAAAACAACTTTTCATATAAAGAAGGAAAGTAAAAACCCAAATTTGATTTGTTTTATCTGATCGCCAACCAAATTTACTGAGCAATCAGACTCATCTTCCCTCTGATTTATGGATCTCTCCTTACTCTACACTAAGTTCCAGAACATACCTGATTCTGGTATTGCCAGTCTGTCAGCCAATGATCTTGGACTTTATAGCATATTTTAAATTCAGCAAGACCAAGTTTGTCTATTTTCTTTAAAATCCCCTCTGTTGAGTTATTTTGAGAATCTTGGCATTGTTCTTAAATTTTTCATTAGCTTGCTCTATAATTTCTAAATACTAAAAATAGCTTCCTGAAAATACACTAAGGAGTAAGAAAATAACAGTAAAAATATGAAATCTCCCTCATCTCAACATTCATGCTGTTAACACTTTGAGCAAACATTTTTGGGATCTCTATCAGAGATGATCTAGGTAGGTTTGCATCTACTCTTCTTAGGCAAGTAAACAGAAAAGTGTTAGAGCATCATCAATCTTTTTCAACATAGAAAATGTTTTTTGATTCATGGGCTCCCAGTCACAGGATTTATCATAGGATTGCAATTTATTTATTTATTTATTTTTGCAATTTACTTTTAAAATACTAAAAAATATTATCTTGATTTCTCTTATATCTGAATGTCATAAGTAAAACATTTACTGTAGATTCAGAGACACCCCTACATATTGTTGTTTTAATATACTGAATTGTGTTTTTTATTTGACTTGAAACATGGCTCAGTTGGTAATGTATCACAGATACCCCCGGTAGCATGCCAGTCACGTGAAAATACTTCCCCTAGTTTTCCTTACTTCCCGACAATAAACTACTTCACTTACTCCAAGTGCATTACAAAGTACAGTGCCATTTAATTCCTAAGTTCATTTCTGTATGTATTTATTCAACAATATCCTGGTGATAGGAGGTGCTCAATAAACATTTGCGGAATGGAGAACAATGAATGAAACATGGTACTTAAATAGAGTGCTATACAAAATAACATATTATTAATAACTACATGGGGATTCTTAGAAGTGGCTGATGCAGGAACAAATGTAAGCTTTTTATTCACAGCAAAGCCCAGAAGATGAATAGTGGGCACATGCAATGTGTGATTTATTCATACACTCTAGTAGGAGATTTATAGGCATCTATTAACCTACTCGAGTTCCAATTCTGTCTTAGGCTGGTATTTTGTCATGATTAGCTATGTTGTGACTCTATGTTAAATAACAGGTTGTCTGGGCTGAAATATGCAAGAAATATGAAGACAGAAGGTCAAAATTATATATATATATATTTCCCACTGAATCATAGATATATCTCCACTTGTGAAGGCAAAAAAAAAAAAAAAAAAAACAAACTTAAGCATGCATATATGTACAAAAGCAAAAGACATTTTTTCCAGACCTGAGATACATTATAGTATCATAGACTGGATTGTCTCCCAAATAATTAATATGTTGAAGTCCTAACCTCCAGTAACTCAGAATGCGAGCATATTTAAAGAAAGTGTCTTTGCAGAGATAAGTGAATTAAAATAGAGCCATATGACTGGTGTCCTTATAATAAGAGAAAATGTGAATACAGACACATACAGAGGGAAAAAAAAAAATGAGAAGATACAAGAAGATGGCCATCCCTAAGCCCAGGAGAGAGACAGAAAGGAAACAACTCTGCCAACACCTGGAGTATGGATTTCTAGCTTGCAGAACTGATAAAATACATTTCTCTTGCTTAAACAATAAAATACATTCCTCTTACGTAAACCACTCAATCTGAGGTACTTTGTTACAGCAGCCCTAGCAAACTAATACACCATGAACTAATCCAGAATAGAGTGAGGCTGTATGTTGAAAAAAAGTAAGAATTATTTTGTTATTTGCAACACTCTCAGTTTTCAAAAAGATTAATTGTACCCACCTGCATACTGTGTGGGGCCTGATTTGATCCCTCCTTTGGGTAAAATACCACCCTAAAAGTCACTGCTTTAGGTGATATTTTTGATTAATCCCTCCACCAATCAATTAGGTATTCAAACATAACTGACAGCACTGTCTACTTCCACATGATGATCCCTTTAATGTACGGTTGAGGATCTATGAGAGCTTGGATACAATTCATGCTTGGAGTGGGTAGATCACTCTTGGCTTCTCCCTGGAGGTCTTAAAGTCATTTGTGTGCTTTCTACCTCTGTCTACACTCACCTAATAAATATAACACAAGAAGAGGGATGTGGGAAGGAGCATTTCCACTTTCCTTCATCCCCAACCTAGTTTCCCAGAGGACAGAAATGGGGTGTAAATTTTGTAAGTACGGTAAATGTAATAATAGTCCCCAAGTCATATGGAAGCCATGTTCTCAAGCATGAGAGCAGGTCCCGTCCTGTTTATCCTGACAGAAGACCACTGTCCCTTATCGGCTCTTCCAAACCTGTGTTGCCCACTGGGACAACTCATCTTCCTCGTGGACTGAAGCTGGCCCTTAGAGTCAGGCAAGATTTGCCAACATGTTCGAAGCTCTTCACTACAAGGTGCATTTCGCAATGCCGTCTTAATAAAACAACACAGAATGAAGCTTCATAATAGCAATATATAGAGAAAAAAGTCATAATTTTCCATGCTTCATGGTTCAGAATAATTAATTTAATAAGTGTGTCATATGAGAAAAGTAAATAAAGAGAAGGAAAGGGGTGTGGACACATATGTTCACGGAAGCATATACAATTGCAAGAAAAAAAAACAAATTACCCGGGTAGTGCTGGAAATAAAAGCTCAGTGGGAAATATTTTGGGGATGCTAATTTGATTCTTCTACGGAACCTTAAAGCTGCAGTGCTTACAAGTGCACTATTTAGCTCCACCTGTTTTTTATTTTTAGCATTTATATAACCTTAAGTCTCTAAAAACCAATTAAACACCTCCTGATCTCTACTAGGAATTTCCCTAAGTAGTTCTCTACCTCGACGGTAACAGGACTATGATTTCATTTACAACATCTTGCCGGAGAGCATTTTATCAAGAGAGGTGTTAGAAAAATAATGAAATTAATAAACGAGGGCAGAATCAAGATGAGCTCCAGTCTTCTCTGGACACAGTCACAGTCTGGGGTTTGGTTCACAATCAACATTGAGCTGCGTGATCTTAGATGAGCAGTTTGCTTTGTCATGCCACAGTCTGGAGTTTCTCAAGAAAGGGTTATTGTGTCAGGCCAATGTGTCTAAGTCCTACACCAACAATGCAGGCTTCTAAAGGGAGTAAGTATTTCTACTAAAGTGGTAGATATAAATGAAAACCCGTCTTTGCTCAGGTAAAATTCTGATTTTGTCTATTTTAATTCAGTTTTACCTTCCTCAAATACTAAAGTCACCTATATTATGACTCCTGATTTTGCCATTCCAACAGCTAGACTAAAAGCATCCCACATACACTCCAGAGCTCAACCACCACCCTCTGCTGCCAGGCCTCTCAGAGGGCCTGCCTCCGGTGCCAGCCACCAGTGGCTTACCGACAGTGTTTATGGGATCCCGTCAGGGTCTCGATCACAAAGCACTCGCCATCATTGAGACAGTATGCGAGGTCCTTGTCTCGGCAGGGTTTGAAGTGCTCAGACCGCTCCGTGGAATACGTCGTTGTATCTGTCAAAAGAAACACAGACAGAACCACTGTCAGCAGCACAGTCGGTCACCCCAGGTCAAAACCCTGGCCAGGATCTGTGCACTGAGGATTTCTTTCTTTTTTTTTTAAGATTTTATTTATTTATTTGACAGACAGAATCACAAGTAGGCAGAGAGGCAGGCAGAGAGAGAGAAGGAAGCAGGCTTCCTGCTTAGCAGAGAGCCTGATGCGGGGTTCGATCCCAGGCCCCTGGGATCATGACCTGAGCCCAAGGCAGAGGCTTTAAGCCACTGAGCCACCAGGTGCCCTGCACTGAGGACTTCTACGCGCTGACCCTTCACCTCTAGAGAGAGAGAGCATAGACCCTCCACTGGACTGAAGAAATGCAGCTGGATATGACATTTCATGACCTAATGGTGTGTGCTCCCATAAACTCACAGGGTAAAACATAATCACAATGAGATGGTACCAACAGGTGTGCCTGTGGGAGGGGATTAGGTAATGAATGGGATTAGTACTCTTCTAACAGTGCCCCAGAAACCTCTGTCGCCCATTGCAGTCATAAGAAGATAGTACTCTATGAGCCAAGAAGTCCTCTCCACACACCAGACACTCAATCTCCAGGCACCTAGATCTTGGACTTCCCAGCTTCTAAAACTGTGAGAAATAAATTTCTGTGTTTATGAGCTACCCAATCTGTTAAAACAGCCCCGGCTGACTACGACAAGCACTGTATTCAGTTTTCTAAATTTCTCCACTACATTTTAGCAATTGGAATCACTCTATAAGCCCCCACCGAGGACACGGTAACAGTAAAAGTGGAATGATTCTGCAGTCAAACACCTCAATCCCGCTTTCGTTCACTCAGTTTTTAACAAACATGTTGCATGAAAGATTGAAAAAGGATCTTCTTCCCTTTATTGTTGCCAAATGTCATTAAACATCTGATCAATGCATACTGCGACTGTTCTGTGGAAACCAATGTCAGTTTCTAAGCGTTTTTTGTTTTTAGTTACATTTCTAATAGGCTAAGAGCTGAACAAATTAGTCTACTTTTTTCCCCCTTTTCTTATGTAATTAAAATGCAAATATTCCAAATTCTGAAACAGAATCTCAAATGTGAAGAATATTTCTGGCATATACCTAACAGAACCAAATTACTGTCATTTTTAAGCATTATTTTAAACATTTGCTTTAAAATCATAATTACTAAAATTTTTAAATTAGGCTGTATGTCTGCATCCTTTTCCTAAATATGAAACTAGCCATAAGTATGTCCTGTCTACTAGATACAGACTCTGTTATCACACGCACATATTTTATTCTCACAGTTTTAAGCAACTCAAGTATTAGCACCAATTCCACTGCCACATTGGAGAAAAAATATATTTAAAAAGTCAAAGAGGGGGGCATCTGGGAGGCATAGTCAGTCACGTGTTCAACTCTTGATTTCAGCTCAGCTCATGATCTCAGGGTGATGAGATCAAGTCCAGAGCCGGGCTCGGTGGGGAGTCTGCTTGAGATGCTCTCTCGCCTCTCCTTCTCCCTGTCCCTGCTCATACTCTCTCTCTCTCTTCTTCTCTCTCAAATAAACAAACATTTAAAAAATAAAATAAAAAGTCAAAGGTGAATAAATGATTCTGTATTCAAGCTCCTTTAATTCCCTTTTTCGGATCTAGATTAATAATAATGTTCATAGTGTGGATTCTTATAACCAACCAGCTGAGTAACTGGAAGCCACTGGAAGCCTCTCTTCCTGTTCATTAACCAAACTGAGGGGAAAGTGACTGCCCTAAAGCGAAATACACTCATACCCTTCCCACATCTTAGAATCCTCAGTGGCCCTCCATTCCCATAAGAATAACTCCAAATTCCTCAGAGACTCACATAAACCAGTGGCATTTTGCCCTCTGGTGTCACCTTGTGAGCTAAGACACACAACTTCATTACTGATTATTTTTCTTTTTCTCCAAACACCAGGAGCTGTCACATTGCTCCTTCTTCCTGGGCCATCTTTCTCTTTGCTGGAAGACAACTAGAAATCCTTCAAAGTTTACATCATTTTCCCATTGTGTCTCAAGAACACCTTTTACCACTCACATCACTGCTTCAACATTCAATGCTGCAAGTAGCCATTTGTTCACATGTTTATCTGTTTCTTTAGTCTGTGTGTTTCCTTAAGGTCAGAGGTGGAGCCTTGAATCACAATGGGTGTTCAGGAAAAAATGTCTCTAATAAATCTGGATCACTCTAACACTGCTAACACTTTAAATGCCCTTGGTAAAAGATATGATCGTTAAAGACATCATCACAATCATATAAGAGTTAATGCATATCGCACAAGTTAGATATAATTTCACACCAATATTACCATTTTAGTATATCTACTTTAATATTGAGGGATATTGGAAAAACACACCTTGTCCTCAGATTCATAGAAGTCTTCACTTATACACTGCTCATATAATTTGGGCATCAAAACAGCCCACATCGAATATCCTCTTTTTTTGGTGGTATAACAGAAACTCATTTTTCCACTTCAAAATATCTATCTATTAATACTTTGGCACAAAATAAAGGCTCTGCAAAACAGACACATTTTCTGTTTTCCAGGAGATCTCCTCTACAGAGAAGATCCGTTATGAAGACAGTTTGCAATAGGTACACAGAATCAATCTCTCTTTCTACTGGAAATATTTAAAATTCAAGAGCTCTGAGCAAAATATTCAATATGAAACACCACACAGTTGATTGCTACCCTGACCGCTGAAGTATATTAACTCATGATCAGTTAGTTTTCCTTTAATTTCTTATTATCCATTTATTGATATTCACTGATCATTCCTCTAAGAACAGCTTTTCATTAACATAACCTACAGCATAAAAAGTGAGATCCTTATTTTACAATCAGTGGTTTTAACAAGCTACAGACTCCAAGAGCAATACAATGGCAAAGCAATTACAATCAATTAGTTTTCATCTGACAAATGCTGTCTCCAGCGATTACCTCCCCATTCTACCAATAGCCTTCCCCATCATGTTATTGTCTATTAGCACATTTCGGTGTATCAGAAGCCCAAGTAAATGCCTCTGCAAAAGTCCGAGGTGAGAGAGTACAGAAATGTCAGGCTTAACATGTACTCAGGTTTTCTATTTCCATAGCTTAGAGAATCTAAAACTTAACACAAATACACATGTTTATCCCTTATAATGACTTGACTGGATTCAAGGAAACACCACCGTTGAGTATTTTTAACATCTTTTTTTTTTTTTTTTAAGATTTTGTTCATTTATTTGGCAGACAGAGATCACAAGTAGGCAGAGAAGCAGGCAGAGAGAGAGGGGGAAGCAGGCTCCCTGCTGAGCAGAGAGTCTGAAGCAGGGCTTTGATCCCAGGACTCTGGGATCATGACCTGAGCCGAAGGCAGAAGCTTTAGCCCACTGAGCCACCCAGGCTCTTTTTTAACATCTTAATTTTTAACATCTTAATACAATAAACAGTAACAGAATGCTAAGCTTACTCCTTCTATAAGTAGACTGCAATCATCAATAAATTTGAAACCTTAGAATTTACCTAAACACTTTACTACACAGTGTCCATTTATCACTCACCTAAAATCACAAGGGATTGGGCAAAGTAAATAATATTCACTGTGGTAAAAGTTTACACTTGTAAGGCATCATGCCAAATATGTCAATGGAAAGACAGAAAAATTTCTTAATGGAATTACTAGGCCATTATACTAACTCTCAGACCACCTACCCACTATTGTAAAGTAGTAAATAAGGTAAGAAAGTAAACTGTGCCTGACCTAGTGATTATTAGGCTTTTTATCACTCATGACCAAGCTCAGCCCACCAAAGAGACAACAATAATTTTAGATGACACCCTCCAATATCTGCATATCTACTTACCAGTGCATGTATGTATATATTTGGTTAATTGTCTTACATATAAAATATACTACAAACATCTAAAATAGAACATAAATGCAACTGAGATAACAATAAAGTATGAGGTACACCTCTTCATTACCTTTTTGTGCCTGAAAGTGACCCCACAGGATTTGAAGTGTCCAGGTGAGTATTTTGTTCTAAAGAGGAAATAGGGGACATTTGAAAGGATGACATAATGTATGTGATCTAACTCCAAGCTATCATGACCTTAAATAACCTTGGGACGCTTTAACAATCAGGTATGGAGCTCTCATGGTAAACTTATCACGAAACCTGTTTATATACTTAAGACTGATTCACTTTTACTATAGTCTAGTATACTAAACTGACCACAATATATGCTACTATTTTGTTATGTATTTAAAATTCAAAGGGCATCTTCTGTTTCTAGGAATGTAACCTGATAAACAAATTTCTTATAGAGGTTTTGATTGTCTTCAAAAAAATCACATGGATTAAGTCTCAGGTAAGTAAACAAGGAGAAGCCTACCATTCCCATGAATTCCCATTTGTTTATTCCAGAGTAACTCCTTCCCAGATATCATTCACTTCTCTGCATCAGCCCAGGGATCTCCCCTCTGACCAGGCCATGAGCTCCTGGGGGACAGAGAGGATCTTCTCATCTCTGATCGAAGGTCTTATGGACGGCCTGACACAGAGGTGAACACAACAGGTGTTTATAGAAGAATGATCTTCTTATACGAGCATTTTTCTAAATGTCCTATACTGAAAACCATGCAGGTTTTTCATAAAAGAAAAACTCCCTATGAGTACATGTTTAGAAGTTAGGACTCAAGAAGAGCTTCAGAGGCAATTTAGGTAAAGTGTATAGAAATTGATGAGAGGAGGGGAAAAGACGAAGTCTATGGGAAGAGGGGATGGGAGGAGAGAAAGAAGGAGGGATGATATTCGGAAAGAGAGGACAAAGGAATGTTAAGCTTCAGATGAACAGAGATGGTGCTAAGGACGGACCTTCCAAGCACCATGACCAAAGTTAAGGTCTCAGGCCAAGAAAGCATAGTTGCTGTCATGAGGAACTAGTACCTATTCACTTGAGACCACAGGGGCTGTACAATTATCCAGACCACTCATCTGGCACTTGTTATATGTCATTTAATGTGTTTTCTTTATATTTTTTATGGGTTTTGGTCTCTATCCCCAGGGAGGTCAGGGAGAGTGCTTTGCTTTCAAGTTTTGTATTCTTTCCACACCATGTAGCATACATAGTAAGCAATCAGTACAGTAATTAAACGCACAGTGGGAAGTGGTGGTGGTTAATTCATTAAAGGAAAAAAATGGGAAGAAAATGTAAGGCCGGGAAACAGAAATCCCTGCAGATTTTGCAATGAAAGTTAATTTTTTCATGAATTAAAACAATGACTGGTTTTCCCCCTTAAGTACTAAGTTGAACCTGAATATTACTTATTGAGGCTTTCTTTGTTGCCAGCACAACACTGCACACTGTGGGAACACAGATTTTGTTGCAGGAACAAGGCGCTAAATAGACTATTACAGATAATAATTGCAGTAGATAATCAAAATAAAGGGAGAGCCTAATTCAGGCTATAGTTATCTCTGAAGGCTTCCCAAAGGGCTGGCACTGAAGCTGGGTCGTGAGTGGGCAAGATTTCATCGGCATGGGGAAAGGAATTCTGGATAGGAAGAACACGAGAGCACCTCAGGAAGGAAAATGATCACACGCAGCATAAACCCCAGATCCACTCCACGCACTCCCGGTTTGCAAATGTCAGAGTCATCGACCAGTTTCTTCCTTCCCCCCACTGAGTTCATGAGAATTCTCTGAGACAAGTTAAGACGCAGTCTAAAAGCTTTTAGGATTAGCAAAACACCTTTACAGGCCAGCACCCATTTAAATATGGTCATGAACTCCAGCAGACTCCTCCATTCCATGGGAGTGGTATAACTGAAACCTACCACCATACATTACCATTCCCAGTTGAATCTGCCATTTTTCAGGTACCCAGTAAGGAGCACTGGCAGGAGACTGACTTATAAAATATTTAACGGTTAAGGAAAATCGCAAGAAGAATGCAGTAGTGTTTGAAAGGGAAACCAAGCACTCCTCAGATGGCAGGAGGCAAAGATAGCTTTCTTCCTGCTGCCAGAGACCAGACATCGTTCACTCTGCAGGCATGGGAGAAATGGGGAACGTGGGGCATGGAATCTATCAGTTCCATTGAGTCATGGGGCTGCTGTGAGAACTGACAGCTCCTGATATATCCCAGAGCCATCTACTCCCACAGCAATTGTAGAAAGGACCCTTCTTAAATTTGCATGACATACCTGCCTCCCTACAGTCTGAAATCTTGCTTCTAAAGACTGCACCAGTTTAAATAAGCCTGCACGAGACATAGCTTGTTCAATAGAAATGCATTTATTTGGAAATTGCAGAGTTTATCCTCCAGCTGAATCTATTTCCTTCTACCTGATGCATACACATGCCTAGACAAACTGAATTCAGCGATAACAGTTAGAATGGCAGCTACTGTCACAGGAGTCCTTGTCTTGTCACAAACCCTTGGGCGGCTTCTAGGTACTATGCTACATGCTTCCTAGATACCATCTCTGCTCCCCATGTGGTTCACTGAAATGGTCCCGTCTATGTCACTAGGCGTCTCTAAACCCACTGGATGGATGTTTGCACATTTTTTTCTCACCTTGTTTGAACTCTCAGAAGCACCTGTACTCAGCCACTCCCCCCTTTGGGAAAAACCTTTCATTGGCTCCTATATTATCACCGAATGTTGATTTTCCTCCTGCTTTTCAGCAGCATCAGCATTACCTGTCAAGTTCATGAGCCCCATTCCAAACTTAGTGCATAAGAAACCAGAAGTGAGTGGTGGGATGCTCGGTTAACAAGCTTTCCAGATAATTCTCTGAGAACCAGCTGCTTTGGTGCATCCTATTGCCAACATGCTGGTAACTCTCATAGATAGACCTTCAGCCTACTGCTGTTTACGAGCTCAATAGGCCCGCCTTTCCCTTCCTGATGGACATCACAAAGGCACCTAGCAATAAACCTATAGAAAGCCCAAGTCTTACTCTTCCTCCACAAACTGATTCTCGAACTCAACTAACCACACCATTGATCCTGTTGGCTGCTCCAGCTCTGGACAGATTTATTCTGATTAATCCTGTCCTTTCCATACTACTTATTAAATACTTTCAACATTACCTCTGTGCATACTTGGCAGGCAAGAGATTTGAATCTGGGAGAAAGTTCTTGAGTAAACAAACATATAAATGTTTATTAAAGATACATGACTATTTACTTTTCCTTTGAAACCCATGAGAATTTAAAAAAAAAAAAAAAAAACCTGATCTTCATCAGTCAGCCTTGGGGCCATTCCCATCATGATCATAGATATTTTTTTTAAAAATATGTCTTTATTTATTTGAGAGAGAGAAAGAGAAAGAGTACATAACCATGGTGGGGGTTGGGATGGGGTGGTGGTGAGTAGGGGCAGAGGAAGAAGAAAATCTCAAGCAAACTCCATGCTGAACATGGAGCCCACCACGGGGCTCTATCCCACAACCCTGAGATTGTGATCTGAACAGAAACTAAGAATTGGACATTTAAGTAACTGTGCTACCCAGGCACACCAAACACAGATTTTTTTTTTAATCATTTATCTCTAAACACACTATTACAGCTATGGAGCTACAAGGGGGTGCTTACCTTATCATGCTGAAGGTACGTGTGTGATGGTGGTGTGAGATGAATATAAGAGGGAAAGAAGAAAGTGAAGTCCCAGGGAGTCTTCTATGTTGGACACATGTGGGAAAACAAATGAGGAAGTGTTTTGTGATTGTGTATAATGAGAACATGATGGGAGTTGTAGGTGGCTCAAGTGTGCTTGTGCTTTCAAGGTGAGTGTGTCACCTGTGGACTTGCAGAAGCCTCACAGTAGAGCTCAGGCAGATGGGATGGGAAGATGTTGCAAGGGGGATTTTCACCCACTCTATGCCATGTAAAGGTGCATCTGGGAAGTACAGAGTCACAGAGAACAGAACATTGTCCCCAGCATGGACAGCAGTCCCATTTTGAAAGGCATTCTTGTGTAGGAAATCAAATCCTAAAAAGGAAATCAAATCCCAATAAAAAGTTGCTTTGGGAACATAGTGTGGAATGGAGAGCTGAGGGATTCAGATCTAAAATGGCATCTGATTAAAATGCCTTGATGCACCTGACTTAGAAGATAGGCAGGGACATGAATGAAGTGTGTTAGTTGAGGTCTCTATGCTGGAGAAGCTCGAAAGGCCTCACCCAAATAACCTCAGCACTCATCTTTCTTTCAAAATTCAAGACTAGCCAGTCACCTGCAAAGGGTCATAGTCTTTCCTCAGCTGTCAGTATTGGATTTCATATGCAGTTATAATGCCATTTCTAATTTCCAATGCTGCTGCTCATGTGTAAGTAAGGGGATGTCTGAAACAGTGGAAAGTGGTCCCTCTAGCAGCCAGACTGTGATGTTTCCAAATAAGCACATGATAGTACTATGTGACTTTATTTGGGACCGGACAGAAGACAAGGTCCTTTTGCAAAAATAAATAAATAAATAAATCTACTTATATGCTCTCTCTTTGGACCAGTGTGAAGAGATGCTTTTGTGTCCATGATAAGCTCTCCTATGGACTTCTTACATCCTGGATTTTTAAGCTACTTATTTGTGGTAATGTACTCCTGCTTTCCTGAGCCTGTGGGGTCATAAGCTCACAGTTCAAATTACCTGGTAAGACTGTTTGACTAGAAGAAATGAAGTCTCTATGGGGATATTAAAAAGTTTCATCTCTAATAGGTGAAAGTCTGTATTTTAGGGTTGGTGTGAGGGTATCATCCTAGTCCATGTGGGTGGCCATGACAGAATACCATAGACTAAGGATTACAAACAACAGAAATCTGTTCCTGATGATTCTAGAGTCTGGGAAGTCCAAGATCAGGGTGGTAGCAAGTTTGATGTCTGGTGAGGGCTTCTTGGTTCACCGGTGGCTGACTTCTTGCTATGTCCTTACATGGGGATGGGAGGTGAGGGAGCTCTCTGGAGTCTCTCTGATAAGAATGCTAGGTCCATTTAGGAGACATTCACCCTCATGATATAATCACCCCCAAAAGACTCCACTCCCTAATACTATTATTGGGTGTTACTGTTCAACATATGAATTTGAGGGGATACAACCATTCAGCCTATAGCATATTTTTACTCAATAAATATTTATTGAGTAATTATCGGGCAATTGGTGATGGGCTATTTACTAGGAACACGCAACACCACACACACACACACACACACACACACACACACACACCCTAAATAAGGAAAAAAATCATATTCCCATCTTCCAGAAACCAGAAACTATAAGACAAACAGATGAAAAGAATAACAAATGTTATTATTTTTCATGGTGAATCAGAATTGTCTCGAAGCTGAGATTCATTTTTGTTAGCTTTGATAAATCAGCTCAAAGCCTGGGCTTCCCAGACCTTTGTGTCATCTGTGGTTCAAGGCTCTCTGTAGCCATCAAAATGTCTCTACTTTAAAGAATGAAAGACAAAGAGAGTACCTCGAGGGGACTAGGAGCTTGTTCCGAGAGGGGGATGCACCCAGGAGAAGAGTCTTGCCCTTGGCAAAAGGACCTGAAGGGTTCTGTAGAGAAGACAAATATTGAATGGGAATGTAGCCTTGGTGGAATGTTTCATTGTCTCATAACATGAGCTCTGAATGAAATCTAGAGCTCACTATGAAAATGTGGAGTACAGGGTGCCCCGCATAGAGAGGAGAGTGTGCAAAGGCCTCAGGGAACTTGCACATGGATCATGTGAATAACTCTGGCCTATGTCCTGACAAAAGGTGGTAGGTAATGGATATGAGATGATGACAGAGACAGACGGGCTGGGAAATGTTTTGTTCTTCATCATAAAAGCCAGGAAGAGCTACTACTGAATGATTTTCCAGAAGGAAATGACTGATCTTTATGTATTTTTGCACAATTGTGTAAACTGACTGTAATGTGGATAACTCATTTTAGGGCAGCAATCATACATGTAGGCAAGCCTACATAGCATATTCTAAGTGAGATAACAGGGGAAAAAGTCGTGGATTCAAGAGAGACTTACCAAGTAGAATTGCCAGTATTTGGCGATTTGGAAGGTGGAGTAGTATGGCTATTAGGCTAATCTTAACTCTTTGGTATCTGAATTAATACTGAGGAAGTTTGGGAACTCTGGTGCAGGGCATCTTTGATGCCATGGAGAGACATCATTCAGGTTGATTTGAGCACTGGTTATCTACCAACTAGAATAACACATCTGTAATATTTTAATAGTTAATATAATTAATGAAGCAAACTGCTGTATATAGGACCTTCTCATGGTCTAAATCGGTCTTTAGCTGTCTTGGTTATAACAACTAAAACTAGACAATCTTAGGATAAACAGAAACCTTCAAAGTCCAAATGTGATGATAATGCTTGAATAAACCTATTATTCAGATTTAAAGATTATCTTCATTTTGCAGAAGAGAAGCTGGTCCCTCTAGGGACCAAGGAATCTTCTTAGGATTTCACAGTTACATAATGGAAAGGCAGGAATTACACCCAGAGAACCCCAACTCCCATTCTTCAGCATTCTACAATTCCACCTGCTCTGAGTCTTGGACTCTTTTAAGGTGTGTGTATTGAAACCTCTTCTTGCCAAATTCCATTAGTCAGTGACTATTATGGGTAAATGGAAGAGCAATCAGAAAGTGCTATTTTTCAATAACCCATTCAGGTTCTCACCCATCCACCCCACGCCCATCGATCCAGCACACAATGAAACACTGAGTAAAGTAGGTACTGGGAGAAGATAGATGGGTACAAAAACTAAAACAAAGACAGTGCTCAACACTGGGAATTTCTATTACTGCCTCTTTCAAATTTCCCTTTCATGCTATTATGGCTTTGAAATAATGTCTAAACATTGACATGATTCTCCAAATTTCTTCATAAAAATGAACATCATTCACTTCACGAATTTAAAATCTTATTTTTTTTTCCCCCTAATACTTCTGGCTTTTACTGAGATCCTTTATTTCCCTGTTCAGAGATTCAAGCACTTCCTTCTCTATACGGGTCATGAGAAAGGCATGGCCATGGCAACCATATGGACATTGTGGGCCTGCCTCTGAACCCCTGCTTATGCATTTGCTCACCCTGTCAAATGTCTGAAGAGAGTTCAAAGAGATAGCAGCTCTATCAGCAGTGGCTTGGAGCTCCATGGTCATAGCTACGTAAGAAGGACTTGGAGAATGGACGGAGGTGGGAACTAGACCCACCTTAATGTTGCTTTGCACAGAAAATGTGTTTCTACTTCTACTGTGTGCTTAATTGGGATCCTTCAAGAGACTGAGTTTATAACCACCCTTCTACTCTGTTTCTGTGAGTCTGGCTTCTTCACATTCCACATTGAGGTGAGATCATAGCGTTCCTGTCTTTCTGTCTAAGTTATTTTTGCCTAGCATTATCCCTTCAATCCTGACTCCTATTCCAGTCACCACCTCCCATCATTCCTGGGTATTTTGTCTACAATTCTAAGTGTGAAGAAAAGTCAGTTAAGATAAATTTCCCAAAGAAAATGCAGGATACTTTAAGAAATTCTTATTGCTGGCT
Organism: Mustela nigripes; assembly: GCF_022355385.1. Taxonomy (NCBI): domain Eukaryota; kingdom Metazoa; phylum Chordata; class Mammalia; order Carnivora; family Mustelidae; genus Mustela; species Mustela nigripes. Next base: position 146,483,204 of record NC_081560.1, on the reverse strand, counting down.
GAGAACAAAAATTATGAAAATTGTATTAAAGACTAGAAAACACTAACACATGGTTCTTCGAGTACAGGGACTATGTCTCCAAGCTGTCTTATATCTGCAGCCCCCATCTTAGCTAGCAGATTGCTAGATACACAAGAGAAGATAAAGAAATGTTAAATGAAGTGAGACAGATACAAATTCCTGGAAAGCATGGCAATGAGAAGCTTGCTCAAGAAGGAAAGGAAATGCAAACATGCAAACAAAGTATCAGGATCACAAAAATAGGAAGGGACAGCAAAAACACACTAAAAGTCAAAAGAGTCTCTGGAAATATAAGACACTTGAACTTCAACATATCTACACTTAAAAAAAAAAAGTGGGAGGAAAAAGGAAAAAAAAAATAAAAAGCACTGACTAAATGTACAGGAAATCAATAATGCAGCGTTAACCCCTAAATGCCACATCTGTTTAAAACAGACAAACTAAAATTCATTTGGTCAGTAGGCCATTTATCATTTTAACAATTCTCAGGTCTTAGGAATATACAATCACATTATAAAACAATTACGTTTTCCCCACATCTCCTACACATCATTCATTTCACTGACTTACAAAGTCTCATCCTCTTACCCTGGTCATCCACTTAGTGACATGGTAGGGTATAAGCCAAGCACAAGGGGAAGCCTTATTTCTTAGTCCCACATTAGAACTCAGTGCTGTTACCTCTGTATGTGGGATTAAGTCTGGGTAGGCACAATAGCCAACCTAATGTTCTGCAATGTCTACCTGCAAGTTGGGGTTTGCATTTCAACTTTGCTACTTATTGGCATTTTGAACATGAGTACACATGAAAGCCTATAATTCATGAAGTTTCCTAAAGCCTAAATGAGAAAAATCATCATTGTTCGAGAGGCAATCTTGCCAAGAACTGGGCGCCAAGCACTTTTTCCCCTTTTACTATGTAAGTCAACATAATAGTATTTATTAAGCATTCAGTTCATCAGTACCTCTGTATAATGCCAGTTAAAATCATCTGTTAATTTGAAAATCTATCATTGAACATTGCCTCTAAGACTCTTAAGTAAAATCCTAGTACCTGGGGTAGAACTGAGGAACTCAGTAAGTACCAAGATCATAAGGCACGTTGGCTTGTTCCCAAGAACTACCAGGTATTGGTGACTGTCAGGTGCCCGGTCCATTCTGCTAAGTACCTCACAGGGGAGGAAGGTGGCAAACATACCCAGAGCACCCAAAGTATGTGGTTTTCTCAGCACTTGTTTGGAGACTGGCTAGGGCTATAGGATTTCAAATATAAAGATGTTCCTGTCAGGACAGCTTGTAGGTTTCCCATTTGTTATCAAAGAGACAAGATTAGTAAAGAGTAAAATGCCTCCCTTCATTACCAGAAACATGATAATGTCACAAGTATACAGCCTGCGGGGATGTCTCAGTGGCTCAGTGGGTTAGGCATCTGCCTTGGGCTCAGGTCATGCCTTCGGCTCAGGTCCACATTAGGCTCCCTGCTCAGCGGGGAGTCTACCTCTCCTTCTGTCTGCTGCTCCCCTTACTTTTGCTCTTTCTCTCTCTCTCTTGCTGTCTCTCTCTCTGTCAAATAAATAAATAAAATCTTAAAAAAAAGTAGCAAGTGTACAGCCTGCAACTTTATTATCTCTTTAACCTCAGGACAATAATTGAGACCTTTCTGCATTATTCTTCAAAAGGTTTTGTTTATGTTTTTGTCTTTTGCCAGGATAGGAGCAACTCATGTTTCATTCAGTCATCACTGTCTTACTAATCTGTGGAAATGTACACAAAAGATGTATGGTTAGAATTCACATGGCAGCAAGGAAAGATCTATCGATCTTGTTTGACTCTTGAATCAACAATGTCCACCTGCTTTTTAGCAGGTTTAATCTTTTTTTTTTAATTTAAAATTTTATCTATAAAATGTGATTATAATTTTACTTATTACTCATTTTCATAACCCATTATTGATTTCTAGTAAATATTCATTTTATCTTATGTCTTTTCTTCTTTAAGTCTTTCCATTTGATTAGAAACTTCTCTAGAGAATACACACACACACACACACACACACAAACACACCAAACACATGAAAGAATGTTCAACAGCATTAGTCATTATGGAAATAAAAATCAAAACTGTACTGAAGGGGCACCTGGGTGGCTCAGTGGATTAAAGCCTCTGCCTTCTGCTCAGGTCATGATCCCAGGGTCCTGGGATCAAACCCTGCATCGGGCTCTCTGCTCAGCAGGGAGCCTGCTTCCTTTCCTCTCTCTCGGCCTGCCTCTCTGCCTACTTGAGATCTCTGTCAAATGAATAAATAAAATCTTAAAAAAAAAAATTATAGTGAAATACCACTTCATACCCACCAGAATGGACAATAATGACTGTTGGCAAAGAGAATGTGGAGAAGCTGGAAACCTCATACTCTGCTAGTAGTATAAAATGGTGCAGATGCATTGGAAAACAGTTTGGTGATTTCTCAAAATGTTAAACAGAGGTAGCATATGAACCAGCAAGTCCGCTCTTAAGTGTATAACCCAAGAGATATGAAAACAAATTTTCATGTAAAAAAACAAATATTCAGACTTATATATGAATGTTCATAGAAGAGATTTTTGCAGACAAAATATGGAAGCATCAATGGAAACATGTGGTATATCCAGACAGTGGGATATTGCTCACCAATAAAAGTAAGAAAGTACTGATTATATGCCACAGCATAGATGAAACTTAAAAGCATTATGCTTGGTGGAAAAAGCTAGACATAAGGGTATATCCTATGATTCTATTCATATGAAATGTCTAGAATGGGCAAATCCATGGAAACACAATGTAAATCAGTGGTTGCAGAGGGTGAGAGAAGTGAAAACTTTCCTTCCCTGTCTTTCAACCTTGGTTTTTTCACATTCCCTCTTTTGTATTTCCAGTTTATTAATAGGTAAAAGGGGGACATATATGGTTCCTATTTAGATTCTGCAAAAAGTAATCACTGTCAATTTCATGTTATGCCTTTGAGAGAAAGGGAACACACATTGCAAACCATTAGAAAAAAAGAAGGAAAACCCATCGTGTACTTCCCCAAAGCTCCTTGCATTATTGACAAAACTTTACTCCCAGACCTCTGTTTCAGAACAAATATTGTTTTGAGAAAATTGGTCCATTCTCTGTGCCTGTTGGAAAGCAATTAAAGCTGAAATCAAATAACTATAATCATCTGTTCATTTCCGACCCTTATCTCTCCATTTGCAGAAAGAGCTGCTATGTATTAAAGTGTTTGTGGATCATTCAATAATTTAGGTACTAGGGAAAAATGGTGGTTTTTTAAATCAGTGCTGAGACAATTGGGGATTTTTAACAGAAATTCCAAATAAGGCACAGATAAGAGGCTAGCAACCCTCCCAATTTTGCTTCTCTAAGGATGGAACATAGGATTCCCCCTCCTTCTGCATTGGCTTGTTTCCCAATCAGCACTACAAAGTAGAAACATAATCACCCAAAATAACACCTTAAGATTTGGCAAAGCAGGAATATTCTGTGTCTTTTCCACACTGGGACTCCATGTCTTCTCTTCTTCCTGGTGTGACATTTTCTTGTACACACCTAGTAACATCCACTTTCATCCCCCCTGGCTGATGAGCCTTAACAAAGAATCAGATTTAGTTCATACAGAACAGGAGTCAGGAAACTGGTCCATGGGCCAAGTCTGACCTACAACCTGTTTTTGCAAATAAAATTGTACCAGAAGACAGCTAAATTCATTTGCATGGCTACTTTTGGTTAAGTAGTTGTGACAGAGACCCCATGACCTACAAATCCTAAAGTATTTACTCTCTGACCCTTTACAGAGGAAGTCTGCTAACTTCTTTTTTTTTTTCTTTAAGGTTTTTTTAATTTATTTATTTGACAGACAGAGATCACAAGTAGTCAGAGAGGCAGGCAGAGAGAGAGGAAGGGAGGCAGGCTCCCTGCTGAGCAGAGAGCCTGATGTGGGGCTGGATCCCAGGACCCCCGATCATGACCTGAGCCGAAGGCAGATGCTTAACCCACTGAGCCACCCAGGTGCCCCAGGCAGTCTGCCAAATTCTAATGTAAAAGATTGGGGATGGTAGCTTTCTTCTACATTATATATTAGATATATCTAAACTATCAGAAATGCTTGACATTGATTTATGTGCTTCGGTGTTGTACATTTCAAATCAAGATGCATATACAGGAGAGGCATAGCCAAAAACTAAGCAGTAGGTTTTGGAGTAACACAGACCCGAATTTGATCCCAGCTCTGATATTAATGTAGAGATATGATCTTGGAGAGGTTACTTAACTTAACCCCTCAGTTTCATTATCTGTAAAATAGGGACCTACCTGTATCAAATAGTGTGATTTTTTGCTGAAAATACAAAAAAACTCAATTCGAAATGGCTTCATTTAGAAGGAAAATAACATCATCTCACTTAACCAGAGGTGGTCCCTGCATTGCTTAATTTAGTAGCTTAATGGATCATCAGGGACCCAGGAATCATTTTACTCAGCTATCACTGGCTTTATCCTAAAGCAAAGTTCCCTCATCATTGGCAGCCACCATGATTTTAGGCATCCCATCTAGACATAATATTACATAAAACTGCATCACCAGCCCAAATTTTTATTTATTTATTTATTTATTTTGAGAAAGAGAGAAGGAGAGAGGGGGAGAGTGCATGTGCACAAGCAGGAGCGCAAAGGGGGAGGGAGAGAGAGAATCCCAAGCAGGCTCCACACTCAGCATAGAGCCCAATACAGAGCTTCATCTCACAACCCTGAGGTCATGACCTGAGCCAAAATCAAGAGTCCGATGCTTAACTGACTGAGCCATCCAGGAGCCCCCATCTCCTCACTCTTAACCAGTCCGCAGCATGGGGGCTGGCATTCCTCTGAGTGGATTGGGAAACACCTGGCCATGTGGAGAGCAGACGGATTACCAGAAGAAGCCTGGAATTCAGTAAGAAGGAGAGGTCATGGATGATAAAATGTGAGCAGGTAGCCAACAGTATCGATAAGTTTTTATGAGGATTCAATAAACTAATACAACTAACCCACACAGTTTATGTGTTTAATAAATGTTGGCTCTTCTTTAGGACTGTGATATTATCCATTTGTTGGATTTGCTGGCAATGTCCTTTCAATATGACTACTTTAATATGAAGCAAACTTGAAATAATGCATATTATTCCTTTAGATGACTGAACAGTTTCGAGGATCTAGTGAGTCTGGATGGATACTATCACTCAAACAGACTCCTCCAAATCTCCATCGCAAAACACTCTCATTATTGGTGTCCACCTCATAAGCACTTAAACATCCCCGAGGTCATTCAGTGTAATTAGCTGAAAAGTAAACTTAATCGAGGTAAATGAATGTGTTATTTTCTTAAAAAATCACCCACTGAATGTCTGTAATTAATAAAAAGCAGCTCAAAATTAAGATTCAATGCAGGGTATAAATATGAACCATGAAGTCTTACCTATAGATATTCTGGGCAGGTGTTGGGAAGACCCCAGAAACTCAAATTACAAAGTTATGAAATATTTATTTAAACCTCTCCTACCAACAGAATAAGCACACAAATCCCCCAACCTTAGCTCTGATACAATGATCACACATAATGCAAGAGAAAACGTCCTTAACAACAGTTAAATGTTGTTAACTGCAGACTTTGGAAATCTCCCCCCGACTCGACACTGAGAGATGTTCTAGGAAAATGCCCCCATGTTGCAATACTCTCCCATTAAACTCTGCCTTCTGAATCCCATCCATTTTCCCACACACAGCACATGATCAGTTAGTTCAGTTGTGCACTTTTCCCTAATCTTCCCACCTGGCACTAACCTTGGCCTCTTCCCTGCGTCCTCGGCATTCTGCTGCTATCTTTATTATAACATGCATCACTCGGTCTTGAGGCCAGCTATTTTTATGGGGCTTTATTATTCCTGCCTCCCAGATGGGAAGATCGTGAGCTCCCTGAGGGCAGGGGCCAGGATTCGCTCATCTTTCTCTCCCATTGTTGCAGACCACCTACCTTAATACAGAAGCAAAGGCAGGAATACATCCTGATCCCAAAACATACCCAAATATGTTCTTTCCATCATATTTTACTGTAAAACTGAAAGCTTCTTTGTAAACAGACTATGTCCCTTATGCAAGCAAGATTTTGAAAAATGAAAACTTATGTTAAAGAACCTGGTTGTTGATCCCTTCTGTGTGATTGCCTATATAAGAAGAAAAACATTCTTTTTTGGTTGTTGGGGTGAGGATCTTGCACAAAATATAAATGTCTATGTTTGCCTCATTCTGTTTCTTGTGAAGACATACATAGCCTTCTAATTTAAAAACTGCCTGAAGAGACTGGATTTTGGCAGTTAGTGTTAGATCACAAAAGTCGGGTTTTTTTTTTTTTTTCTATATACGGCCTTCCCAAACATTCAAGATCAAACTCTCACAAATCAATCGCATTAGAGCCATCACAGATAAGAAAAGTGACTGTCCCTGTGATACTGATCTCATGCCAGTTCAGAGATAAGGCAATGTGAACACCTGCCTTGTTTGGCTTACCCGTGAAAGGAAAAATCCCTAAAAGCCCAGATGTGATTCCAAATACAACACAGGACTGCTGTGTAAGGTGGTAGATCCCCCGTCAATGCAGGTATGCAAGCACAGGTTGGGCGGGCCACTCATCATGGACATTTGTAGGGATTTCTTCCATAGGGCAGAGAACTGGGCTCGAGAGCCACTAAAGTCCCTTCCAGACATCTGTCTGTGAAAGATCCTCCCTGGGTTTAAGCTGCAAGGAAACCACAGAGTGGCAGAAGAGAAAACCGTTGACTCCTCAGCCCCCTTGTTCCCCATGGCTTCGGCATCCAATAGGCAGGTGGTAATGTCACGATGCTACACAAAGGCAAGGCGTAGGCTTCCAGGCTCAAACACAGCATGTACCAAACACACTGACACAGTGTCTTAGTCAAAAATTAGAGCTGTGAAAGCGGATTAATTTTGCATCCAACTGAAATTCTATTTCACAGCAAAGCAGTTCCCCAGCTGTGAAAGGATGAGCGCTACAGCTCCAAAGAAATCAATGATTCCTCTCTAGTACTTAAAGCATCCTTACGATTCCCTTTGGGTGACAGACAACTTTATAGGAACATTGTTCTGATAAATCAAACCTCAAGCATTCCTACCGGGAGGCAAACAACTGCCCAGAAAACTCATGCACTTCTCGGCCTTAAGTATTTGCAGGGCTCTCTGCCAGCAGGGCAGAGTGGAGGGCAGAGGCGCAGGCCCCTGTCTGCTCTTGCATGCTTTGGGGCCAGCTTGCTGCCTTCTGCCCCGTGGTCAGTGAAGACTACAGGGAGATCACACTGCCCAAAAGCTTGCAGGGTTCTCGCGGTGCCGAACAGCAACATGCACACATTCTAGCTCCTATCATGGGGATCGTTTATTTTTAGCCACCTCCACAAATAGGCTGAATGGTTTAGGCAGCTTTTTTTCGAAAAAGTTTTTAAGGAAAAAATTATGCCAGATAGAGCCATAAAATATAAGAGGAGGAAAAAATGAAAACAAAGAACAAAACGAGGTCTTGGGTGGGGAATGACAAGATTAAAACATTTTCCTTCTTTCAGATGTCTCTAGCCCTTTGGATATGGCAATGAGAATGCAGGTTGGAGGGAGGAATTTAGGAAGCACATGTCACGGCTTATTTGACTGTGGAAACCTTTGTTCCTGGGTCCCATTGAAATTTCAGTTCCACAGTGACATAGTTTAGAAAATGCTGAGTTACAATAAAACCCATGGATCTACAGCATCAAGGAATGTTAATTGCGTGGTCTAGAAAGTATCAGAGAACCAAGCCTTTTACACAAGTCAGAAGAAGCAGGTGAAAATAGCATTCAACCTAGTTCCTTTTTTCATGAAAATAGGGGGGCCTGTCCAATCATCTCAACTTGCATGAGTGCCAGGCCAAGAGGAAGAAGAGAAAGGGGACCATGAGATAGGGGGAGATGCTGGAGACCAAAGCAAGAAGAGACTGACCAAGCCCAACTGGTATTCCTGGGTCCAGGCAGTGGCAGGAGAGGTTTTGCCACATCTTCCCTGGAGCAAAGCTGAATCCCTAGGACAGCAATCAACAGAGATGGGCCTACTTTAAGGGCTGTAAGAATACAGTTGAGTAAGATTCTATTGTACAAGTCTGATCACTGCAGATAATGAGATTACTGTGCAGTAAATACAAAAGTAAGGAAACCACAGAGACAAGCTTGGGCTGTTGTCCAGTAGAAAACATGGACAAAACCCCTGCCGGGCCCAAACCAGGATGTTTAATGAAGGAGAAGGCAACAGATTCATCCCCTCAATCACATTGGCAGAAGGTTGCCAACAATGCTGTTTTAAGAGAAATACACGTTATGGCAAGAACCTCAATTCTATGATGGTCCTTCAGATGGAGTATATTTACACTGAGTTAGGAGACCAGATGGCCAAACATCCAACCACAGTCGATGATCTAGTGCTAGTGACAGGATAACAGAATAGAAAAGCTTTATTTATCAAAAAACTTCCATGGAATCTGCCTAGAGAAAACTATCCCAGATAGATTAAAAAAAAAAAAAGAAAGAAAGAAAAGAAAAAAAAAGGGGTTTTGTCCAAAAGTATGTATTGCTGTATTATCTATATGAGTGGGAATATTGAAGCCACACACATTTCTAATAATAGCAGAGTTATATAAATTATGCTAGAATCACAAGTTGGGATTTTCTTTGGTTATTAAGAAGTGATGTTATGAAGCATCTGTTGACTGGATTATGAACCTGGTTATAATATAATGTTAGACCAATAAAAAATAAAAATATAAGCATTTTATGTAATTGAGATCATGAAAAATATTAAGGTCAGGAATGACTGAAAAATCAAACACTAAGAACAGTTCCAGTAGGAGTTGTAGAGCTAAACATGGCTGTACTTGACCCGTTTCTTTCCATGCTTTTTCAGAATTTTCTAGTTTTTCTTTTACAAATACCACTTTCTCTTATGAAATAAAATATAAAACAGGTTAGACCAGGAAAGGACTACCTTTAAAGGATGGTGGTAGAACTGGGTTTTCCTATTAAGTTAAATGTTCCTCACTATAGATAAATATTTAGGGAACACTTCCATATGTGGAAAATAATCATAGCCAAATATTTTTATAGCTTTAAAAAATATCCACAGGAAAGGGGGAGATAGAGAATGAATGGACACTGAGAAAACCATACCTTAGGTACATTCTAGAGGCTAGGTGTGGTTCAGAATAAACGTCTGTGGCTGGGCCACAGGCTAGAGTTATAGATGCCCAGGTCGCACAGGGCCAGAAGCCAAGCGCACAGGTCTCCAGCTTCCTATAATGGGTAGCTCACAGTGAGGCTTTCATGCCCAGCAATCTAGGCTTCTAGAAGTCTGTTTTACCTAATGATATGTAAGGAAATATTTGGAAAGAGATCTAACTGGTCTTGCCATGGTGAAAATGCACATTAGACATTTGGTATGGAAGCCAGAAATGTCATGTAACCTGAGGGGTGACTACGAAGGAATAAAACACAATTTAGCCTCATTCTTTCGAGTCATTCTTGATTTGACAAAAGATCATATTTAAAAATGGCTTTGTCTTTGCTCTTGAAATAAATAATATGAACTCTCTTAACAACTGTTCAGGGTGTCTTCTTTTCAATCTGTCCCAAGTTAATACTGTGTCCCTAAAATATAATTTCAGGTCATTTAAAAAAAATCTAAACAAATCACTTACCTTTATTATAGATGATGGAGACAAAGGAAAGAAAAAAATTACAATAGAAATGCTAATTAACAATACTCCCAGCAAAGGTGACAGTTTTATAGGATAGCATGATGGATATAGAATTAACATAAATTCTTCTCTTAGAGGAATGATTGCATTTTTTTTTTTTTAAGAACTTGCTTTCCAGTAGAATGCAGCTCCTCAATAAAGTAGCACCCTGACACCAGCCAAGGAGAAAAGAAGCCACTCTAAAAATACCTCAGTAAAAATGGAAAGAGCTGACATTTCCTTCCACGCTCCTGAAACAGCCGTCTCTGGGACTGCACGGCCCTCAGCTGCCCAGTTCCTTTGTCCTTCACTCTGCTTTATACAGCTATGCTTTTGGGAGCAAGGAAATGGCTCAAATTTTCATTCTACATGAACTTTCTTTCATTTCTTAAGACGGATTAGTTACCAAAAGGCATTACAAACAAGTGCCAGCAACAGAATCTATAGAATTCCAAAAATACACGGTGCTACAGCAATCTTCAAGGATAAATACATTCAAACTTTAAACTCCTGGCTCATCAATTTCTGCTCTGCTCCCACATATTCCCTTCTGGCATCAGCACTTGAATAGGTGTCATCTGTTCTCTCATTTACTCAAATGATTTTTTTTTTTTTTTAATGTGATGATGTGCCAAGGCACTCTGAAGAGCTATGTGAGAGTAACTGATGGTTACACATGGTGTAGCTTCCCAAAATCACTCCAAGGCAAGTTACAGGTCCCTAACCCTATACCTATGGTGAGATAAACAGAAATTGAGAAACCCCTCTTTGATCTATTCACAGATTTGACTACAGCCCACAGGACTGGTGGTGTATAAACTATCTTTCCTTGGATTCATAGATTGAAGACAGGTTGGCCAACCAATCAGTAAAAAACTTGGATTTAACTCCTGAGTCTAGAATGCTATTCTAGCCACTGAGTTATCCCTTGAGGACACACACACACAATAAAAATACCCAAACAGGATCCTAGTCCAAAATGCAAGTGAAGATACTGACCCTTCTCCTTCTGGCAAGTGTCCTCTTCATAAACTTCTAAGTTCAGGAGAAAGATGCTATTATTTACCAAGATGTATTCTTTCTACTACGTTATGGACTGAATTGTGCCCCCTCTCCAAAAAAAAACACTACAGATTGAATTTATAACTCCCAATGTAACTGTATTTGGGGATATGTCTTTTTAGGAGGTAATTAAGATTAAATGAGGTCATAAGAGTGAGTCCCTACTTCAGCAGGAGTAGTGTTCTTATAAGAAGAAGCATCAGGGGTACTTGGGTAGCTCAGTTGGTTAAGTGTCTGTCTTTGGCTCAGGTCATGATCCCAGGATCCTAAGATGGAACCCCATGTCAGGTTCCCTGCTCAGTGGGGAACCTGCTTCTCCCTCTCCTTCTGCCCCTCCCCCTGCTTGTGCTCTCTGGCTCTCTCTCTCTGTCAAGAAAATAAATAAAAAATCTTAAAAAAAGAAGAAGAAGAAGAG
>NC_081560.1:146342224-146471867 GCF_022355385.1 Mustela nigripes | reverse complement strand
GAAGAAGAAGAAGAAGAAGAAGAAGAAGAAGAAGAAGAAGAAGAAGAAGAAGAAGAAAAAGAAGAAGAAAAAGAAGAAGAAAAAGAAGAAGAAGAAACATCAGAATGTCTACATACAGAGAATGGGCCATATGAGGAAAGTGGCCATCTTCAAGCCAAGGAGAATCCTCAGGAGAAATTCACCCTGCCAACACTTTGATCTTAGATTTCCAGCTTCCAGGACTGTGAGATAATAAATTTCTGCTGTTTAAGCTACCCAGTCTGTGGTATATGGCCACCCTATCTGACCAACATACCATATGACAGTGATAGTCCACATGACATATATGTTAGTCTATGTAAGAAAACACATCTAGTATATGCTAGCCATTATGTGAACACAACGAAAGGTACTTGAGGCACCTGTATTTCGTTTGCAGGTACAGCTGAGGCGTAACTGCTTTGAGATCAGGAAGATAAGCGTCCCTAATTCTCCATGATTTACTCAGATCTCTACCTACTCCAAAGCATTTAGGGTCTCATGTCTATAAGAACTTTATAATAGTGAAGGTAATTCATGTTAATGAAGAAAAATGATAGATTTCTTTTTTAAGGGGGATTGTTTTTAATCTCTGCCTTTTTCTTATTTTCTTACTGAAGCCCCAAGTATCTTCAAGTTAAAAGCTCAGTCTCACTTACTGCTAAAGCAGCTTTGCCTATAAGTGAGTCAGAAATGACATATAGCATACCTGTAGTAAGCCAAGGACATCCACCTGGCCCTTATAATTTCTACTGGTTTACAACTGATGCCCAGGCCATGGGCTGGCTTTATAGTCCACTATTCTATCCCTATCTGAAGTTTGCTTTTGGGCTGAGAGTCTAAGAGCCCAGGATCCTAAAAATAGGGCACTCTGATTAGCTCCTGTTTGTTTCCAACATTATACCCCTTGGATGTTTTCCTATGGACTAGAGTCTTCATTCCAATGAACTAATGATTCAAAGCATCACTTCCTAGCTTTAATACCAGTCTTTACTAATTAATACGTATCAGATAATATACTAAATTGTCTTGAGGGTTACCTTATTTGTTTTAAACAATTTTTTTGAGGTAGCTATAAATATCACCATTTTAAAGAAACAAACAAAAAAATGAAGGCTATAGAGTTTAAGTCACTTAAAATCATAAATTAAATGTGATAAGAGATTTAGGTTACTGGCCAAAATGAAGTAACATGGAACAGATTTACCCTTCTGTCTAAGATAACTATAAAAAAAAGATAAATATACATAAAACAATGTTGATCAAGACTTTATATATCTGGGCAAAGAAGGTAAATGATCACTGGAAATGGGAAATCAAATGCCAGATGAAAATTCCAAGTCTGAGATAAATGGATGGAACTAAAGATAGATTAACCATTTCATTGCAGAAGAAAAGAGTTAAGTACAATATTTGAATATATAGCATTAGAAAATATTAAAAACAGAAAAATATTTTTTTAAAAAAGAACCAAGCATCAGTAAAGTGAGGGACCACTTCAAGCTACATATCAAGCTTATAACCTATGTGAAAACAATTAGAATTTCCCAATAAGAGAAAGACTGAAAAAATATTTTAAAATATAATAGCCAAAATTTTTTAAATTTTGATGAAAACAATAAGCCCATAGAATCAAGATGTGCAACAAATCCCAAGTATGAGAAAGATGAAGAAAACTATAAAGGCACATCATAACCAACTTTCTACAAAATCAGCAATGAATAGAAAATCTTATGGGAAAACACAGGTACCAATGTACAAAGACAGGAATGACAAAAGGATTCTTGTCAGAAACATTGGGACCTTGATGAAAAAGCAAAGATAAACAAACAAAAATAGTTAGCATAGTATTCTGTACCCAACAAAAACAGCTTTGAAAACAGAAATGAAATAAAACCATTTTCAAATATATAGTTGCTGTGAGAATTTATCAGCAACAGAATTGTACCACAAGAAATAATAAAGGATGTTCTTCATGAAGAAGAAAAATACCAGTTAGGAATCTGAATGTACATGAGGAATAGAGGGCCCTGGTAATGGCATCTGAGTGGGTAAATATATAGACTTTCTAAATTTTTATTAAATATCTAAAAATATAATCAATCATTTAAAGCAAAAAGAGTAACAAAGAGCTGTGAGATTTATAATATATCTTGAAATAAAATGTGTGATAATAAAAGAATAAAGGCTAGGAAGGGAGAAATGGATTGTACTGTGTAAAGTTCTTATACTATATGTTAAGTTGTATAATACCTGCTTACAGTTAGAAAGTTAAAGATGTATACTACAAACCACAAAGCAATGGTTAAGCAACCATGAAAACAGTGAAACAAAGGTAACACTAATAAGACAATAAAGGAAATGCAAACACAAATTAAAAGGCAGAGATTATCAAATTGGATAAAGGAGAAAAACCCAATTGCATGCTGCCTATAAGAATCTCATTTTAAACATAAAATTTATAAATAGGTTAAAAGTAAATGGACAGGAGCAGATCATATAAAAAATAACCAACAGAAAACAGTCATATTAAAACCAGACAATAGGCTTCATAACTTCAAAAAAAAAAAAACTTAAAGGGATAATAAGGGATATTACAGAATGATGCATGGGTAGGTCCACTCTCTAAGAATTCATAACAATTTTAAATTTGTATGTAACAAATCAGAGAAAAAAACTTCAAAATGCATGAGGCAAAAATTGATAGAGTGTAAGGATAAATTGGCAAATCCACAATTACAATCTGATTTTTCAACCCATTCCCTTAATAATTGATAGATCAAATACACAGCAAATCAGTAAGGGTACGGGTGACACAAATGATAGTATCAACCAGTTTGACAAAATTAATAACTATGGAGCACACCATCCAAACACAGCAGATAAACATTCTTTTCTAGTGTGCATGGAATACTTACCAGAATAGATCATATTCTAGTTCATATAACAAGTTTCACTCTATTTAAGAAAATTTGACTCATATAATGTATGTTTTCTGACCAAAATGGAACTAAGTTAGAAATCAATAATAAAATTACATTTGAGAAAAATGCAAATACTTGGAAACTAAATGCATTAAATAAAAAAGAAATACTAGAATAGTAAACTAAATGAAAATAAAAGTGTAGCATATCAGAATTTGTGAGATGTAGCTAAAGCAGCATTTTGAGGGAATTTATAGCACTGGAAAGCTACATTAGAAAAGAATAAAGTCATAATCTTGGCTTCTACATTAAGAAATAAGAAAAAGAAAATCAAATTTTAAAAAAGTAATCACAATTAGATCAGAAATGAATAAAACAGAGGAAGGGAAAACAAGAAAGAAAAATCCATGAAATCAAAACTTGGTAGTTTAAAGATTTTATTTATTTGTCAGAGAGAACGAGCGAGAGAGCAAGCACAGGCAGACAGAGTGGAAGGCAGAGTCAGACGGAGAAGCAGGCTCCCTGCGGAGCAAGGAGCCCGATATGGGACTCGATCCCAGGACGCTGGGATCATGACCTGAGCCGAAGGCAGCTGCTTAACCAACTGAGCCACCCAGGCGTCCCAAAACTTGGTAGTTTAAAATCAATAAAATTTACTAACTTCTAGATAGACTAATTAGGCAAAAGAAGTAAAAGAAGGCACAAGTCACAAATATCAGACATAAGGAGAGATGACATCACTACCGCTTCCAGAAATATTGGGAGGAAAATAAAAATATTGTGAACAATTTTATGTCAATAAACACTTCAATGAAATGGATGAATTCTTTGAATGACACAAACAATCAAAACTCATTCAAGAAAGTGATAACTTAAATTACTTGTAGATATAGATTAGCTATTGAATTATCTATACCAATACATCAAATTATAGTTCAAACCTTTGCACGAGGTTTTCATCCCAGGTGACTTTACCAGGCAATTGTTACCATATATTTAAGAAAGAAATACTACTATTCTACACAAACTCTTTCAGAAAATTGAAGAGGAGGGAATACTCCTCAACTTATTTCATGAGGCCAACATTCCCCAGTACCAAAACCAAGTAAAGACATTACAAGAAAAATGCACACCAGCATTGTCCAGGAACATAGAAGCAAAAATTTGTAACACAATTTTAGCAAATTTAATCCAACAATATGTGAAAAGGATAATACATCCTGGCCAAATAAGGTTTATCCCTGGCATGTAAGGTTTATTTAACACTCCCAAATCCAACAATATAAGTCACAATATTAACATATTAAAAAGAAAATCCTAAGATCACCTCAGTCTGTTGAATGCTGAGTGTAACTACGACCCACCTCAGTTGACAGTGGTAGGGTCCTAGCCTATCTTGTATCTGAGTCCTCCTGATGCGAGGCATTTCTGATTTATAAACAAACATCTGCACATGAAATGCATGATTTTTATCATAGTGTGGTCAAAGATGTTTATGCCAGTTGTGTCTGTGTGTGTGCATGTGTGTGTGTGTATAAAGGTTTGGATGAAAAATATAAAATAAAGGATATCTGGATGGGACGCCTGGGTGGCTCAGTCACATAGGCAGCTGCCTTTGGGTCAGATCATGATCCTAGGGTCCTGAGTCAAGTCATACATCACTCTCCCTACTTAGCGGAGAGCTTGCTTCTCCCTCTGCCAGCCACTCCCCTTCCTTGTGCACTCTCTCTCTAACAAATAAATTAAAAAATGTTAAAAAAATAAAATAAAGGACATCTGGAACCACAGATCATTAAATGTTAAAAGAAACACTGTCATACAAGGGGAGATGGAGAGGAGAAGGGGGTTGAGGGAAATTGGAAGGGGAGGTGAACCAGGAGAGACTATGGACTCTGAAAAACAATCTGAGGGTTTTGAAGGGGCGGGGGGATGAGAGGTTGGGGGAACCAGGTGGCGGGTATTAGAGAGGACACGGATTGCATGGCTCACTGGGTGTGGTGCAAAAACAAGGAATACTGTTACGCTGAAAAAAAAATTAATTAATTTTAAAAAACCAAACAATAAAAAAAGAAACACTGTCATATTTAGAGATTGAGAGTAAAATACACTCATGTAGAACACCCAGAAAATATTTTCCACAGTGATTCTAATGTCATTTAATGAGGAAGATGTAACACTTCTCCTTTTCTTCCTTTTTCCTCCTTTCTTCTTTTTTTCTATTATCATCATCGTATTAAATGGAAGTCTCTAAATAAAAATGTTCTAGAAGGAGATATTTTATTCTAGAAACTGGAAGAAGAGGCTCTTTCAAAATATTTTTTTTATTTCTACAGTTCTGTACATACTACTTTGCAAATGTTATCATATCAAATAGCATCAAATGTAAATTACTGTGTACACTATAACTCTGTGACATAAAAGTAAAGAGATATAATCAACACTTCTCTTTTCTCTACAGATGGCAATTCACTGAAATGTTTGCTTTCCTTAACTGAGGAAACCATGCTATCATAAATAGAACATACAGATTCTCAAGGATTAATAACTTGTCTGTATTTATAAATTATTTTAAATTATTTATAATTATTTTTAATTTAGAATGCATCATATAATATATAATAATATATATTATATATTATTATAAATTGTTAACATATTATTTATAAATGTTATAAATTCACTAAGAGCCATGAAAAAAATTAGTTAAGGTAGTATATATATCTGCATATATATATATATATATATATATATATATATATATATACACACACATACATACATACATATATATCAATGAATATCACAAGACCCTAACTGTGAATGTCTGTAAAGTAAACAAAAATGCTAATAAGGAACCCAATCTCTTTAATAAAATCTTTTTTTTTTTTTAAGATTTTATTTACTTATTTGACACAGAAAGCGAGAGAGCACAAGCAGGCAGAGCAGCAGTGGGAGAGGGAGAAGTAGGCTTGCCACTGAGCAGGGAGCCTGATGCGGGGCTTGATCCCAGGACTCTGGGATCATAACCTGAGCCGAAGGCAGACACTTAACGAATGAGCCACCCAGCCGCCCCTCTTTCATAAAATCTAATGAAAACTTTCAGAATGCCACAACTAAGTAATATAGCTCCTGGCATTTAAACCTCCTTGACTTTTTCCTATAAGTTTTTGCTTCATCTCAAATTGTCTAAACTACACTGAAATCACAATATCCACTGACACGTTCTTCACCATCCTAGGTTCAACCACACATCCAGTCCAATACCACACTTCAGCATGATGAGATGGGAAAAACATTCTGATTTTTTTAGTTTTAGTATTTTTATACTATTATAAAACAGTGCCATGCCTGACATACCATGAGCACTGAATAACTACATCTTCTCATTTCACAACATAGGTGATTTTTTGCAAGCAATTCCAATTTAGATTATGACTATATTCATTAGGTCATAATAACAAGAGTGAATTCAATTTGTAACTCACATTCCTAGAAGAATAAAAATGCTTCCCTAGTATGCTAGAAGAATATATATTACTAAAATATTATAAGATGATGGATTTCTTTATATTTTTGAAATTTCCTTACCACGATGGCAACATATCACTGTCACAGCTGTCACTGACATTGGCATGCCATTAATCTCTCACTTGGATGCCCTGGGAGATCTGGCCACAGGAACAAATCTTAGTGACTGCCCCAACAAAGAAACAACTGTCAGTCTTGGGACAAGAAAAGAAGGGCCACTTTTACTGGGTTGAAAAAAAGTTCTACACATCAAGAAATAGACATATGCCTATTACCTTCTAAGCCACCCGTCTTTTGGGGCAAGACGCCATCTCTGCATTAATTATGTCCACGTATAAGCCATGCCGACATACTTTGTTCTTAGCACGTCACATAATAGTTCAATATCAAAGCCCCTCCTAACAGCCCATAAACACTGACGGGTCAAGGATGTGGCAGGTGGATCCTTACGTTCTCAAGGGTAAGCCTTAGAATCCCTAGAAGGCACAAGGAATGTTACAGAGGTAGAATAAAGCAGAATTCAAAATGCAGGTCTTCTTTTCAAATTCCATTCTGGCTTTCCCATTTCTTAGCTGAAGGAGTCAAAGCAAGTCAATTTGTTATTTCCTCAAATATAAAAGGAGGGAAATAATAACCACCTCACAGATGTTTCTAAGAATAACAAAGGCAATGCATTTAAGGAGCTCACTATAGTTTCTGTTGCATCGTAAAAATTCAAAGCATGATTGCTGATTTTGGATGTGCAGGGAGCATGGGCCTCTCTCTCCCTCCCAGGACTTGTGGTCCTGTTTCTGACTTATGTATACACATGAGTAAACTATGAAATAACCACAGTTACCTTGTTTAGAAGACAAATGAAATATTTCCTGAATTATAGACTTTCCAGTCATCTATAAACTGGATTGGTGACCAAATACCAAAATTATCCCCTATGGTTATAGTGAACATATCGACAAGTCTTTGTGTTCCCAAGGTTTATTTTTGTAAAATAAAAACATGCCACTCAGAAGAAATAATTTCTAAAGACCTAGAATTTATTAACACACAAGCACCTATACACTGTCTGCAAAATCCGCACAGCCTATCAGATGATAAAGGAAGCTTCAGAAGACAATGGGCGGGTTCACCTGAGCCCCTGATCCATCCACTTCTATCTGTCCTGGAAAAGCCCTGGAAAAACATAACGGGTACCCATGCCAACACAGCCACGCCCTTCCCCAGGAAGAGCAAAGCAGTCTGTCACTGGAAGATTCAGCCAAAAAGCCAAATTCTTTCTGAAGCAACTCAGACAGACAGTTCTCTAACCGTCTGTCCCGAAACAGATTGACAGATCTAGCCATGAAGTCAGCCACTGAGGACTCCATCAGCACCGCCCACTCTGGGCAGCTGTAGCTCAGCTGGTCCTAACCCTCCCCAAACCTACAGGAGCCAGGGCAAAGGAGCCCATTCATTAGGAAGACTGCCTGTGAGGGCTGGGCTGAAGTTAATGCTCCTGGAAATGGTCAGAGCAGGCTCGGGGCTGGGTTTCTGAAACCTCTATAACATAAGACTATGGTAATCTGGTTCCCCTCTCAGAATCAGGCATCAAAGAACAAGGGAGGATAATTTAGAAGAAAAGCACCACCACACCAGGGACAATAGACGGGAGGAGGGTTTGAAATCCCATTGCAAATTGCATGCCTCTAGGTACCAATTTGCCTTGCAGCGGAATTCAGGCTTCCTAAAGTTAAATTATGCATACAACAGCCTCATTATCCACAGTGGTATTTTCATATAAAGATCTGAAGACAAAATGTAAGCTTGCCTCTTGGAGCCTTTAGAAAAAGCGATTGACTAATCCACATACGGAACAGCTCTGTTTCCACCTGCTGCTGCCTATACAGATGGGAAAGATGTGACCAAGGGGACTCCCTGCAGCAGCCAGCGCCACTGCTGTCCTGGGCCTCTCTTTCAGATGCTGCAATTTTGCAAAACATTTTAAACACATTATTCTAAAGTCTGCAATGCACGCAGCTGGGTTGCAATAAGAAATGTTTCCTATAACAATATTTGGCAAGTTTTTGTTCTCATAGTAATATATTCTTTCTGGTATTAGACCAAAATAAATATGTTTGGGAGGTCTGTTTTTCTACCCAAGAAAAAGAGGTGTATTTATTATTTATAAAGATCGTCTTTAGGATTACTTTCCCCAAGAGGAATGATATTGTTGCTAGATGAATTTTTCACTCATTCAACAAATGTTATTGAACTACCACTCAGCTGAAAACCAGAGTTGAAAGACAAATTAGATGTTGCCCAACTTTCAAGATGTTCACTTTCTATTTGTGAAGGAAACGAAGTAAACAAGCCAGTTCCGTTCTATGCAGTATGTTCTTTGACGTGGGGGCTAAGCAGAGGCAACAGCTGGAAGAGAAGGGACATGGGAGCTATCCTCAGAAAACAATTAACATGGGGTGCCTGGGTGGCTCATTGGGATAAAGCCTCTGCCTTTGGCTCAGGTCATGATCCCACAGTCCTGGGATCTAGCTCTCTGCTCAGCAGGGAGCCTGCTTCCTCCTCTCTCTCTGCCTGCCTCTCTGTCTACTTGTGATCTCTGTCTGTCAAATAAATAAATAAAATCTTAAAAAAAAAAAAAAAGAAAACAATGAACTTGTTGGAATGACTGGGAAGGGGAAGTACAGAATTTGCAAAGGTATAAAGGTTAGGTTGTAGGCAAGCATCTGGGAGAAGGTTCATAGAAAAGAACATAAACTCCAAGACTGTTGGATGCAAGGGAGCCTTGTGTCTGGGACTTTATATCATGCCATGTAGAGTTTAGATTTTATACTGAGGATCACAAAGCATTATGAAGAATTCTATGGGTGGAATGAAAAATAGGATCATTTAGAAACCTCTTGTCTTTCTTCTGCTTATGCAAGTACATATCTAAACCACAGGAATTATGGAAAATAAACCCTAAGAACCCAAACCACCTGTGACACCACAAATGAGATCATATGTTTATATTAAATCAACTGTTCTGGAAACAGAATGGAGAGCCTGTTGACCAGAAGAAACTGGAATTACAAGACTTAGGAGAGAATGTTGATAATACAAGTTTATCTTTTAACAATAAATTGAATAATTTATAGAAAACAAACCTTGGTGTGGAATATAATAGCAACATGAATTTTTAAAAAAATGATTACAACCCAGGCAGGAGAAGTCAAAGGGGTTAATAGCAGTACTTGGAAGGGATGCTGGCTTAGATGATGACTTTCTATGACAAGCTCACATTGAGGACGGTGAGGTCAGCTGACCCTCCATTTCTCTAAAGCACTATGGATATCTGTCACTCTTTTCCTGTTTCTCCTCACTATCTTACTGTGGACTTAAACAGTAATTCCCAAAATGGACGCTTACTGTGTGTCCAGGTGTATTTCCTGTGAAAGAACTTGAGTCTCATCTGGTGTGGAGAATTTGATAGAGTTGTCAGTGATTCTAATATTCGCTTGGTTCATAAGCTAGATCCTCTGGTTTTTAAAAGAAAACAGGGAGAAGGATATGATGTTGAAAAGAAATATTCGGGGCACCTGGGTGGCTCAGTGGTTAAAGCCTCTACCTTCGGCTCAGGTCATGATCCCAGGGTCCTGGGATTGAGCCCCACATTGGGCTCTCTGCTCAGCAGGGAGCCTGCTTTCCCCTCTCTCTCTGCCTGCCTCTCTGCCTGCTTGTGATCTCTCTCTGTCAAATAAATAGAAAAAAATCTTAAAAAGAAAAGAAAAGAAATGGTCTATAACTGACCTGGAAATATTAAATTTGGCATGTGACCCAAATTTTGATCACTTCTCATAGGCCAGCCCTCTACCTTATTAGTTAACTCCAATCTCATTGCAAGGGAATTTTCTACTGTATCTTTCTCCTGAGAAAAATAAAACTGAGTGGCTAAAACCTCACTACTTTTCAGAATCCCAGCCACCAAATGACACTAAGTTTTCTTGGGAGTTAAAAAAAAAAGAGGGAGAGGTACCTGGGGGGCTCAGTCAGTTAAGAGTCTTGAGCCTTTGGCTCGTGTTATGATCCCAGGGTTCCTGGGACTGAGTTCTACACTGGGCTCCCTGCTCAGCACGGAGTCCTCCTCTCCCTCTGCCCCTCCCCCTGCTTGAGTTCTCTCTCTCTCTTTCTTTCCCAAGCTCTCCCTCAGATAAATTAATTTAATTAAATTTTTAGAAAAAGAAAAAAAAAAGGAGGAAGAAAGATAAAAAATGGTAATAAAGGAACCAGGTGAGCAGCAGTAAGAAAGATAACTAAACAGACCATCCTTGGTCACTGTATGTCACCAATTCTTGGTGATCTAGAAAAAGGAATATTAATTCATTCATTAACTCACCAAATATTTAATGACATAACTATGAGCCAGATACTTTTCTAGGTTTTCACGTAACTACACAGGGGGAGAAAAAAAAAAAAAAAAAAAAAACCACCCTTCCTGGATCTGACATTTAGGTGAGGAAAATAAAATAGTTTCTAAATCTCTGGCTTGGCACACTGGATTATCATTGTGTCCCTGAGACAGGAAATTCATGTCTGCTGTAGAAAAAAAAAATCTATTCTGCCTTTGGCATACTGAATTTGAAATCAGTGTTGTCTATACACTTACTTGAGGGATTACACATCCTACGGGATATGAAGACATCGCACATTCTATACCTTTCTGGAGCATGCAGGACTGATATCCCAGAAACAATGTATTTCAATTTTTCAGGAGCTGGGGACAATGAAAGGTCTCAGTCAACTGATCAGAAAGGTAAGCTAATGAGCAAAAATGACCTGCAGGTACACACATGAGCGAGAGGCAATGTAAGTGTGACGTACGGGTGACACTTACTTCTGTTTAACAGTGCTAAAAACAAGCAGCCTGTAAATTCTTCCATGGTTATCTGGATGAGGCCCCCTTGTTCACCGTGAAGGTGGCTTCCAGAGGCAAACTCAGCTCTGCTTTAGCTGGGATTACAGAAAACGGAACTGACAACCCCCTACCTGAAGAAGATGAAAGGGCCACACTCCCCGTAGGGAAACAAGGACAAAGGTGAACTTGGGCAGAGGCTTTCAACCATTTCCTTTTTAGAAGTAAAAACTTCTTATGCAATGAAATCCGATCCCCTTTATGTCAGAGGAAATGGAACAGATGAGGGCAATGTGGCTGTATTGGGACACCAGGGCCCAGGGTGATCCTAAATTAAAGAGACTCCTGGGCCAACCCTGTGATTTCACCAGAAAAGGAAAAGGTCTATTGAGGCAAAGATGTTAGTTCCTCTAAAAACAGCAGCCAAGTTTGATTTGGAATGCAGTTCAGAGCCCTTCTGATTTCCCATGTTTCCCTTAATGCGGCGTGATTTCAGCAGACCGGATTTTAAAGGGTATCTCCTCAAAGAATGCATTGGGAGGCAAAGCAACTTACTCATTTAATTTTATGAGGAATGATTACTAAGTGTGATAGTATGATGGTTAGTCCAGTCCTTTCCATCACCAAAGGTCCCACATTGCTTTAGCAATAGCAGTAGCAAAGTTGTCTCTATAATTTTATGATAGTCAAGAAGTGTCTCGTATAATAATCTTTTAAATTCTTAACCAGGTTTACGTCCTTCTACTTCTTCAAAGCAAAACTACAATATATTTTTCTCACGGGGGCCGAGACATTTTGGCCTAAATAGACATGGAAGGGTGATGTGTAGCAAAGCAGAAGCTTCTGGGTACATGTCCCGTGAATGCGTCCATGTAGTTCATAGCATTAAACTACCATCAGTTGGGGCCAATATAAAATTTCCCATAGAAAGTTATTTTAGGCCCCAAATCTCCCTTACAAGTATGAACACCATGGTAAAAATCACTTATATGATTTTTTTGTCTTCAAGAAAAGGTATATGATTATGAGGTAAAAATCATGTATGTTCAGCAGAACTCATTCAAGTACCCCAAATAATGTCATCCTTCAAAGGTGTCACCTTGGGAGGTACCATCCTTAAAGGGACAACCACCATCTTCTCATATCCTGCCAGCTTCACTATATGATCCAAGCAGGAAGATCAAATCACATCACCTCCTTGGCTCAGACTGCCTTTTACTCAATGCAGTTTCTCCCATATATTTTTAAAAATTATTTATTTATTTGACAGACAGATCTCACAAGTAGGCAGAGAGGCAGGTAGAAAGAGAGAAAAGGAAGCAGGCTCCCTGCTGAGCAGAGAGCCTGATGATCATGACCTGAGCTGAAGGCAGAGGCTTAACCAACTGAGCCACTCAGGAGCCCCTGGTTTCTCCCATATTGACCGCACAGATTACTTTACCTCCAGCCACTTCAAGAACTGAAATCATTCCTCAGGGATGAAGTTTGACTCTGCTGTTTGCTAACCAGCACGTGACAGTGTGCCCAGTCTCCACAAAGGGCTCAGAAAGTAAGTTTCAAAAGTACTTCTAAGCAGTAAGTGTTTTGGCTTGCCAGGTAGATGGACTTTTAACAGACCTCACACATTGCTTATAGAAGACCTCACACAGCTTTATTTTTAATGTGCTGTATTACATCTAAACGTTATCATTTTAAATATAGACATAAATGCCATATGGAAAATGTATTATCTTGATAATGGGTAGAAAAACAAAAATGTGTATCTATTTGAATAGATCCAAACACACACACACACACACACACACACACACTCAGCTAGCGACTGTCAAGTCCAAAGTCATTGTTTTAGAGTTGAGGAAGTAAGTCCCAGAAAACTGAGAGTAATGTACATCCAGTGGCATGAATTTTGGATAGAGAAAAGAACCTGGAACAGAGCCTGGGAGAGCTTATATTCTGCAACTTTTTTTTATATTCTTCATCTCTTTTTAATGTCAGTTAATGGAATGCTGGAAACAAATAAGTAAGTCATTTTCCTACTTTGGCACTAATCGCCCCATTCAAAAATGAGAGGGTTCCTTGAGATTATCTCTGTGGTCACTCCAAATTTAAAACTCTGCCATCTGGAAGTTTCAGAAGACTGGGCAGAAGAGAGATAATGAACGAAAAGTTTGGAATTTCATAAGAAGATGAGGAAATGTGATTACGGGTTTAAAAGTCACATCAGTCCACAGCACTGGCTTCTTAAGAGACATCAACTCATGTAGATTAAAGTAATATGCTGAGGTCAAGCTAATGAGAGAAAATAAGTGATAAAGCTCCTCTTATAACTAAAAATGTCACAAGAGATAAGATCTACTGAGTGTTGAATATTTGCTGAGGACTTTCCTAAGTTATCTGATTTTTTCCCCAAACCCTAACAGGTAGATTGCATTATTATCCCATGAACAAGCAGGGTTTAAAGAGAATGAATAACTTGTCTAAGCCCGTATGGTCTGTTAGTAAGCAGCAGAGCTCATATTTCCAATGAGTTAAATCTCCCTCTTCTTTCATTTGAAGATAGGTTAGAACAAGACAGTAGGAAAAAATGATTTAGAATCAAAGAGGTCATGCCCAGGCAGTAGAGTGTTAACTTTCTTAAAACCGACCCACCATGTTCATACAGCACTTAACACTGTCCACTTAGCCATTCCTTTGATGTCTTCCAAGCCTTCAGTTGTCAGAGAGGATGAAATGGACGTGCGGTCAATGTTGTAAAGGCCTCCCAACTGTTGGCCTGGAATACATAAACTTCTCTCTGTTTACCCTGACACAGCTGGAAACCAAACATAAGTTCACGGGATCTGGCCTTAACTGGACTGGGGACAGCGTCCCTTCCCAGTCACACATCCATCACTGGGCTGTGGATGCGCTGCCCTAGTTTTCTGAGAACACCTCCGCAGAAAGATCATGGGGCCTTTTAGAGGCCAGAGCTGGTCATTCTTACTGCTTCACTGTCCCCTGGGTAAGGTCATCCAAGAGATGGCATCTGAGACTGAGGGTGTCCAGGCAGCACAAACAGGGCACTGCCTCAATGGTCAGGATTACAGATACTACATTCAGGAAGGGCTCAGCTAAATGATGAAATAATGATCCTAATGCTATTTGTAAGGTGTTTTTATGTTATCAATCTACTTTTTTGGATATTATTGGATTCAGCATAGTTTTGTAACTGAACAGAAATTATTATCTTGCCAGATAGGTAAGAAAGCCAAAGTTCAAAGAGGAGGTCTGATATAACATCTAAGCTGCACAGGATAGTGATGTTGCCTCAGATCTCCTTGTCTTGTGATGCTTTGCCTCTACTTTGGCAATAATTCTTCCTACACGGAGGTGCTCTCTTGAAACATCCCTAGATCAAGTACACTTCTGAGGAAGGAATGGAATCCTATTATTTACAGCTTAGTGAGAATCCAATCAATCTGGGCACTTGCCTTTCACATACTTTAGGGTATGGAACTTCCATTGCAGGCTCTAGGAGTTGGAGAGATAGCAGGTGCAGGCAAAGAGCCTACAAGGGGACCATAACACAGAGTCCTCATCTTCTATCTGTTTGCATTTCAGATCATATCTTTTCTTTCTACAGAGTATTTGTTCTAAGGATAACTTTGGCTGCCTATTTGGAATAGTTTTCTCAAATTATTTGCTAAGATTCTGGCCCCCACAATACAGACTCAGATATCCCACTATGGCTTCATAGTTTCTGTCAGAAGAGTTAACTTCCAAAAATTTGTACATCCAGGCTTCTGCTCCTCTTTTTCTTTTCTTACTGATTATTTACTATGTGGGAGGCCCTGTGTTACTTATTGGTGGCACAGAATAAACTAAATGTCCTTGCTTGTGAATATTTAAGAGAAAGGGAATTGTCCTTGGAAGACAACCAATGTTCCTTGAGCACACTGAGCCTGCAACAAGCGCATAGTATGGATTCTTTATAAAATCACTGACTCTTCATTTATACCAGAGATGTTTTATTGCCTGATTTTGCAGAAAGATTAAATAATTTGTTCCAAGTAATACATCCAGAATGGCGTGTTATCATGATTTGCTGGCTGGGACAGCACCTATAGGACGGAGCTCAGACTATCAAGGTGATTATGGTCATAGGCAATCAATTCCAAGTCTAGTTTTACTACTGGAATGATTGTGGACAAGATGTTATGTCTCAATGCCTCCATTCCTTTGTCTATAAAATGGGAGGGCAGTTGGAAATGATAAAATGGAAGAACAGCGGGAAATTCCCTTCTTGTTTAGAGTGCATATAAAATAAGATAATATGGGGAATGAACCAAGTACCAGATGCATGGAAAGTATCTGGCAAATTCTTAGTAACTATTAAGCAGCAAGACCTCACTTGCTCATCAATTTTCCTCATCCCACCTGGTTTCTTGCATGTCCATATCGTCGAGGTTTTTTTGTCTTGTTTGGTTTGGTTTGGTTAACCATAATGAAAAATATAAAGACACAGTTTTCAGGACAGCTAGCAAGTGCTATCTCAATCATAAAAAAAAATATTTGTTTCACTAATCACTTGGTCCATTTCCCCTTATATACAGGTGAAGAAGAGAACAAGTCAAGAGATCATTTCATTATGCTTCTTGGGAACAGACAGGCAAAGTGGTTACAGTCACAAATATTCACAGAAAATAATTTAAGATAAAAGTATGAGTATCAGGGTGCTTGGGTGGCTCAGTGGGTTAAAGCCTCTGCCTTCAGCTCAGGTCATGATCCTGGGGTTCTGGGATGGAGTCCTGCATCGGGCTTCTCTGCTCAGTGGGGAGCCTGCTTCCTCCTCTCTCTCTGCCCGCCTCTATGCCTACTTGTGATCTGCCACATAAATAAATAAAATCTTGAAAAAAAAAGTTTAAGTATCTGGTGAACCCAAAAGGAAACAATTATCTCATGCAATAAGGCCCCACTTTTTAAAAGTAATATCTACACCCAGTGTGGAATTCAAACGCACAATCTCAAGATGAAGAGTCACACACTCCACAGACTAAGCCAGCCAGTTGTCCCAAAACCCTACTTTAAACTAATTTTGTGAGTAATGCTGCTGATCCTACACACTTAAAAATCTCTCACCCTTTCCTATTGGAATCTCAGAGAGTAACATCTGATCAGTACTCAGGGAGGAGCTACAAAGAAACGTCTCCTTCCACTGCACAATCTTGAGGAGGACTAACACAAAACTTCCCCATGTTTGGCAATACAGAAAAGCTAATTTGTAAGTGCTGATGCTTGCCTGAGATTTGACATATCCTGAGATGAATTCCTTATACCTAGATAAGTGGGGAGAGGGAAAGAAATAGGGCAGAGGAAGAGAGAGAGAGAAAGGGATGGAGAGGGAGAAGGAATTTTTTTATTGGTGGTCAAAGAACAGACATCTGTCTCTCCAGTTTTTGTATGCTGCCTCTGCCAAAATCAGAGCCCTCCCTGGATACACTCCTTACAGTATTTTGCAAGTAGAAAAAAATGATTGGAAGAAATTGCTGGCGTACTCAACCCAGCTACCCTCATGGTCCTTTCATATACAATAACCTAAAGTGGTTGATGTGTATATTTTAGAAAATATAATATTATTCTTTTGTGCTCAGTTGTGTCAATGTTATTCATTTTCTTTCAATTTTATTTGAATGAAAGTTGAAATCTCCAGACTACTTTGATAGTTGTATAAAAATAGTTTTATGTGGTAGAGAATTCTTCTATCCCCATGGCATAATAGCACACTAACATTTGGGGGTACTCATAATTTGCAGGATAACACACATAAACCCAGAAATGAATGGCATTCAATCTGAGTCTGCCTGATAGAAAAATCCCTAATTCACCTCTCCGACTTGCTCAGAAAACACAGCACAAGTCACATCCCCTTTTTGGTGCCTGCTCTAACCTTCTATTCACAAAACAGAAAGCACAAGAATGAAGAAGATGAATGATACTGCGGCAACGCTACACTGACAATCGGAGGTCACTTGTAGAGGAAAACATTACTCTGACAACTGTGAGAGGGATGAATTGGAGGCAGAGACTGGAAGTTCCCAAAGAAAGCTGTGAAGAGGCAATGGCAGTCATCCAGGAGATATAATGAAGGACTGAAAAAGAAGTTACAGCAAGAAGGTGAGGCAAATGTTACTGCAGAAATAATCTGTGATAGATTGGCCACGTGTTGTTTAAAAGTTTGCGGAAGAAGGAGGGTTGATGTTGCTGTTATCATCCTCCTCCTCATCATCACCATAATCAACCAAGATACACCAAAGAAAGGGCTGAACAGGGAGAAGCAATTTAAGTTGAAAGGCACTGACATTACAAGCTAATTTAAGACACCCTCCGATTTACCTGTTCAAAGTTCTTCCCTTGACTCTTACCTCCCTAAACACTCTTATTTAAGGGCTCCATGTTACTGTTCCTGATACATGCTTTTTGTTTGCCTCTTTATTTTGGTGAGTTATTTAACTTCCCTTTTCTTTGACTTCCTTCCCCCATGACTTGGAATATAGACGATTTTCCTGGGAGTCAGATTAATTTCTACCTTCCCTCCTGCCTGGGAGCAGAATTCTAGTAGAAGTTGGAATTCTCCCAAATGCTCTGACTTGGACCTTCCAGGGCATCAGAAGCAATCAGCCAAACAGTGGAGGACTTTCTTCAAGGGCGCCTGTTTTGTTTTGTTCTTTTTTTCTCTCTCTCTTTTATTATTATTTTTTTTAATACAAAGCAGTTTGTGAAATGAAACACTATCACCTTCATTTCAAGTAAGAGACCTTGAAACACAGTAAGTGGCAACATGGGAGTTGTTTTAAAATTTCACCCATGGCAGTTTAAAACCTTATGCCAATTTATTTTTCTGTAGTTCTGCAATCTCACAGGAATTTGTACAAAACATATTCATAAGCAATAATAAGGGAAGGATAGGAGATGACAGCTTACATGCATCTGAGCTGTCCTTCACCCCCAACAACCACTGAGACTCCCAGAGGGTGCTGGTGAAGGCTCAGACACTGTCAAGGGGTCTGAAGTCTAGAGCTGGTGCAAGAGCTTCTCTACTCTGAGATTGATGAGATCTTGGGAATTAATGCTGGAGACTTCCAGAAGAAAATAATGGTGGACCCTAACAGGCACATAACCTTCAGAGAACTCTGGATCCCAGAAAAAAGGGGTGGCATCAGTCCTTAGGAGTTGCCAGATTTCTCTAGCTCCCAAACAGCTGGGAGAGATGTGCCAGTAGTGAGTAGTGAGTCTTGTCTATATATGAAGATAGAACATCTGGAAGAGAAGAAAATAGGCTTCATGAGCTTTTTTGGTTAAAAAATAGAAACCATGCTTTTGCTCTGCTGTTAGACGATGGTAGAAGAGACTACAACACTTCCTACCATTTGTGGCATGGCTCCAACTTAATGTACCTACAGAGCTCAACCTGAGTTCCAGGGAGCAGATGAAGGAAAATTCTAGCACATCTAAGGAGTCCTGCAGCCAGAGAAGAAAATAAGTGAAATAATAAGGAAAAATCCTAATAAATTATAGCTCCTGAAAGCCACAGATTAATATATGAACTAAAAACTAAGAAGAAGAAATTGTGGTATGAACACAGCTGCATATGCAGAATTTTTCCTCTAATTCTTCCTGTAATCATAAAAAGTAACCAAAAAAAAAAAAAAATACACACAAACTTCATCTTCAGGAACTTTAAATAAAGTTACAGTGTTGCTTTTTTTTTTTTCTTTTTAAGATTTTATTTATTTATTTGACAGAGAGAGAGAGATCACAAGTAGGCAGAGAGGCAGACAGAGAGAGGCGGAAACAGGCTCCCCTCCAAGCAGAGAGTCCGGTGTGGGGCTCAATCCCAGTACCCTGAGATCATGACCTGAGCCGAAGGCAGAGGCTTTAACAACTGAGCCATCCAGGCATGCCCAGTGTTGCTTTTCAAAAACATAAGTAGGCGCTCACATAAGTAGCTGTGATTGAGTAGAAGCCACATGGGGGGAAGGGAAGAGAAGACATTATAAGACATGTCAAAAGAGCCCGAAAGAAGAAAAATTTCAAAAACCTAAAAAAATAGCCTAAAAAAATAGCCTAAGCAAGAGGCTGTCTTAAATTTCAAAAATAATACTTTGGGTTTGGAATAAAACACAGGGACTTGAAGAACTAGCCTTCTTAAACCAAGTTGAGTTCAAGATATTATAAGAAAAAAAAATCAAACTTGGAAAAAGATTTTAACAGGAAGAAATAAAAAATCAAATAAAAGGAAAAAGGAAAAAGAAAGACAAAATCTTAAAAAGGCTTAGAGAGAAAATGAGAAATGCACAGTATCAGCTAAGCAGATTCAGTATATGTAATTCAAGTCCCTGGAAAAAAAAAAAAAAAAGAAAGAAAAAGCCAAAACAGAGAAACACAACAAATGTTATAAACAATATGTTAAATAATATAGGTATTTTTTAATAAAAAATGTAAAATGAAGAAGGCAACTCAAAATGGAAAAAGTTCCAATAATAACACAGAAAATTGATTAATAGAGCCAATACTATGAAATATTCTTAAGTACTAGAATTTATAAATGAGTTCATTCATAGTTTTTTGCCTCATTACCCAAAAATTTTTTTTTAATTTTTAGAAGAGAAAATTTGAATAGTCTCAGATTTTTGCACATCGTCCCACAACATAAAAGACACTCCAGAAAACAACAACAACAATGATTTCACATCTCTCAACTATAGAAGGACATGTTTCAAGATGAAACACCCAAGTTAATATTGTCACCTTCAGTAATAGAGGACAGTAATTCATTTCTCACAGATAGGGACAGTCAAATAAACAAAAATAATGAACAATACAGAAAAGTCTATATAGCAATAAGACAGAACTTACTGGTGTAATATACACACCTATATGTACATAATTATGTGCATACTTGTATGTGTGTTTGTATGTATAAAATTCCATTTGTTGTACAATATAAAGTACAATTTTATGTGCCCATGAGACAGCCACAAAAACTGACCACATAAAAGCACACAAATATATCAACAAATGCACAGAGAATATTTTTTAATAAAGAACATATAATACTGTAAGAAGTTAACAACCAAATGAGAAAACAAAGACTCTCCTAACTAGGAATTTTAAAAAGTTCTTAATTTTGTTTCATAAAAGATTGCAAATTTAAATCCCACTTTTTTTTAAGAAATAATATTGAAAATCAGAACATTCATGTAGGTAAAGCTGCATCACATGAATAATAGTCTCAGTAAACCATGATTCACCAAAGTCATTAGAGTAAGATGCAAAATTTAAATGGACAAAAGAGATGAAACAGGCAAAGCACACTCCCCTACCCACACAATCAAAAAACCAGCAGGCTCAGATGTTTTCATAGGACACTTCTATCAGACCTTTAATTCAGATAACCATAATATTATTTAAGCTTCACAAGAGTACAAAAGAAAAGGTAACTTTTCAAATTAGTTTTAAAGAAGAATGTGTAATAGTCATTCCAGAATCTGATCAAGATAGCATAGGAAATAAGACTACACATCAATATTACTTAAAAATAGTACTATAAGAGCCACATAAAATATCGCCAAATTGAATGCAGCAGCATGTTAAGAGAACAAGACATCATGGTCAAGTGATGTTAATACCAGGAATGTAAGAAGTGTTTAATATTAGATCCATTTATACAAACAGTCATATTAATGAGTCCAAGGAGGAAAATCATACAATCATCTCAAAAGATGTTAAACAGTACACTGACATAATTCATCTATTATTTATTTGAAAAAAATCAATAAAATAGTAATCAATGCTAACTAAAATTATTGGGATACTCATCTCACTATATATGTGTATCAAATCATTGTTACATATTTTAATACAATATTATATGTTATTTATATCAATAAAACTGATAAAAAGCTACTAATGGATGGAATACTAGTTTTTTCAAGAGGAATATATTTATATCAATGTAAAATGGTATCATGCTTAGTGTGAAAGCCACTCTCACTAAATCGAGAATATGAAAATGATGTCCACTATTATCAATATTCCTTAAGAGCATATTAGTTCACTAGAAATCAATTAGCTGATCACATTCGGTCCATTAAAAAAATAAAAGAAACTGGATGTGTAAACTTGAAAGGAAGAGAAAAAATGATCATTATTTACAGTTAGAATTGCATAGGTGGAAAATCCAAGAATCTACTGAAAAATTATCATATAAAGTTAATAAACTAAAATCAGTAGCTTGCATATAGGAAAATAATAACTATGATAAGATATATTAGTAAAAGATCTCACTTATAACCAGAACAAAAAATAAAATATCTTAAAACCAATAAAACATACATAGGAAGTATACTGGGGAAGAATTAAAACACTACTAATTGAAACCAAAGAAGTCTTAAACAAATAGAAAATCATAACAGGTTCTAAACAGGAAACCTCACCATCATTTACAATCCACTTTTTTTTTTTGGCCACTTCTCCATTAGTAGAATTAAATATATTATCATGGTACTTATAAAATTCCCTACAGGTTTTTCTCTTTTAATAAGTTAAACTTACTCTAAAGTCAATATGGAAATTATATCAAATAAATATAAGCCAGCAAAGCTCTTAAAAAAAGATGAAAGAGAATGGTTCCTATCAAATATTAAAATGCATTATAAATGTGTGTAAGGAGCTGAGAAACTAATAGACATGTGAACAAGTAGATAAGAAGAGGAATTCTAAGGGCATCTGTGGTAGGCACCATTTTAAAATGGCCCCCAGGATGGGACCTGTGACTATGACGGAACATCACTCCATGATCAGACTACATTACATGGCAAAGGTGAAGGCTTTTACAGATGCAGTGAAGGTCCTTTATCAGCCAGCCAGGCTTTGCGCAGGGAATTGCAAGCCCTATTGGGGCTCAGAGTGGGACCAGGCTGATAGACAGCAAGAAAGCAGGAATTTCAGTCCCAAAATTTCAAGCAATTGAATTCTGTCAACAATCATATGAACTAAAATTAGCATAACCTAGCCCTATTCTGACCAATACAATGACTCAAAGTTCAAGAAAATTCAGAAACTGAACAAATAAACTCACATATAAACATAGATATATTTTATATTTTTATAAATTTTATATTTATACATATTTATATATAAAATTTACATTTCATATGTTTAAGAATATATATATATATATATTTATATTTTAATTTCTGTGCAAAAAGAACCCCCTAGGAAAAATCAAAAGACAAATGATAGTCTGAAAAAATTAGTATTATTTCTAAACTATTCCAAAAATTGCTTATCTTTCTATTATGCAAAGTGCTCTTAGAAAATTAGAAAAAGACAATGATCAGAGAAGAAATGTGCTAAAGAAATAGAAATAGACAACTGTGAAATAGGAGTTATGAATGGCTCTTAGACATATGAAGAGAGCCCAGTCACACTCCAAATAAGAAAAAATAAATTTAAGTCGCACGGTGTTAGAGTTTTTTGCCTATCAGATTGGCTAGAAAAAAATTCAAAAATTCCAAAATTTAGACAATTTTGGTAGAACTGCAGGAGGAGAAGCATGCCTATACATTTCTGGTAAGAATATTGTTTGGTGGTAGAAACCCTTGGAAAACAATTTGACAATATCCAGCAAAATATACAAACACATACCATGATACTACAGTTCTACCCCTGGGAATATGTCCTAGACATACTTGATTACATGAGAAAGTACAATGTTATTCTTTTTATTTTTTTTAAAGATTTTATTTATTCATTTGACAGAGAGAGATCACAAGTAGGCAGAGAGGCAGGCAGAGAGAGAGGAGGAAGCAGGATCCCCGTGGAGCAGAGAGCCCGATGCGGGGCTCGATCCCAGGACCCTGAGATCATGACCTGAGCCGAAGGCAGAGGCTTAATCCACTGAGCCACCCAGGCACCCCTAAAGTACAATGTTATTCTTTGTTGCATTATTTGTATTAACAAAATTTAAAACAACCTAAATATCTATTAGTGAGGGACCAGGTTTATTTATATCCATCCTTTATTGAAAAGTGTAAAAATGTTTTCCTGATTTTGTTAGTACAAAGAATCTTTCAATGACTGAAATAATGTTACATGCTCTATGTGATGATATTATTCTAGGAATGCTATGATCCTCCAAATAAATTAAAATGGAGTCCTCAGCTAAACTGAAAGGATCAGACAGGACAGTGGTAAGTTATGTATCTTTCTGCACATATGTGTATGTGTATGAGGGAAGGAAATCTAAAATTATTCTAGGGTTTATCCTTCTTGCATGTAAGAGAGAATAGTAGGACCTTTCTAGTGCCTTGGTAGAAAAAACAGAGCACATCTTTTTCCCATCTAATGGTAGATGCTGGAAAAGAGAATAAAATGTTGAGTTTCCAAATGATTTAATTCAACCTCAGATAAAATTGTGTTGAACCTGAGGGCCATATGTTTCATTGAACAGTTAATGAATAATCTTAAAAAAAACAGAAAGACTGTTGACACAGGTGCTTTCAGAATACATTGCATTAAGCCAGCCATTACAGCCTGTTACTGAGATAATAGTAAAAGCTTCAGACTATTTACAAGTCAGATATCTTGAGGATGCTAGGTCTATAGACATTAGGCGAGTTAAGGTAAAGGTCCTCCCTTATCAGATTTAAACTTATTTGAAATCTTGTCATCATGAAATTGAGTCCTGGGTAGTTTGTTTACAAGAAGCTCTCCTGGGACATCCTGACTTAACCAAACCAATTTGTTGTTACATAAACCATCACTTAAGACACTGATATTATTCAACTGGTTTGTGGCATGAAGTCCTATTGATCATTTTATGTTTGTATTAGGAAACTGACTTATTTATCAATCTTTAATATTTAACCTACTAACAGTGACCTCACCAATGTTATGATATATAACCCAAAAATGTATATAAGTAGTATATAAAGTATATATCCATAGCCTATAAACCAATGCAGTCCAGTAGAATTCTCTGCAATATTAAAAATGTTTTCCAAATAAGCATTTAGCAATATGGTAGCCACTAGTCTCCTATGACCCTGGACAAGTTGAAATGGGACTGCTGAGTCTGAGAAATAGAGTTTTTAATTTTAATTAATTTTAACATAAATAACCATATGTGACTATGGATGGATGGTACGAATTCTCCTGGAAGAAGTTTTTTCTTCCTGTTATAAGTGATGCCAGTAAAACAGATGCTGGTTACAATTATCATTTGAAGTATAACATAGACTCATAAATACGGAGAACAAACTGGTGGTTGCCAGAGATGAGAAAGTGAGGGGACTGGTGAAATAGGTAGAGGAGATTAAGAGGTACAGACTTCTAGTTATAAAATAAATCACAGGGATGAAAAATGCAGCACAGGCAACATAGTCACTAATAACATGGTATGGTGACAGGTGGTAACGACTTATCATTTTGGGCACAGCATAATGTAGAGAACTGTCGAAACTGAAACAAATATAGTACTGTATGTCAATTATGCTTCCTTAAAAAAAGTACATGGACTTCTTCTGCAGAAGATAACTTCTAATGGAATTATAAAACAGAACCCCCAAACAATGAAGGGAGAAAACAAAGCAAATAACTTGACCACATTGAAAAAATAAAACATGAAGGAAAAACATAGAAAAAGGAACAAAAAGTAAAAAAGTAAAATAAATAATAAATGAAAAGTCAGAGGGAAAGAAAAAAGTTGCACATATTGCCATCCTAAATGTAAACAGAGTCAATTTTTACATTAAAAGATGGTGTATTAGGTGGGATTATATAGGAGTCAGGTGGTATGCTGCTTCTACACACAAAAAAAGAAGCCCGAAGCATATGAAAACAAAGTGCTCATCAATAGATGGAAATAAAAAGAAGCAAGACAATAAGATAGCAGGTCAGAGAAAAAACAAACATTAATAATAATAATAATAATCATGATTATCACTATTATACCAATGTTAGACAAGATTATATATTTTTTAATTTTTTATTTTTTTATAAACATGTATTTTTATCCCCAGGGGTATAGGTCTGTGAATCAGCACTCACCAAAGCACATACTCTCCCCAATGTCCATAACCCCACCCCCACTTCTCCCAACCCCCCTAGATTATATTTAATTTTATCAAACAAAATTATATTTTAAGCTTAAAACTCCAATCAGGATAAAGTGGTTCATTATTAGAAATAAAGGCAAACATTTGTCAATAATAATAATCATGACAGCAATAATAATAATAATAATAATAGAAGCTAAATGTAGAATTCAAAAATAAAAATGCAAGGAGACCCTGTTAAGATATGAAACTATAGTAGGACATTTTCATTTTCTTCTTTCAGAATGGGTTAGAATTAGTAAACAAAATCTGAGGCTGTGAATGAACTAAATGTAATAGCAGCAATTTGATTTTAAAACCCTAGAATGTAAAGTTGATAAAAGCAGGGCTGTTTCCCTTCGTGCTACTTCTTACATGTCTGCAATAATGCCTGGTACAGGGCACTCAATAATTCCTTCAAAAATAAATGATGAGCTATATACACAGAATCCTATTTCCTTCCAATAGAAAGAAAAAAAATCTATATCTATATTTTAAAATATCAAAAATCATAAATACCTGATGATTAAGAAGGCACTAATATATAATTTTTGGATCAAATTAGAAATCAAAATGGAAATTATATTACCAGAGATAATCTAGTGGAAGAGCATGTAAAAAAAAAAATGTTCTGTGTTATTTTCAGAATTGTCAGTTTGACTGACATACTGAAACCTTTTGACAGGTGCTAGATATCATTGTTAAAACACAACACAGATATTATAGGCCAATAAAATATAATATTCAAATTAATTGCTGCAAGAGATATTTTATGCATATTTTACCTTCTCCTTTTTTAATAATGAGAAAATGATTTTTAAGAGGTGTTTTCTAAGAGTGTATCTGCCTCCCTCAAGCATTCCATGCTATACCCACTGGGGAAATAAGAGAGACGGGAAATGTTTATTATTGGTGATTCTCTGGGAATGGGAACTCTGCTGTGCCATCTGCCACCCCTCATACTCCAGTTCACTCTGGCAGAGTGCAACGTCGGGCAACACAGAGTTGTCAAATAATCTGTAACTGCCCAGTAGGTGTCTCTTCTTCCTTTTCTTTCTTTCTTTCTTTCTTTTTTTTTGTTTTTAATTTTATTTATTTATTTGACAGAGAGAGAGATCACAAGTAGGCAGAGAGGCAGGTGGGAGGGGCGGGGGAAGCAGGTTCCTTGCTGAGCAGAGAGCCCAGTGCAGGGCTCCATCCCAGGACCCCGAGACCTGAACGGATCCAAAGACATAGGCTTTACCCACTGTGCAACCCAGCCGCCCCCTTCCTTTTCTTATTTATGCTTAGAGACAATTCATCAATTCTTTTCTGATGGGACGAAGAAAATAATGAATGGATATTATGACAAGCTTAGGATGAAAATACTGAGTTTTTTGTATTTGGTTCATGAGAAAAATATGGAAACTGTCTGATTAATTTACACTATATTTTTTTAAACTTTCCATTAGGGGCATTTTTAAACACAGAAAAGTAAAAAGAATAGTGTAAGGTATCCTAATGTATTAAGCACTTAGCTTAAACAAGTCTCATTAATTTGGCCTTCTTTTTCACCAAACTCCATATATTTTTAATTTTATTTGCCAAAATTGAAGACAGCATGTCCATTCACCCACATATACTTCAGCAGGTACCGTGAAACATGTTTTTTATTAACATAAAACTTAAATAGTAACATCTAATACTGATTAATTCCCAAACTCATAATATGTTTACATTTACAAATTTGTATATAACTACCTGGTATTCTTTCTTTTTTTTTTTTTTTTTAAGATTTTATTTATTTATTTGACAGAGAGAAATTACAAGTACACTGAGAGGCAGGCAGAGAGAGAGAGAAGGAAGCAGGCTCCCTGCTGAGCAGAGAGCCCGATGCGGGACTCGATCCCAGGACCCTGAGATCATGACCTGAGCCGAAGGCAGCGGCTTAACCCACTGAGCCACCCAGGCGCCCTACCTGGTATTCTTTCAGGGCCTCTGAATAAATGTCTAATCTGGCTTATCATTTACAGTTTGGGCCAAAACAATAAGGAAAATGGTCTTTTCAGGTAGCAGAGGGTTGTTCTCTGGGGAAACGCACGCTTCTGCTTTTTCAGCTAAGAAAGCATCCAGATATTCCTGAAAGACTTGAGTGTTTTTTGCATCCTCATGTAACTGGAGGACTTCCTTGGTTCCTGCCACTCCTTGAATGCCCTCTGGTTGGAATTTTGGAGAGCTTTTGTCCACTACAGGGGTTGCAAACTTTTTTTACAAAGGGCTAGGTGGTGGACGTTGGAGGTCTTATAAGCCAAGTGGTGTGTGTCGCAGCTGCTCAACTCTCCCATTACTACATCAAAAAACCCTCTGAGAGGACATGCATGATTGAGCAGAACTGTTATTCCAATAAAACATTATTTACCAAAAGAAGGTGGAGGGCCAGATTTGGAGCCCAAATCCACTTGGCCATTTTAAATCATGCTGGCCTCACTGAAACAGCCTGGGAACCGCGTGCTGGCAGAGAGCTGGTACAGCACAGTGTGTGGATCCGATTATCTACGTCAAATCCTGGATCTCCATTTATTAGCTGTGCGATGCTCTGTAAGTTACTTAACATTTCTGTATTCAATTTCCTCGTCTGTAAACTGAAGATTGTATAAGTAATTACTTTATAAGGCGTGAAGAAGGATTAAGTTACTAAATACACGGAAAGAACTTAAAATAGCACTCAATAAATATCAGCTCTTACTTTGATTATTATGAGCCGGGGGGAATATCAGCAGCCCTCTGTTCCTCACTGACTCAGCATCCAGTTAACGCTTCCTTGACTGCAGAGCTCTGAGGTTCTGCCAGATTCTTTAACTAGAAATTAGCTCATGGGTTTAAAGCCACTATCCATGGTATGGTGGTTACCTTAGGCCCCACGGCATGCCCTGGCTCCAAACCCTGCTCAGGGCTCAGACAACTGAGGAAGCCTCCTTCTGCATGATCACTCTGACCCACTAGGGCAACTCCAAGGGGCTGGTGCCCTGGTTCTTCTGGGCAGCCAGCTGTGTAGTCTGTTGGAGAAGTCCACCTTTCTTACTCAAGGTGTCTCCCACCACCGCAATGGATGACTCCGTAGAAGGCGAACTCTACATTTCTCTCTTGATCTCTCTCTGTATCCCCTTCCCACCATACCCTCAAACCACAGTAAATACAGATTTTTCTTTTATTGCCACTATATGCTATCCTTAGAACTAGCCTTTTTACCAGAGGTACACAGGGCACTCTGTCATACCACAGAATTACTCTGTGTTTTGGGTATATTAAAAGGAAAGAGAAAGGAATTTCGGCAGGGAATTTGAAGAGCACAAAAGGTTTATTACCTTTGCATGGTCTAATGATGAGTGTCAAAAGCTAAATATAAACTTGAGCTGTTCTGTCTATATTCCTTCTTAATGGAACTTATTAACCTCATTCTAAAAATATTGCCAAGAGTAGACAGAGGTGAAAATTCAAGAAGGAATTTAGCAAAACTGCAAACATTCTACATATTAATATGGATTCATATTTAACAGACTTTCAAAGTTTATATTAATATGGTTATGATCCATTAGCATTAAACCACTAACATATTATTTTTAGATAGTTAAGAAATAGACCTGAGGAGCAGAGATCAGATTTTTTCTCAATTCAAAATAGTATTAGTGTATATCTTGGCTCAACATTTGCCAGATTAGGATCTCCTTATTTTTTTTAAAGATTTTATTTATTCATTTGACACAAAGAGAGAGCACACGTAGGCAGAGCAGCAGGCAGAGAGAGAGGAGGAAGCAGGCTCCCTGCTGGGCAGAGAGGCCGATGTGAGGCTCAATTCCAGGACCCTGGGATCATGACCTGTGAGCCAAAGGCAGAGGCTTTAACCCACTGAGCCACCCAGGCGCCCCAGGTTTAGGAACTTTCTT
Organism: Mustela nigripes; assembly: GCF_022355385.1. NCBI lineage: Eukaryota > Metazoa > Chordata > Mammalia > Carnivora > Mustelidae > Mustela > Mustela nigripes. The sequence goes on along the minus strand of NC_081560.1, from coordinate 146,442,451 downwards.
ATGGGTGACCTGCCTGGGAATAAGGTGAGCTACTGTTGGTCAACCTATATTTTCTTCTCTAGTAAGCACAGACATTTGTGAAAAACTCCCATTGTGTTTAAAAAACAAAAACAAAAATAAAAACAAAAGAAAACTCCTATTGTGTTATCTGTGCCTCCACTAGTTGATAAATCAGGTGGCAAGTGACATTAACATTCACCTTCTGCCCTGATGCCGTTCATCAGCTGCCCCAAATCCCACCCTTGGGAGTCCTGCTGAGTTTATGCTCCATAATAGTCCATATCACCTGCCTTCCTCCACCAACATTCCCAGGGCCTGATCCACCTGCATCCATCAGGAAAGCCCTCTATTCCAGTCTCCATACAACAGGCAGAATGGTTCCTCCTGATTAAAAACAAAACAAAACAACAACAACAAAACAAAGAAAAACGCAACAACAACAGCAAAACATTGCATCATATCAACCACTTTCAATCCTACTTAGTAAACTTAGATGGTTTCTCACTGGTTTCAGGACAATCTCTAAAACATAAAACAAAATGTTAGGCACTACATATCTTCACCAGTACTTGCTCAGCCTCTCTCTTCTACCCTCAACTCCAGCCACAATGACTTTCTATTTACTCCTCTTCCTCCTAAACACAAGACCCCCTCACATGTCATTGTCTTCATTTGGAATGCCCCTCCTCCACCTTTCACTAAACTACCCATGCTCATCCAGTGTCCAGATGCTACTCATCCAGTAGTATCCAGTAAGATGCTATGTAAATGATGATTTCCTCCAGAAAACCTGGCCTCACCTCCATGATTGCATAAATGCCACCACTTTAGCACTGATTGTCCAGGATCGCTTCTTCACAGAACTTACTTTAGTGATAATTTTACATTTGCCTAGGCAATTACTGGAGGTAATTACTTAAGTTCTCTAAGGATAGATGTTTGTTGGGTTTTGTTTGCCTTGATTTTGTTCAGCTTTGGGTTCCCAGAGCTTAGCTCTACACCCACCACATAGGAAATTCAATAAACATTTCATGAATTAGTAAACAAATGTGGTGAGAAACATAAATACCAAGATATTCTACTGACTAGTAGAAGATGCTAGGAAAACAGAGATAATAAATATGAGAATGGATTTCTCCAAATTTTCCAAAGGTCAGAGGTAGCAATCCCTTAATGTATCCTCCTGAATACAATCACTGTGTATGATGACAGTTGGAGAGGGCTGAAAGGTTTCAGAAGAAGAGTGTTTTTCTTTATTTCTCCTTTAAGATATTTTTGGGGAACTAAGTTGGTGACACCCATGGCCCACCTTTGAGGATAAGGAAGAACATGTGATGGTCAGATTCTCTAGGATTGGGTTAGTGAAATTTGTTTGTGGCCCTTCTCTAACATGTCCTAGGATACCAGAGGATCTCATCTATTAGAAATGTACCCTTGATAATGAAAACAGACTTCCTTGAGGTGACACAGTTAGACATTCTGACACGAAGCTCATTGTTCATTCTACAACAATACACCTGCCACTCTTGAATGACGCTCAAGGCTGGCAACCAACCAATTCCATTATAGCACAATCATCAATCTCTGTTCTTTTCTATGGAGTCCCATCTACATTTTAAATGAAACTAGTCATATTTATTTTTGTTGTAGGAATTCAGTTACTGATAGTCAACACTGCATCCGTTCAACTCTCGTAAGTTTGGGAAGGATTAGTCACATTCTTGTGAAACAAAACAGACCAAGGTCTCATGTATTTCTTAAAAAATAAGACCTAAACATTAGTCATAAACAGAAGGAACACAGCACTGCATTTTTAAATTAGTCAGTGGAGAGCACATGAGTCTCATGTTTACGCTCTATCACCTACCTTTCACTCTGGGGTTTCTTCATTTTTTTGTATATATTACTTAAATTCATTGGCATGTTGTATCTTTATCTTTCATTGTGTCTTAAAAACCCATTGTCTATGAACTTAGCATGTTTAGGAGCTATTTTTAAAAAGCCAGAAGGGAACAAATAGACCTACAACCACTGTTGACTGGTCTAAAGCTGCTTTCCTCAAATATTTACATTCCTTGAGTACATGACACACCAGATATTATGCATGGCAAATTCATATTTTCTGGAAGTGGAAAGTAAAGGATCATAGAAGATAGGAAAAATCACAGAAGAACCCAAAAATCCTGTTCTGAACCAGGAACCTAAGACAGAGCAGGCATGTTGATGCAGATTTTAAATTTTCATGGTCTTTATAAATGATAAGCCAAAGGAATTATTTCCTCAAAAATGACTTACAAAATCTTACAGCACAATATGGATGTGGTGTGGGCAATGCTCACACTTATGAATATGTATCACTCCATGAATAAAAAATATCATCACTAAGTTTATTAGTTATACAATATAGCTATATATATATATATATATATATATATATATATATCTACCAACATTTCCTAGTCACTCTAGAAATGGCCCTAGAAATGACAGACTCTACATTTTCTGCTTATCAAAAAAAAAAAAGATTTATCCCTCTTGTATCTATCCAAGGTTAATTTTATTTATGGTAAAATAAATTGGCCATTTTGAAGAGGGTTTGAAATACGAACTGAGTTTAGTGGGGATTGAAAAGGTCAAAGAATGGCTTCCATCAGAGGAAACTGACTAAGATTAAATTAGAATACATGTTCCAGGGCCTTGATGCATTTGCGCTCTCTGGATGAATCCCATGGAGCTCAGAGAGAACATGTGAATCAGATGACTTATTTTCCTCGGTGAGAAGTGAAGAGAACATGCTGGAAGAATGTCAAAGGCTACAATCAGGTAGCAAGTTCAAACCAGCCCATCCATCAGAAGGCTAAGAAGAGAAGTCAAAAGAAGTAGATTCAAAACCCAGTTTGCCAAGCTATGCTTGATAAAGGTGAGTTTGTAGGAGGCCTAGAGAAATTTCAGAAATAGAGGAGATTTCTCAAAGTTTTCAATATGTTTCTGGGACATGCTTACATAATTACGGTTTATTAGGGGGCTAATGCAGATATGCATCATGATATATTTATTTAATTTTATTCCAAGAGAGATTTTAGGCAGTTTCCAAAGACTCATAAGCTTTAACAAGACATATAAATTAAAGGTAGGATAAAAAATGAAGTCAGAACACTTCTGCATGCCTGGAAAAGTATGTCACAGTGACCTCTGCATTGCTAGAGACTGGTCCCTATGTAGCTCTAACATTTTAACAGCCCATGAGAAGGAGAAAACCTGATCACATAATTTACAATGTGCATATGAAGATGTAATTCCTACAATTCTCAGGATACAAAAGATATTTCTTGTAAGACCATCAAAGCATGATTCTATGCATGCAGTTTTGTAGTGGCTCAATAAGAAATAAACCCAGGCATTCAGTTCTGCCCTCAATGGGCTCTACAAGTAACATTAAAAAATTATGGCCTTTAAGTCATTCTTTTAGAACACTGTTGTTATCAAATGAGCTTTTATTTTTTTTAATAAATATTAAATGCACTGATGTTGTTTTTGCAATGCTATCAAGTTTTTAGTTGACCATGTCATGTAAATTAACAAAAAACTGGGTTCAGTTTAAGAGGCTGAAGAGCCTATTTCATCTCTAAAAATCAAGTTCCCAACCTATGCAGGAGCTGAAAGTCTCATCCATGTATTTATTTGTTTGCTTCTTTTTTTGTGTGTGTGGTTTTGAGATAATTGCTGATTGATATGGAGTTGTAAAAAATACTATAAAGAGATACCTTGCAAGTTTACCCAGTTTCCTTCAAAGCTAATATCTTACAAGACTATACAATGTCACAACCAGGATATTTACACTCAATTCGAAGAACAGTTCTATTGCTACAAAGATACTTCATGTTGCCCTTTTATGTTGCCACTTTCTTCCCACCCTTGCCCTTCATTAAATCCTGGAAACTCTGAGTTTCTTTTTCATTTCTATATTTTGGTCATATCAAAGAAAATTATATAAATGGAATCATATAATATGGAAATTTTTGGATCAGCTTTTAAAATTTAGCATAATTCCCTCTAGATACATCCAATTTAGTGAGTATACCAACAGTTATTCTTTTTTATTGCTAAGTATTATTCCATAATTCAAAAATATTACACTCTACCTATTCATCTGTTGAAGGACAACTGGGCTGTTCCTAATTTTTGGCTATTTTGAATATAACTGCTATAAAGTTCATTTAAAAGTTTCTGTGTTAATTTCTCTAGAGTAATTGCCCAAAAATGCAATTGCTGGGCTATATGGTATTTACCCGCATAGGTTTATAAGTAATTGGAAAAATTCCCACCACCAATGTTTGAAAATTCCAGTTTCCCTGCATCTCCATAAGCACTTAGTGCGGTCACTACTTTCTTTTCTTTTTCTTTTTTTTTTAAATTTTAGTCCTTCCGGTAGATGTGTAAATGACATCTCATTGTGGTTTTAATTTGCACTTCTATAATGGCAAATGATTTTGAACACCTATTCATGTGTTTATCTACCCTCTGTACATCTAAGTTGAATGTGTCAATGTCTTTGGCTCATTTTCTAATTAACTTTTTTAGCTGCTGAATTTTCAGAATTCTTTTTATATTCTAGATACTAGTCCTTTGTCAGATAGATGGTTTGAAAATTCATTCTCCTCATCTGCACCTAACTTTTCATCCTTTTAGCAGGGTATATCTCAGAGTAAAAACTTTTAATTTTGATAAAGTCCAATTCATTCAAATTTCCTTTTTATAGTATGTTTTCATGTCAAGTTTAATAACACTTTTGTGAATGCCAAATCCCAAAGATTTTGTCCTTTGCTTTTTTTAAAACATTTTATAGTTTTGAATGTACATTAAATTATGCTATCCATTTTGTAGTTTTATGGTTTAAGTGCTTAATCTATTTTAAGTTAATTTTTTAAAGGGTATGAGGTTTGTGTTGTGGTTCATGGCGGAGCGGGTTGTTTGTTTGTTTTGGCACATGAATGTCTGACTGCGCCAGATCATTTGTTGAAAAAAAGTATTCTTCCTTCATTGAATTGCTTTTGGACCTTAGTCAAAACTCATTTGGACACATTTATAGGGGTCTATTTCTGGGTTTTCTTCTCTGTTCCATTGATCTGTGCCCATCCTTCTGTCAATATCACACTTTCTTAGGGACGATAGACATATAATAAGTTTTAATATTCAGCTGAGAACTTCCTCCCTCCTACATGATTAATTTTCCAAGAGTTTTTGAATTATTCCATGATTATCCATATGAATTTCAGAATTACTTTATCTACAAAAACTTCCTGAAGATTTTTATGGGATTGCTATCAACTTCAGGAGTATTGACATCTTTGTCATGTGAATCTTCTGAAATATAAACACCAGGTGCCTCTCCAATTATTTAGGTCTTCTTTGATTTCTTTTATTAGTATTTTGTAATTTTCCACATGTAGAGTCTGTACATGGTTTTTAAGTTTTTAACTAATGATTTCATTTTCTTGGAGCAATTTTAAGTGTTACTATAGTTTTTGTTTTGGTTTCCATGCTCATTGCTAGTATATAAAAATGTGATTTTGTGTATGTTTTGTTGAGCTTTGTATCTTACAACCTTGCTAAACTTATTTATTAGTTTTAGGATCCACATATCATTTTGATAGATATCCCAGTGCAACAGCAATAGTACTAACAGAGAACATGTAAGGCCACTGAATCAGATGCCCAACTTGGTACAAAGGGAAAAAATGTGGTGTGTATGTGCATGTGTGTGTGTGTGTAAAATACAGGTTTAAAAACATATAAAGATGGGTCTTCAAGTAGTAACAGTTCTAGGGTAGCTAGATCTGAAGCTTATAAAATACATCCAAGTAAGTATGCCATCATTAGGGAGTAGATACCAAAATTAATACATTTTTTCAGCAACAATTAAGATTCAGGTAGTTATAACTTATTGTCTTTGAGGGAAAATTACACTAATTCATTATTTTAATGTTAATTCACAGTACATATAATAAATATATAATATGGACAGTACTAGAATGTCCTTCGTGATTAGTTAAATACGGGGGCAAAATGAAAATTGTGCCAGTAGGATGCAAAAAAAGAACTGACCCTAGAAACTTGCGCAAAGTTCAACAGAAGTGTAACAGTAAAAAAACACAATTAGGCAAAGTAACTGTAACATGGTGGCTTCGGTGTTACTGTTGGCCCTTTTTCAGAGCGGCCAGATGTGCTGCCTCCAAATACAACCCTCTTAAAGACACAGAAGGCAGATTTGAGAAGAAAATCATGCTTGCGATAGAAATGCAGTAAGAGGAGGAAGAGGAATAGTCCTAAAAAGTCAGATGCTTACGGGGGTGGGAGGAGGGACACAATGCGTGGAGCACAGTGGGAGGTACAGAATTCCAGGTATGGAAGGCACAAGTCACAGCAATAAAAAACACCACATAGAGAATAGAGCAATACTGCACTGGGCTGTATGGTGACAGAGGAGAGCGACACTTGTGGTCAGCATACATAATGTATGGAGACATTGAATCACAATATCACTACGTTGTATACCTGAAAGTAATATAGCATTGTGTGTCAACTGGACTCAAATAAAAACAAATAAATAAATAAAAGCCAGGGGCTTAAGATCCTTCTTAGGGCAGCAGCAGCTCTCCAGCCCTTCCTGAAGATGGTGTTGTAGGAAGAATGCAGGTGTTACAGCTGGCAGTGGTGAGCAGAGGTGAGTCTGCAGGCAAGGAGATTAAAAAACTGGAATGATAATTGAGGCAAATCCATTTTGACTGATCCTTTATTCAACAGATGCCATACACTTATTTGAAAATGTCAAAATACAGTCAAAATTAGAAAGCCATAAATAGAACCTTCAAAGCAAACAGGGCCACAGGGAACTGGGTGATGCTTATTGTTCCAACAAACCTTTGCAGGCAGACACCAAGTGGAGCTGTGGTTATTAAAGCCATTATTTCTTTTGCAATCACTAAATGAACTTTCCATTTTGCAAATATATACATATGCATTAACTGTGGATTTTTTTTTTTGAGAACTTCAGTGAAAAAATAGTATATAGAGGCAAAACTGGTTATCAGTTGGTGTTTCCACATGTATGGAAAAAATGAAGACATAAAGATATATATCACATGAAACTTCATGGTAAAAAATTGAGGAGGATATTAATGCTATTTCACAGGTAACAAGCTCCCAGGAACACATTCTGTATTACCGCAACTCCAGTAAATGAATCTTTTATCCTGACTCTAGAAAGCAAATTTGAATACAAGGGAGAGAGCATCATGTTATTATAAGGATAACCTTGAATCTACTCTACTATTTTTTTTCTTCAATAAATCTTTCACAGATATTGGAACTTATGTTCTGTTTGTGTAATGAGCATTTTATCTGTGGTACGATTCGTTTGCTCCTTTCCTAAGCAGAGCACAAAATATCTGGTTAGCCACTGGCCTTCCCTGATAACTCCTGGCAGCTGAAACAGGAAGAAAAATGTTTTGAGGGGGCAGAGGAGGAACGGGGACTAGAGAGAGGTTTGCTTCTTACCCATTTCCTCACCAGAACTGCCCTACTATGTTAGTTTGTAACATTGATGGAGTGAAGGATAGAATCAGAAAATGAAGGAACCAAAGGCCAGGTTGATAAACACAGAGTTGGAGAAAGAGCCAATACCCTACACTCTCTAGCACCTCAGTCCATAAGGAAGGTGAAAAGTACAGAGATCAGCATAAAATAAGAAGGGTCCCCTGAAAGACATCCTGAGTGGTGGAGAAGCAGTACTTTTTCTTTCTTTTCTTTTTTCTTGGGGGGAGGGGCAGAAGTAGAGGGAGGGTGAGGATCTTAAGCAGACTCCATGCCCAGCACATAGCCCAACGTGGGGTTTGATCTCCCAACCTTGATATCATGACCTGAGCTAAAATAAAAAGTCAGATGCTTAAACTGGCTGAGCCACCCAGGCATCCCTATAGCAATACTTTTTCTACAGAAACATGTACATATGAATTGCTGCCCAGGGTGGGAAGAGGTGCTGGGTAGAGATGTCACTACAAGGTGCCCGTTAATGCCAACTTGACCAAAATGTGGACTTACAAGCAGGTGAGGTCTGGTACATAGGAATATGTCAAGATACCCGTGACTCACCTCACAATTACGTTTCATAACACTGACTCCGGGGAGACCTGCCAGCATGTAGAGAGGGCTAGCCATCAGAGGGCATGCATGGCCCCTGAACAAAGAAAGGGCTGGGTCTGTCTGTGAACCACTGAGTCAGCATCCCCACCACTGTGACAGCCACATTCCACTGGAGCATGAGCTCTAGACGACAAAGAATTTCTTTGTACAGTTTTATCCACATTAGTTGGAACAGTGCCTGGCATGTGATAGGCACTCAAATATTTGTTGAATGAACACATCACGCATAGCATGGCATCCTGGCCCCCTCCACCTGCTTCTTCCTGTCTGCCCACTCCTCCTGCATGAGCGTCAGTGAACATGCTCCTCGTCATCTACAATCCATCAAAGTTAAGATCTCTTCTCTACAAGCTTCTGAGCCCCGAGCTCTTTCCACTGACTAGTAGAATAACACCACGTAAATTAACCTCTCCCATCCTCTGTTTCTTCTGCAATAAAATAGGAATGATAATAGCTACTTAGGAGAGTTGTATTAAATGAAACAATGTAAGTGAAATGGGAAATCTAAGATAGCTTCTCAATAAACAGAAGAAAATTCCATTTCACCATTCAATAAATAGATGGGAAATTTATTTGAATGCAATTGGGCTCCCATCCAGAGCACCAAAGAAAGATGCATATCTCTATTTCCAAGTAATCACAAGGCAATGAATGGGGCTCCACTGGGGCTACCCTTACAGAGAATCCCCTATCTATAAAATGTATCAGAATGAAGACCTGAATATTTCAGTCTTCACTTTCAGAAGAATGAAATTTGGCCAGGCCAACATTTCCAGTCAGAAATTTAGCCCTAATGATTGTGACCTACATCTATCTCTTATTTAACAACCACTGGTTGGACATTAAGGACTGGGCCAAAGTTTCAAGAAAGGAGAAGACAAGGGTCTTCATAATATGCTTTTCAATGGTGAGTTGTCCCTCCAGCTCTAACCTCTTCTTCCCCAGTTGCAGGTTTTTTTTTTAAGATTTTTATTTATTTATTTGACAGAGAGAGATCACAAGTAGGCAGAGAGGCAGGCAGAGAGAGAGGAAGGGAAGCAGACTCCCTGCCGAGCAGAGAGCCTGATGTGGGGCTCGATCCCAGGACCCTGGGATCATGACCTGAGCTGAAGGCAGAGGCTTAACCTACTGAGCCACCCAGGCGCCCAGACCCAGTTGCATTTTTTTATCTGAACCCAGAATTTAGTCTAATCTGAGCTTACAAAAATTGATCCTATTATAAGAAATGATTGCAAACAATAAAAACTAAAAAGAAATTTAGAAAACGCAGGGAAGCATTATCTTTTGTCCTCTAAGATCCTACCCACCCACCTGTACTCCTCCCCCTCCCAGAAGTCATCTGCTAGTTTGACCCATGCTCTCTCCTGCCCCATCAACTAATGTTGCCCCCTCCCTCTTCTAGTGAGGTCATGGTTCACATTGTCAAGTTCTCCCGCTGCTACAGTACCATAATTAACTGTTCTCCTTCTCTGCTCACTGGGTGCCAGATGACTGAGTCCCAGAAATTTCAGGATTTCCCTAAAGTTGAGTCTTTCAAAGTATTCCTCACTAAAGAGAGTTCCTTCCTGTAAGAAACGTTCCTATCAGAAGATGAAAGATTCATAAATTCTTCCTTGTCTGTTAAAGTCAAAAGTTTCACTTTCTCTCAGAACAACTTCATAATTCAAGTTGCACCCCTGACCCAGAAGCTCCTTTGTCCACTTTGTGTCTATCAGCTGCTGTCTTCCTCCAAAGGCAGGGGGAACATCGCAGAAGGCAAATCTGTTTCCTGCTGAAGGCTAAGCCTTTGCTAACCAGAGGCCCAGTGAAAGGGAACAACTTCCTTGAGTCTTTTTCAGGAAAAAAAGGGATGGTTATCAACCAAGCAAATACAAGTTAGAAACAGGAGTTCAGTCATAATCTATTTTCTGAAATATGATCTCTTGGGGGATTCTACAGATACAGCATAAATATTAATTTAATGTCAAATGGAGTTTAAACATAATGCATTTTCCTGTCTACTTGCAAGTAGCAATTAAGAAAGAGAAACGCATCCATTATAGAACTGAGCAACAATAAATCCTAGGCATTAAATGCAAAGAGGATGGTCTGGTACCAGACGAGGTTCACCTGGGACACGAGTGATAAGATTACAGAGCATGGGCCTTTTTGAAGAAGGTTAATACTTCCTCAGATGGAGTACATAAGAATATTTTTTTTTTTAAAGAAAAAGAAAAAGAAAGGAAAGGAAAGGAAAAGATTAATGTCTCTTTATAAACCCTGAATTTTCAATGCCATGTGCTTAGGGGTGTTAAAATTAAATCATTATTTAGAAAAAAAAAAAAACAGAGAAGAGACGTAAAAATAAATGAGATATTAGAGGACAATATTAAGGAAATCATTGAAGAAATAGAAATTCTTTTCTGTAGAGAAGTTGACCTTTTCAAAGAAACAGATCAAATGGAAAACAGGTTCCTCTGAATGCCCGGTCTGATAAACACCACCGCTTGTTAATAAAGTGCCAGTTCTGTAGGGCAAAGAGTCCAGGCTCAATCATGGGGCTGATGCCAGTCTCTTCTGTGCTCCTTCTTATGTCTGTGTGAGGCAGGGATCTCTGTAGGTTTCTGTATAGAAACACAACCTGCTGTGAATTTAAATCTATGACAGCCCATGTCTCTGGCTGATTGAACTAAGTTGTTTACGGTGTCTGTGGTATGAATTCAACTAGGGAACAATTAAACTATCCATCTCTGGAGCCGGAGGCTCAATGGCATCCACTTCTGACCATTCATCACTTGCTCTGTCCCTTTCCATTGTCATCTCTGCAGCTCCTTGATACGCAGATATCGGCTCCCCTTCTGAAATGGGTTCATTTGTCACAATCATCAGGTGACATACATGGAGTGCCAGTTAATTCTAGGTTCTGAGTATCTGTTTTGTGTTGGAACAATTCCTCAAGAACGTCCATGCTAAGAATGGCAACGGCTCTCTCACTCTCTCTCCCCCACCTCGCTCATCTCATTTTTCCTTCGAAGCAAACTGTGAGAAAACTCTAAGCCCCCAAAACGCCAAATCATAACCTCCAGTTTCATGTATGCATTCATTCAAGAACTCTTTTCTAAGCAACGCTGTGAAACTCGGCATGCCCTGGATTGTCAAAAATTCAAAGATGAAACAAAAGTCTTGAGCATAAAGGGTCTTAAGATTTTGTAAAGAGGCACATGGATTTGTACATGGCATGGAGCCACACAGGCGATTCCCATGACCCAGTCTGAGGCTGGGTGACATGGCATCTTTGAGATGCAGGGCACTGAGAACACCACATTTCTTGGCGTGAGTTATTCACAGGCATTGATATATTTAGCATGATTATAATAGATATTATTGCATCTCCATTACTGAAAATCTGCTGCTGTGTCTGAGTTTCCCTGAGGTCTTGCCGAATGTTGCATACCATAGAAACGGAGCTAGAGATTTCTTTCTCCCACATCTCTGTTCTTAAGTAGCTATTTATAGGTTGAACTATTTTTGGCAAAAAAAAAAAAAAATGAAACAAGACTGCATATGAACACTTAAATTGCTGAGTTATAATAGCTATTTTCCAAAGAAAGCTTGAATTCGTGTACTGTCAGAAAGCATTGCATGTTCATATAATTATTAATTTTCTCAAAAAATAATGTACCCTGAATTCAAGCTCTTCAACTATATTTGTGCAAGGAAATATGAAAAGCCATGGAGTTACTCCTGAATGGTATTATGGAACCAACAAATTTACCAGAGACCAACACAGCAAATCAACTCCCAAGTGATTTCAATCCCACTCCAGATCTAACCACACAAAGAACCCACTCTTCATCCTGGGAGCCCACTTTCTTTCTCTCTGTTTCCTTCAGACTATTTCCCAGATCATAGGGAGAGCCCTTCATGAGTTTGAGATCTAGAGGATAGGAGAAGTCTTCCTTATGGAGTGTGTTTTTTGCCACGAGCAGTGCTGGAGATGTTCAGTCTTCCCAAAGCAAGGCGTACGTGTGAACATGTGCACAACAAAGACACCAAGATCAGGATGGAGTGAGATAACTCAAAGCAATACAGCTAATAGCCACAAGAGCCAGAGATAGAGCCTAAAGACCCAGCTCTCTCTCTGCTTGTCAAGAGTTCCTGCACGTGGAGAAGCAGCAGAGTCACATGGGAAGGATGGCGTCAACTCAGAGAGCTCGGTCCTGCCCTTGGAATCAGGAAGTATGTGAGCTGCTGGTGGAAAACCATTCCAGGGGCTGGGCCACAGCTGCTCGCGGACTGACACTTGAGGGCCACCTCGTTCCCACTTTCCTAGTGTTAAGGGCAAACGCCTCTGTCACTAATATATATTAACTGATTCAATTGTCACAGCAACCTCATGAAGCACATGCTTGTATTTTCTCCATCTTATAAGTGAGGAAACTGAGGCCAGAACCATTAAGCAATCTGCAAAAGGTCACACAGCCGGTAAGGACCCTGCTAGGATTCCAGCTCAAGCAGGTTGGCTCTTTCACCTCTGCCTTACACAGCATTTCGGGTCTGCTGCCCCAAATCCTATGCAGTGCCCTGGCCCTCAGGGGGCCCACCACCAGTGGGTCTATGCCAGTGACAAGCAAGTGACTTTTCGGCAACTCTCACAGGTTCTCAATCACTTATTCTAGAGTAGGTGAATTGGTGGATAATAGGCCAGCTACATAACAGTTGTAATGTTACAAAGTTAAATACTTCTTACAAAAATCCAATCATCTGTCTAGTATATATCCACTCTTGGCAAAAAAAAAAAAAAAAAAAAAACCCAAAAACCAAAGACCAAAACCAAAACCAAAACAAAGCAAAAAAAAAAAAAAAAAAAAAAAAAAAACAAAAAACCCCAACAATGGAACAACACTGGGCCTCTTTCTTTCTTTCTTTCTTCCTTTCTTTAGGATTTTTTATATTTATTTGACAAATAGAGAGCATAAGTAGGTGGAGCAGCAGGCAGAGGGAGAGGGAAAAGCAAGCCCTCCACTGAGCAGGGAGCCTGAGGTGTTGTTTGATCCCAGAACCCTGGGATCATGACCTGAGCCAAAGGTAGATGCTTAACCAACTGAGCCACCAAGACGCCCCAACACTGGGCCACTTTCATTCGAAAGGGCACATATTTTTCAGCTCATTGAGTCCCCACTGCCCTGCCCCCAACTTATGCTTCTACTTATCCCCTGAGGGCAGCTGAGTGTGAGACCCACAACCATACAAGCACAAGTTTGGAATATAGTTCTGGGGATAAGGGTAAAAGATGCCCAATGTACTTGGACCCAAAAAAACTTCATGTAAAATACAGAGCAAAGCCAACCAACCAACCTCTGCAAAGCCATTTCTACTGTCAAACCTATTCAATAGATAATATAAAAATAAATTAAAAACTATTTCAGGGGCAAGATAAACTTAATGCCCAGTGCCCATCAGATGAGGGGTGCTGGGGTAGCCTCTCTCCCTCTCCTGCCCTCCCTGGGTTCCCCTACCTGGCCACATCAGGTACAGTATCCTAGCACCCCATCCAGACTCTCTTGGCAGATGAGGGACTTAAGTCCTTTGGACTCAGTTCCGGGACCTAGTCTAATGTCCCCATTCTCCTTCCTGTGAACTATATGCTGAATTGAGGTACAGCAGTGGGGACCAGGGACCCAGTAGTCAGCTCCACACCCAATTCCATGCCTCTCTTCACCCTCCCAACAAATGCAGCTCAATTTGGTACCAGAATTCTTTGTCTGTTGTTTGTGTTGGGCTCAGGCATCTCATGTCAAATGCCAAGGTCTCCCTGAATACCTCTCAATGCCAACAGGGTGTCCTGTGGTCCTAATAAGTTCCTATAAACCTGTTCCCTTGGGTTAACTTCTGTTTTCTTCCTGCACCCCATTCAGCAATCGTGCTTTCTCCCTCTGCATCCATGACTGAGCATCTCATGGCCACAATTCATCCCAGGTGGAGACTGGCTCAAGAGCCTTCACAATGAGAAGGCAAGCAGTTAAAATAAAAGGAAGCCACGTAAACTCTTTTCTAATGAAAATGTTGCCAGAAGTCTCAATCTGCAAAATGAAAGTGAGGTGGCAGTCTGAGAGGGCTTCCTCTTCTGGGATCTGTTCCCCAGAGGTAGCCATACACTGCATTAAGGGCCTGAGGGTCCGTGAATGACAGCCTCAGGGCATGGCGCCTCAAGCCACTCTCCCAATGACCAGCATGTGCAAACACAGGGCTTCTCCTTTCTCTACCCAGAATGTGGTAAGAGCTCCAGGATGTCACTCCAAGCCTTCCAGTTCATAAATGCACCAATTTAATCTCACAGCTTTGTGGTGCCTGGGTGGCTCAGTCACTTAAGCATCTGACTGCTGATTTTGGCTCAGGTCATGACCTCAGGATCATGAGATTGAGCCTATGTCCATTTCCATTCTGGGCACGGAGCCTCCTTGGGATTCTCTCTCTCCCTCTCCCTCTGCCCCTCACCAACACCCATCTGTCTAAAATAAATAAAGTGTTTAAACTCACACCTTTTCCATGGTTTACAATGTCAGAAAGTTTTCAATAAAGAGCCATGTTACACAAGAGAGAAAATAAGATTAAAAAAAAAAAAAAAGATCTATTTAATCAAGCCACAATTATCAGACAATACCAGTTATTCTTAGTGTTTCTGTTTCTGGGTCCAAAGGTCTGCCCCTGGCAAACAGACATCAGTCTGCTCTGGGTGGCCCTGCTGGCACAGGATGGTCACTGGGGACTTGTAAAAGCTGCAACTTTTCTTCACTTAATTGCCCATGTCTCATGCAAAGGAGCTATTAGAGTACTCCTTGCTAATACAGAGATAAATAACTGCCTTATTGGGAATCTTCCTAAGAGCACAGGAAATGCCAGATGAGTGAGTATGGAAGCTATGTAAAGCAGCTTCTTTATTACTATGTAGTCCAAAGATAGGTGAAAGACCTTGCCAAAAGTTTTTGCAGAGCTCCCAAAGCCATACCTCCAAAATGCCTGTAATTACTGTTAAAAGCACAAGGACTGTGGTTAGGTGAATATATAACTGAATTTCAGGATAATATTTTTCATTATCTTTTATAGAATTTTTTAAAGATTTTATTTATTCATTTGTTAACGAGGGAGAACAAGTTGAGTGGTAGAGGGAAAGGGCGAGGCAGACTCCATGCTGAGCAGGGAGCAGGACTCTGAGCTGGATCCAGGGACCAGGAGATCATGACCTGAGCCAGAGGCAGACGCTTAATTGAATGAGCCACCCAGGTGCCCCTCAAAGCATTTCTTTAAGCTTTGCACAAACCAAGAAGAAAAGGTCATCTGATATCTGGCAGTGAATATTGCTGGGGGCAAGAAGGAAACATTTGGGATAAGGTCTTTTCCAGAAGAAGATTTTCCAAGAACGAGGTTATACCACATTTTCAAAAGCAGGACCCGGAAGAAACTGTCACATGACCTGTTGAGCCCAAGGGAACCCAACTGTTTAAATGACCTCTATTTCTTGTTCTACTTACTATCCTTTTATAAATTTCAGTTTTATTATACACTGTGCTGCCTTTATTAATATATGTTTAGAAAACAAAGATCCTTCGCTCAACTCTTCCCTCTGATTGGATAGGGGAAAGAGAAGTTCTGAGATGCTACCTTTCTCCCTCTTCTTCTCTTCCCCTTACTTTGTTTTATGTAAGTACTTACCTCAACTGTTAATTAGCATTGCTTCTAATCCCCATTCAATCCCCCCTCAGAGATCCTGAGAAAACTGCTGCCAAATCAGCCTGGAGACTTCTTTCATTCAAGTTAAGTTATTTCAATCTCATTGACCTCTCATTTACTTTAAGAAGTAGATTCAATAGCATAGTGTGCATTCACTCTATTTTGAGAACTCTTCCAGGGAAAGGCCATTACTTATTGCAGTAAGCTGAGGATAGAAGAGATTTTACTGTCTCTCAGGATAACTAATTTCAATTGATCTAGTTTAGCTGTAAAAACATGTTGCCAAGGTTAATTATAATTCATCAATCACACCGACACCTGGCATTCACTGATGGAGACAGCCCCACATATTTGTTTGAGGTATGCAAACAACATTGTGAGAGATCAGTTATAATAATCTTGCACTCCATGTTCACTGTCAGGAAAATGTGATTTAAGGAAAATCGTTTACCCACCCCAAATGTATTAACGCAAGACAACTTTACTTTTTTTTTTTTTCTTTATAAAGAAAATCAACCCAGCCAACAGAAATCGGTTGACAAGTATAAAAGGTTTTCAGTCAGTTTAATCTCCATGAAGTGTTTATTGATGTGGTGTGAAGCCAAAACATTATTTAGATAAATGTCTTTATTGTCTATGTGGATTTGGGGAAAAGAATCGGATGGGTTTTTTATGGTTTCATTCTAGGTAAACTTTAAAAAAAGACTGCAAACAAGTCAAAACTAGTTTCAGTGTGATGGTCCTTCTCAGCAGGGGCTGGCACTGATGAAAAACTTAGGAGACTTGTAATCAAATCAAGGGGTGTCTTCCAAGGCCAGGAGATATTTCCTTTACCTCGGTTTGAGTCAAATGACCAGCATGTACACTGCAGCCTGAGGTTTTACTTGTTTATTTGTTAGTGACCTCTCCAGAAAAAGAAAAAAAAAAAAAAAAAACCTCTGTTCATTCATTCACTCATTCATTCATTGTGAAATGACTATGAGACCTTCTCTACTGGGCACTGAACTAAGTTCTGTGAGATCGGCACTCCACAAGCCAGGTATGGCTTCCATCTCCATACAGCTGACAGTCTCATAAGGAAGACAAACCTTTAAATAAATGACTCCAATAAAGTATGCTGTGAATCATTATCCGAGAAGCATAGGGTGCTATTTGGGGAAACCAAAGCAGACACCTAACTCATCTCAGGGGTCAGTAAGATGTCCTGGTGGAAGTACTTTTAGGTTCGCGTTTAAAGATAACTCGTAGGTTGTCAAGGCAAAGAGAAAAGATGATAGCCCCCATACAGAAATGGTCAGGGTTTCTTGCATTTTTTTTAGCCACGAGGTACCCTCAGCCAAATCACCAGGCCATGTGTGGAATAGAGAGCAGTGACTACAGTCAAAGACAAGGGGCTTAGCCAGAAAAAAAAAAAAAAAAAAAAAAAAAAAAAAAAGAGGGTCAAAATGAAAAACTAAACACCATTCTTTTCCAGTCACTTAAGAACCTGTTTCTCATTTCACACAGTCCAGCACTGGCTCTCAAATCAATTTGTTAACCAAACCAGCATGAAAGTGCTCACTCACTCTGTTCATGTCAATTCTGCTTGCATGGACCTCTATGAGAGAAAGCTTTTTGCTGTTAGTGGCACAAATGGGCCTGCCAGAGGGCATCTTCAATGGGAGAGAGGAAATAGGGGGAAAAGGGTGGAATGGAAGAATCATTAGGCTCTAGTCTCCAGGTACCACTAAGACCTCGAGATGACCCTTCTCTACCTAAAGCCATTCCATCTCCTTCAGCACCACCCACTACAGAAGCAGAAAACACGGACTCAGCACATTGCACGGGTCTTGAGCAATTCTTCCATGCACCTGCACTTTCTCCCAGCCTCAGGTTGAATTGCCGGATTTTGTAATGCCATGCAGTCAGAATAGATACATATACATATTCCATCATTTGGAAACGTGCAGTGCCTTGGAGATTTAGATAACTTTGGGGCAGGTCCTATTTTCAAAATATGAACAAGTCTAAGTCCAGCCCCAAAACCTTCATAAATTTCTGTCCTGTATATCCAGACACATATGTGTGGCACTCTAATTCCAACTCCTCCTTCATAGCTTCAAAGGCATATAGTGATGTTTGAAGTATACTGAAGACTCAAAGGAATAAGGCAAGAAATCACATTTTATGACACTGTGCCTATCATCAGCTTTGGTTTCCTTCAAAGCTGTCCAAAGGCTGAGAAAAGGAAAAGAAGACCAGTCTGCTTTTCTCAGTGGGCCCTAAAAGGGACACAATGTCATGTCCAGGAATTTTGATGAAGAAAATAATCATGTTCCTAAATACTCATGGTAGCCAGAATCCAGCTTCAGCATTAAAAATATCTACCTAAAGATTAATCTTTAAGCATCTTTAGACAGAAATACCGAGAGTTCCTTCAAGGTCACTGCAATATTAGTGCCATGATATAACCAGACCAGCATGGAACAACAGGATCCTTTAGCAGGGATCTAGATCTGAGGTCTAGATGAAGGCTGATAGGAAAGGAACATGTGCATGAATGCATCTAGGGAGGGACAGCTACTCTTAGGACTACTGGTTCTTGAATTTTACTATACCCCCTAGTGTGAAGAAAAGGACTATTACTATCTATCTCCAAAGAGATTAGTAGTGATCATTTACAATTAATACATATTGATACATATATATATGTAATTGCTTGAGTTGTCTTTAAGTAATACAAAAATGATTCAGATGACAATATGGCTTTTATCATTTGATCATTTGATCATAAAATTATCTGAACCAGCTGCCCTTAACCTACACTTAAAATCATGACAGTGAGAAACATAAATAGGAGTCTTTCCTGGGCTAAGAATCTGTATTTTCCCCCCACTTATGTTATAGTTCAAAATAAGCACGTATTAACCACTTAAAAGTCACTTGTAGGTTGAAGGTTTCAAAAGGACATGGAAATATCACATATTCTTGTGCAAAATGTTAAAAACTAATCTCTGCTACAGAGCATTTGAAACGTGTATGATGATGTCATCACTAATGACAAAGAAGGCATTTTTTATTAAGAAGAGAACACATTATTGTCTGGGGATGCCTGGATGGCTCAGTCAGTTAAGCCTCTGCCTTCAGCTTAGGTCATGATCCCAGAGTCCTGGGATGGAGCCCCCCATCGGTCTCTCTGCTCAGCAGCAAGTCTGTTTCTCCCTCTGCCTTCCATTTCCCCTGCTTGTGTTCACACACACACTCTCTCTCTCTCTCTCTCTAAATCTAATAAATAAATAAAATCTTTAAAAAATACATTATTGTCTTTATAATTTTTAAAGTGTATAGGACACTTCAGGAAATTTTCTTCAGAAGTTTAAGATTTAGCGTAGTGCCAAAAAAGGAAGTGCACTCTCTTTTTTAATTGACAGGTGTCAAGGGTTTTAAAATAATACTCTGTGCTAGACACGTACAAAATCCAATTCAAAAATATTTGAGTGTTTATCATGTGCTAGACACTGCAGACATAAAGATGACTATGTTGTTTTTTCTGTGCTCAAGGATTTCATAGAATAATATTTATCTAACTGTACATCAAACCAAGTCTTAAAACGATACTGCACAATTTATATATCATCATCTATGCAGAAAGAATAAAAATATGGTATTTACTACTGTTTACAGGTTAGCTTTTCTGAACTCTTTACTGAAAAATCTTAAAGCACTGGTTTGCATTATTCAGTATTATCCTGTACGACATTTCCCTGTGACAATGCAAAGCAAAATCATGTTAAAACGTGCTGGTGAGTTCCTTACCCCTTCCTTTGCCCTTCCTAGAGGAAGAGACTTGTAAAAACACCAGCCAAGTATAAAGATAACCTTTGGAAATACAAAAATTCTTTTCCTTTTAGCATTTAATATTTTTCATGAACCATACTTCCACATTTTAGAATCAGTTTATTCAAATATTGTAGAATGGCATTTCATTTAAATTAAATGTAAAATACCCTAATGTTTTAAACAAATGTAGACATTCTTGGACAGGTATTTGTAGTATATTTCTTGTTTACATTACTACCTTGAGTTAATGGATTTATATGCAAATCAGTCCCGATCACCTACTCATGTCTATTATGCTTAAATAATATTTTCCCTGATAAGTATTTTGGAAAATGAACGCTGCATGAATAAAATGAACTTATTGTTTCCATTAAGTAAATAGGTAATCATCTTAGTTAAAATTGGGTTCTATGCACAGTATGCATAAACATATCCAGTTCTTAGAGGACTGTTATATCTTTCTATTACTTACTTTTTGCAGAATATGTGTATATTAAACCTTAATAATATCACAAGCTAAGTGATTATTTTCTCTGCTAGACATAGGTGATTTGTAGCATCACTGAAAGGATGAACTATATTTGGATTTTTTCCTAAATTGCAAGTTAAAACACAATCATGTCTAACATACTTTATATTCTATCTCACAAAATCAATTTTTCTTCAAATATAACAAATACAATTATGACTTTTGATATTTTTGAAAGATGGACTTTATAGTAGAAGCACATGAAGGGGTTAGTACATAAATACAAAAGTCAGTATTTCTGTTTTAAGATAATTCCCTAGCACATGAAGGGGTTAGTACATAAATACAAAAGTCAGCATTTCTGTTTTAAGATAATTCCCTACCCGACACCTGAAACAGACAAGTCCTGGACTGTGGATACCCAGACTGCGACTGATTCTGCTGAAAGTCTCCTTAATCTAGCACTGCATGTCTTTCACTGGCCTTCTGCCACAAGGAAAGCTAGACTCTTGTTAAGAAACAGAATCTAGGGGCACCTGGGTGGCTCAGTGGGTAAAAGCCTTTGCCTTTGGCTCAGGTCATGATCCCAGGGTCCTGGGATAGAGCCCCACATCAGGCTCTCTGCTCAGCAGGGAGCCTGCTTACCACCCCCCTGCCTGCCTCTCTGCCTACTTGTGATCTCTGTGAAATAAATAAATAAAATCTTAAAAAAAAAAAAAAAAGCAGAATCAAACTTTTCAGGACATGCCATGTCAGTCCGTGCCTTCTAGAAAATTCACATTTCAATATCCTACAAATAAAGAACAAGTAGATACTGTTTTCTCTGCAATTTCAGACCACAGAGATGAATCTAAGGTAAACTTCAAAATTTTTTCTAACCCTATGCATTTTGGACAACTCTGGGAAAATTCCAGTAAAAAGAGGCCAGTGACTTCCCACAGAAGATAGTGGATTGAGAATGCATTTAAACTACATGGAATAACATTGATAAATTAAGAAACAGATCTACAAGGGTAGCTTTAATGCCATGAAAAGAACTTTAACAATAATTATCTCTACGGTATTGGATTCAGAGTTATAGGGAGACAGTGAAACTCAACTTCAATTTTTTTGAATTTATTTTACTTTTAACTATATGAGCAAGAAACATTTTTTATATAAACAAAATATTGTTTTATATAGAATATAATATTGCATGTTTGCTTTCAAAGAATAATAGAACCGGATGGGGCACTGAAAAATCATCTGGTCTGCCCCAACCTCCTATAGTCTGTCAGGGGGATGTTCAGATATTTCCTGAATCCTGATAATGGAGACGATCGAAAATGTTCAGACCCATTGTGATGAGATAGGAGGGAGATAGATAAAGTAGAGATTTTCCATCTGAGTCAGTTAAAAGCTTTAAAAAAGAGTGAAACACCAATCTTCCTAAAGCATCATGATACTCGAAATGGAGTCAGAGAAAAAAGTCCATGGAGAGAACCAGGTTGGAGTGCAAGAAAACTAACTGAAGTTGGAGAGGGGCAGCAGAGGCTAGTGTATGAACAAAGCAAGGGGTCTGGGATTGGGAAGGAATGGCTTTCAAAAGAGCTCCTATCTTGGGGCACGTGTGTGGCTCATTTGGTGAAGTGTCTGCCTTCAATTCAGGCCATGATTCCAGGGTCCTGAGATGGAACCCCCCCCCCATTGGCATAGGGGTGGACGAGGGGGCTCCCTGCTCAGCAGGGGGCCTACTTATCCCTCTCCTCCCCATTCATGCTCTCTCTCTCTCTCAAATAAACAAATAAAATCTTTTTTTTTTTTTTTTTTTAAGCGCTATCCTAGTTCTGTGCTTTATACACATTTGTTCTGGGTTATCTGATCAAATGAGTAATAAATGAAAATTGCAATAGAACCGATGGCTTATGAAATACCATTATGGCCTATCAACAAAAATAACCATAAAATAAACCCACCTAAATAATTTTGTCTTTTAACAAAATTCTGTCTTTTAACATTTTTAGTAATTACCTAGTTAGACTTGGTTTTATCTCTTTAACGATACCAGGGCCTTATACTGGCATAGTCCATAGAAAGTGTTTGCAAAGAAACAGTGGGAATGGAGTATTTAATTTTTTTTTAAAGATTTTATTTATTTATTTGACAGACAGAGATCAGAAGTAGGCAGAGAGAGAGAGGAGGAAGCAGGCTCTCCGCGGAGCGGACAACCCGATGCGGGGCTGGATCCCAGGACCCTGGGATCATGACCTGAGTTGAAGGCAGAGGCTTTAACCCACTGAGCCACCCAGGTGCCCCTGGAGTATTTAATTTTTAAATTAGTCTTTCTTCATAAGCTGTACGTTCTCATCATAGTCATATTCTTGCCTCTAGTGAAAGAGTCAAACACACATATACAATATTCATTTTCATTCATTTATGCTCTTAGAGGAAGTGTGTAAAACTAAAACTTTAGAAAGGAAGGCATCCATGAAAGCCAACAATAATTCTAAAACCAGGGGCGCCTGGGTGGCTCAGTGGGTTAAAGCCTCTGCCTTCAGCTCAGGTCATGATCTCAGGGTCCTGGGATCGAGCCCCACATCGGACTCTCTGCTCAGCAAGGAACCTGCTTCCCTTCCTCTCTCTCTGCCTGCCTCTCTGCCTACCTGTGATCTCTGTCTGTCAAATAAATAAATAAAATCATTTTTTTAAAAAAATTCTAAAACCAACAGCTAATTCTTCCCTTAGAATGGGAATGCAGACTTGAAATGAAGGTGGTGGATTTTGCTTTAGCTCACTCAGTCTTCGAGCCAGCCTTGAACGTTCAGTGAAAGACACATCAATGATCTTAAGACACTTTTCTAGATACCCCTCCATCTTATTTTAGTTCACTAACAATTCTGCATGCACAATCACAGACGGTGTATCAGCGTTCTCTTCTATGACTCTGAATGGTTATTTTCTATTCGTTGACAACCTTTCAGAAATCATTTTTTTTTATTTTAAAATTAACATGAAATTTGTGAGAAATTAATTTTCTCTCCTCTTCAAATCCTCTCTGAAATCACAGTCACTGTGGGAGGTGAAAAAGCCACACAATCACAAATTGGGTGTTTTGGTTCACAAGGAAGTTGCAATCATCTTACAGCTTTAGTCTTCTCCAAAGAACTTACAATTAAGTTCTTTTCCACCTCAATCACAGGGTTTTGAAAAGTGAGTGATATTGGCGGGGAGTGAGGAATGAGTGTGCTTCGGGGTGAGTCTGGCTCATTTCCATTATCAACAAGTTTTATTCTTGGCAGTGTTAAGGGACTCGGAGGCAGACACTAGTTTCAAAGGAAAGAACAACTTGTGGCATTCCTTGCTCTGCCTAGGATTTTGAGGATCTCAGTTCCTTCTACATGGATTACCTCTTATTCTAAGTGCCTTTCCTAATCATTATTATCCTTTCAGAGTTCGCCCAGTGAATTTACGTAAAAAAGAGTATTTTTGTAAGGGAAACCGCATATTATGAACATATTATGAAAGATACTGGGGTGCCTGGGTGGCTCAGTCGGTGAAACGTCTGCCTTTGGCTCAGGTCGTGATATCAGGGTCCTGGGAATCAAGCCCCACATCGGGCTCCACAATTAGCAGGGAATCTGCTTCTCCTTCTGCTGCTCCCTGCCTCTCTCTCCTCTCTCTCTCTGTCTCAAATAAATAAAATAAATAAATAAAATCTTTAAAAAATATTAAAATGGGCTTAAATATGCTATAAGTATGTTAGAGATTTCAAAGTTTGTTCAAGATATTGTTCGATTCGTTTTCTTCAACTGAATGCAATTTCAAAGGGCTCATGAAAGTTCCATGGTTTATAATTAATAAAAATATATCACATTCACTTTAAATGTTTTAAAATGTGTTTTTAAAACCTTATGGCATACAAAAGTAATTTAACTAGGTTGTTTGAAGTAAAGCAGAAGGTGTGAATAAATCATTCTTCTTGTACTTTTCTGGCCCTAGATCTGAAGAATTGATATTAATATCTAATATATAGAATAATTTTACCAGCTTAGGGTAAATGTCCTAGAAAATGACTAAGCAGCCAAACAGAGAGCAATAAATGTGTGTGGATGGAGAGTAAGAAGAGGTCAAATAAAGATATAATGACCTATAACAGTGAAGAGTAATAAAAAAATTGCACAAAAATGCATACATCTAGTAAATGTAATGACGGATGGAACACTGCTCCAGTACTGGATACATGTATTTGAAATGAAAGGAAATTTCAGAGTCTACAAGAGAAATTCAGAGATAACTCCAACTTAAAAATTCAGGGTAGGGGATAAAAATCAGAGGCAATTGTGAAATCATTAGAATCTTCACTCAGATGAGCAATGTAGATTATACTGTTCTCCCTAAGCATTTACTGACTTATCAGCTTAAAGAGACTGATAGTTTGAAGGTCATAGCAGATCTCCTAAAGAAAAGCAAGGTAACCCAAACACTGCAGATGCAATTTATCAAAAATTCTATGCTAATTTCTTCTTGACTTCATAAAAGACAGAAATACAAAGAGGAAACAGTATAGCTTTGAGGGAGAGAAATTAATAAATAATGTGGCAGACCACAGCCACATTGAAAACATTTGACAGGGTAAGGGAAACATATGAAGAGATACATTAAAAGCTAACTCAAAGGTTTTTGATTTCTAGAAACAAAAACATATAAGCTGGTAAACCCTCTGTTTAAATAAAAAATCTGAATCCAGAAAACAGATAAATCTCCAGTGATTATTCACTCCATCAACTATTTAACCATGAAAGTTCTCATAATGCTAGCTCTACCAGCCTTCAGTCTTTACTTACAACTAAAACAAAATCTCTTTTTCTTACTACCATTTTCATAATGTTCTAGTGGCTTCCCATTGCACTGAACAAAATCCAAACACCTTATCCCAGCAGCATCTATTTTAACACTCTTTTCCAAGTGCTTGGCACCCACCACTGGACCGTTTCTACCTTCCTTATTTGGGTTGAATCACCTGCTTTGCCCTCCACCTGAAGGCCTTAGAATCTGTATATTTTTGCCTGGCTCATGATCATCATTTGAGTATCAGCTCAAATGTGGCCACACCATTCCACACAATTCAAAAATGGCAACTCATACCACACCATGATCACCTGTACTCTGTTACCTTTTCTTCATAGAAAACACCAGCATCTAAAATTACAGCGTGGTTACTTGTTTGCTCACTGGGTTATCCTGCTTCCGTTTCCATAAGGCAATCTCTACAAGAAAACTGGCCTCATCTCTTCTGCACACTACCGTGGCTCTGGGGTCTAGAACTGATTTTGGCCCCAGCAAACACCCAAAGTATTTCTTGAATGAATAAATGACTACTTCTGAATAACCCATTTCAAGGCATTTAATGTTTTCAGGAAAGGAATAAGAAAACCCCAAATACCTAAACTATGTGAATTTAAGAGAACAGATGCTGTTAGAAAGGTATTAAGTTCTAAATAACATCCACACTATCCATCTTCTAAATTTGATGCAGTAAAGATTAATAGAAACACCAAGGCTCTGGGAACCTGGGTGGCTCAGTGGGTTAAGTGTCTGCCTTCAGCTCAGGTCATGATCCCAGGTTCGTGGGTTCCAGTCCTGCATCAGGCTCCGTGTTCAGTGGGAGCCTGCTTCTCCCTTGCCCTCTGCTCCTCCTCTCCCACTGGTGCTCATACTGTCTCTCTCTTTCTCTCTCTCAACAAATAAATAATCTTTAAAGAAGAAGAAGCAGAAGCAGCAGCAGCTTCAAGGCTCTGCCCTCACAGCATCAGTTCATACTAGTTGGTGGGGAGCAACAGTAAATCAGCAGTATTTCTTACAGAGCTCCAACCAATTAGAATTAATTAGTTAGTAGTTGTGATGCTATTTAGCATTTGTTCAAGGGGTCATTTCATCATCTTATAGGTTTAGACAGTGAGTACAGAGGTAAGGAATAAGAGGCAAAGGAGCTTTAATAGTTTTAAGGGATTTTCTTTTTTTTTTTTTTTTAAGATTTTATTTATTTATTTGACAGAGAAAGAGATCGATTGCAAGTAGGCAGAGAGGCAGGCAGAGAGAGAGGGGGAAGCAGGCTCCCTGCTGAGCAGAGAGCCTGATGTGGGGCTTGATCCCAGGACCCGGGGATCATGACCCGAGCCAAAGGCAGAGAGAGACTTAATCCACTGGGCCACCCAGGTGCCCCTAAGGGATTTTCGTAATTGTTATTCCATGTAATATTTGTAAGGACAGCTACCATTTAATGAGCCAAATACTATACAAAGTGTTCTATTATACATGTTTTCTTTTAATTTTGATAACATCCCTGAGAAGTAACATTGTGATCCCTGTTTTTAAGAGAAAAAAGTTGAAGCTTGGGGAGGTCAAGTTAGCTACCCAAAGCGCACAGCTAGTGAGTGGTGGCACTGGGATTCAAGCATCATTTACAGACCTTGTTCGTATTAAACCAGGGGTCCTCACATTGAAGGTTTTCATGAATAGATATTCCCAAGGACCACATGTTTTCCTTCTTATGGGAGAATTCCCCCTGATCCCTCCATCTGGTCTTTATACCTCAAAATCTAAGAACTTACCCCTAACCCTGCAGTCATTGCTACAAATCAGTATATTTCCTCTGATCCAGACATGACTTTCTCAAGTCAAAGTCATGAAGGTTTCTTGTCATTCTGCTCTACGTTCCTGCCTGTTAATATCACTCTCAGAAAAAGGCATGGCTTTCATCTTGGAATGAAAACTAGTTATCATGATTAGAATAAAACCAAAATTGATAATTCAAGGTGTGTCTATTTATTTGTGATTTTATCAAAATGCACTGAAGAACTATAGTGTAAAATATACTGCATATACAGGAGATAAGACTTGATAAAAATTCTCCCATGCACTCAGCTTGGATCTATGGCAGACATTGCTTACTTCATAACATTATTTTCTATTGAAGCCAAGCAGATATTGGCCTCACATTCCTTGTAATCTCCCTAAGAGGCTACCAACCATCAGTCAGCATTGTCACAAGGAATGAAACAGTTTGCTGTATCTTTAGATGAGGAAATGAAAGTTAAGCAGGTTTTGAAGAATGAATTATATTCTGTTTTGCAGTAATGAGAAAAAGGATATATTAGGTAGAATCAGTATTATAGAAGAAATCACTAGAAAAACAGACTTTGTATCAGCAATACTGTGTATGAGGTAGTAAAAAAAAAAAAAAAAAAAAGGTGAACATTCGGTCAAGGTGTCAAGGAGGGTCCTAAAGGCCTCATGATGTATTAAAAGTGTGCTTTCTTAGGGCACCTGGGTGGCTCCGTGGGTTAAGCTTCTGCCTTCGGCTCAGGTCATGATCTCAGGGTCCTGGGATCGAGCCCCACATTGGGCTCTCTGCTCAGGGGCGAGCCTGCTTCCTCCTCTCTCCCTCTCTGCCTGCCTCTCTGCCTGCTTGTGATCTCTCTCTGTCAAATAAATACAAAAAATCTTAAAAAAAAAAATAAAAGTGTGCTTTCTTAATCTCACCAAACAAACTGAGAGTTGCTGGGGGGAGGGGAGGTAGGGATAAGGTGTCTGGGTGGTGGACATTGGGGAGGGTATGTGCTATGGTAAATGCTATGAAATGTGTAAGCTTGATGATTCACAGACCTGTACCCCTGGGGCAAATAATATGTAATATGTTAATTAACAATGAAATAAATAAATTAAAATGTGTGCTGAGCAAAACAGGGGCATATTTATACCAGTTTCTTAAGAGAATAAGGCAGAACCTGACAACAGAATGAAGTCTGCGGGAAAAAGGGAGACTGTATCAACCCGTTAAATGGCAATGATTAAAATCAGGTGAATGACAATGTGATTATGCAGTTGTCCCCAGCTCCAGCAAGGTGACAAGGAAATGGATATATTCCGAAGACCTCCCTCCCCTCGTTAGGACATGGCCAGTGATCAGTGGCATGGAGTAAGGAAAAGAGGAGATAAAAAAAAGTCCTGCAGTTCTAGCTAACAATGTTTAAGAGTCTGCCAAACAATCGTGTGGACATTTACACTAACTCATTTCGTTTTCACAAAAATTCTATGAAGTAGACAATTTGTATTTTATAAAATAGGCATGTTGAAGCATGGAGGCTTCGGGCCAACTCCAAGACTCATGCATTAAGTATGTGACTAAGAGAGGACTGAAGCCTAACTCGATCCATGCACCAACCTGATGGCTTGGGCCAGCAACAGCAGCATCACTCAGAATCCCGTTAGAAATGCAAATTCTCGGCCCCCACCCTAGGCCTATTGGATCAGAAACTGCCAAGTGTGAGGCTCAAAGAACATGTACATTCACACAGTGGCTTTGATCTCACTAAGGTTTGAGAGGTACTGCACTAAACCACTATATATTTTTTTTTCCTTTTTTCTTCTTTTCTACCCATTTATTCTTTTTTTTTTTTTTAGAATTTTTATTTATTTATTTATTTGACAGACAGAGATCACAAGTAGACAGAGAGGCAGGCGGCGAGAGGGAGGGGGAAGCAGGCTCCCCACTGAGCAGAGAGCCCGATGCGGGGCTCAATCCCAGGACCCTGAGACCATGACCCAAGCCGAAGGCAGAGGCTTTAACCCACTGAGCCACCCAGGCGCCCCCCATTTATTCTTGAAGTAAGATTGACACAAAGCCCTGGGCAAGTTTAAGGTGCACACCATGCTGATCTGATGCACTTATAAATTGCAAAGTGACTGCCGCCACAGAATATACTACATATATTTCACAGCAGGTTTAACCTGAGATGTAACGCCTGCATGATGAAGAGGCTGGACAGACTTTGAAGAGTTGAAAGGAAAAACTGTTTAGAGAAACGATGAGTTTGCCACCACTTTGTTGAGCCAGAGACAAAGAGATGATCAGTGAGTAGTGAGTGAGAAATGCAAGGCTGAGACTTGAGAGAGCCTGATACTAGGGACAAGAGTGAGCTCTGTATTCACACAGTGCATTAGCCGGAATCTGGCGCGTGGATGAACTCTCCAAAGCCTTTTCCAGGAAAGGTCCAAGGGCAGAACATGAGGGTTGTTTTCACTTATGGAAATGCAATAGAAATGATATCCAGAACTAGAACGATGGAGCCATGAGGAAGAATCCACTCTCACCTTGTAAGCTGAGACTCTGCCAGGCCCTTGGAAAATCACCCCTTGTTAGAGGCTGCAGTGAAACTGAAGAATTAAGGGAGATGAGAATTTCTAGAAAGAGCTGATCAAAGTGTGACTAGCATCAGAGGAAGGCTCAGAAAGGATCCCTGAACTTGTAAATATATTCACTGAATTTTTTTGGAGAAACTAGTATCAGGAGAATGCAGAGGGAGAGACCATTTAAAAGGTCTGTCATGAGACTGCATTTAAGGAAGTGGTAGGTGGCAAACAGAGACGAGATTTTTGAGAAATTTAGCAGTGAAGGGAAAGAATTAACAGGGAGTGGTGACAGCAGGGCAAATCTGCAAAAAGGCTGCCAGCTGTGAAGGGATGATGGCATTCACATAGAGTAACACAAAGTGTCTCCCATGCAAACAGCCTTGGTCCTTTTCCTCAGAGAAGGCTGCGATTAGAGAATCGTCATCCCCTCATCCAACCCCTCATCCCATCACCCCAAAGAAACACTAAAATCAGTCCTTGCTTCCAGTAATCCAGTCCTCTGTTAGACAAGAAGGAAAAGATAATGGAACACCTCAGTTCTCCATGATTTTTAGGGGACAGTACAATGAGAAAGGAAAATATGTCCAGTCAGAGATAAAGTTGACTCTATCTTGCAACATCATTTTATATTCATGTGATGCCAGTAGAACCTATTTTTTAAATAGACCACCAGAATCCAGAAAAAGATGCTTGAGAAAATCTATGAAAGGGAGAGATAAAAGACTTTTTTTTTTTTTAATAGGAGATATTGTGATTTTCAAATAGGGGTACTTTGTAAGGGAAGATGGCCTCAGAGTGGAGGGATGTGGGGCGGGGAGGGTGTTGCGATGTCAGGGGCATAGATTTTACCAGAGTGGAAGAAACTGTTCTTGATGCAGCATAAGAAGGAAACAGAGAATACTCTGTGGCCAACCACACTGAGTCCTCATTCCATATGTGTTCTCTACTCTAAGCAATGAAGTGAGGAAAATATTTAGCAGCTGGAAGCCTCAGGTTTCTTGAAGCCTCAGTGCCCTCTTCTGAAAAATGAGAATGATAACAGCACCCTTAGAAAATAATAGTATCCCATACGTGTTACCACCAAGATTAAGTGATGGCTTACTCCAGGAGGGAAATAGGTATGATTTCCTGTCCACTCCACACTTCCTATTCCATGAGCTCAGGAAGAGAGCAGTGAGGAGTGGCAAGGATTTCTTCAAAATATGTTCCATGAGAAAGAGCCTTTCACAAGCAAAGAGGAACTCACTCATATTCATGTAATGCAATTTGCCTACCCTACCATGCCATTTCTCCAAAGTTTACATTTTATAATAGAACACTTTTTTTAACCCTTTTCTCAGAACATAGAGCCAATCTGTTATTAAATTTTTAAAGGAATTCTGAAGAGACAGGTATCCCTTCAATTAATGTTATCTCAAATGACTTTCTGCAGTAGGACAGGCTGCCCACCATGACGGTAGAGGACAGAATTCACCTTCTGTTCAGAGAGAAGGCAAAGTATCCCACAGACCTCTCTGTGTGCAGGCTGAGTAACAGGTTTCCGTAAGGATACAAATTTAATGACCTCATCCAGCAGAGAACTAATTAAACGAACACATCAATGGTAAAGACTGAAATGCTGAGCAAATCATAGTTTATTTCTGAATTGACAAGCGCCAATAATAGTCATTCCATATGTGGGTTTTTCTCAGCTATGAAGAATGTGTCTGCAGAGGCTTACATGCAGCTGCCAGAGCAGGGGAAGAAACAAAGAGGCTGTCTACATGTGATGTTTACCTTGCCGGGATCCCCTGTGCACACGTAAGCCTGCAAGGGGCTATTTCAACAATCTCCTGGCCCTGGCAAACTTCCTCCGCCACAGCCCCGATCCTGCATTGGGTCTCACCAAGGCACAAACTCTGTACAAAGTTGGGACATTGCTCTGTGTGTGTGTGTGTTCACACTTGTGTGCATGCATGTGTTTGTGTGAACATGTGTGCAAGGGCTGGTCTGCAGAAACTATGCCACTGAATCAAAGTTCAGAATTCTAAAAAAAGAGTTCAGTGTTAGAGGGCTGCAGCAGCCAACCTGTTTGTTTAATCAAAGAATTTGGACAGAATTAGAGTCTTAGATTTAGTACTAGTCTTAACCCAAGTTACATGTAAGAATCATCTTGGGAAATCTGAAAATCACTGAGGCCAGGATCCCAGAGATTCTGATTTCATTATTCTGAGATAGGATCAGGATATTTATTATTGATGGTCCTGCTGATTCTACTCTGACACAAACTTTGAGAATAATTCCTTAGATTCTAGAGCAGAGGCAATGTGAGTTCTAAGTTCCTAAGATCAAATAGGGATCCCAAGCTTAGAGAAACTATAGAAAATTCAGGCTCTGGTATTCAAGGGCTTGACATTAATTGCCTTTATGGCTGCTGAGAAATGGTTCTTTCTCTTTCTCTGTGGGGACAGCTCATCGCCTGAGTTTAGAAGATCGGAAGTTACCCGGTTCTTGACAGAACCCCCTACTTGCATCACCCAGCTGGGACTCTCTTTCCTGCCCAAGGTGGGGAAAATTATACTGAATCCTAGATTCTCCTACCCACATTGCTATGGGTAATACAGACACCCTCGTCAGTTTTATAAAAGAAGGCACCTCCATTGATAGGAGAGCAACAGCTCTCAGCTAACTAGAGCTCAGAATCTCAGTTCTGACCCTGATAGTTTATTTAGGCTGGTCCTCCAAAGTCTTTGCTCAAATGAGTCAAAAGTAGATCTGATGGGAGTCAAATGGAGGCCCACTTGAACTCTGAATGCTCTAGGCCCCGCAGGACTCCATGGGGCTCCATTTGACTCCAACACTCTGCCCCACGTTTAAGAACTAAGAGACAATTGCCCCAATAGGGTTATAATTAGAACAGATCATCCCCTCCTGCCCCTGCAAACACAAATAAAACACTGATAGGCCTATTTCATGAGACCCTAAGTCTGTTCTCTTCAATCCTGGCAGGGAGCCCAAGAGTCCCAAATCAACTCTATTCATCAGGACTCATTGACACATACTATTCTCAATTTCTTCTCACGGAGCTCATGCTCCTATATCTTCTAGATTCCCCAAACCTTCTGGGACTCTGAATGGGCGCTTCTCCTCCTGGAAGAGAAAATCAGTTAATCCCTGGGAACTCGTCTCTGAAGCACTCTTGAAAAATGCATTTTTTCCTCTCTACATTTGCCACTAGTCTTGCAGTTCCAATAAGGACACTTCACACTCCCTATTACTATATCCTCTCCTACCCCCACAGCATAAAACTAAAATCTTCACCACCAATGAACTCTTATCTCTGTTATTTATAGACTTCTGATACCCCCCCCAATTCATCAATGATGCTGGTATCAGACACTGATTTTATAAGGAAAGTCATTCCACTGTTGTTCATGATATCAGAGTGCATGTAGATTATCCAACCACTGTAATTGTTTGTCAGTTTCTTAACCAATATCTTCCATGTCCTATATTTTTTTAAATGATTCCTACCTCAGACCCCATTATTACAATTACTTTATCACTACCCAAACTACATAGCAGATGTTGCTGTCTGACTCCCACCTTGTAACATGAGATCTATCAGGCTAGTACATGCAGCGCTACCTTACTCAGTCCTTGACATCTTAGGCTCTGCAATAAACTGACCATGTGACATTTACATTGTGCACAATCTTCCTGATGCTCTCACTCTCTTTCTTTCTATATGACTCTCCATCATTATCATACCTTATGTGAATCCCCTTCAATACCCTTGCCCCATCTCGTTCCACTGTCAAAATACCAAGTTGGTTTTCAACACTTTTCTGTCACTTTCATACATGGACTTGAAGATCGAACATGACATAGATAAAGACTAACACATGTGTTCAGGAGTCTTTGAATTTATAACCACAGTGTTCAGCTAAGTTCTTCACATTGCTAGTCAAGCATTTTGCTGGTTCATTTACTCTCACTTTCAACGACAACTCTTTTGCACCTTCTCTTCCGTTCTCACATCTCCAGCACACCTCATTCTCAGTTAATTTCCTGAAAGAGTTCCCTTAACCTCCCACGACTATCTCAACAGAACTTAACTTCATCGGCAAAGCAACTTTCTATCTCTTCTCCTGATCCGGTGGAAGGCTGATGCAAAATTCTTTGCAAAACTTGTTTGTTCTCACTGGCTCACTTCCCTACCACCTCTCAGTTTTACCCATTCCACTCAGGCGTTTATTTCACAATTTTGGATGTCATTCTTCTCAAGTGCCCTGTAGGCACTTCTCAGTTCTCATTCTACCTAGTTTCTCGATAGCACTTGTCATGACTGATCGACCCTTCTCTGCTAAAACATCCTCCAACCCCCTCTCTGGACACTGAGACATCATCATTTCCTGATATAACTCAGAACACACTGGCTGCTTCTTCATAGTCACCATTGCTAGATCCCCTTCTTCCTGACTTCCAAAGCTGGCATTCCTCAAAGTTAAGTCCTTCTTCCTTTGCTCATCTGCATATACACATACTCTATTAGTAAGGTCATCCAGTCCCCTGGCTTTAAAAACATTTCTATACTCATGCTTCCAATTTTTTTTTTTTAAATCCCCATCCCTACTTCCCATCTGGGTTCCAAATTTATAGATCCACATCCTATGTGACAACTACTTTTGGCTGCCTAGCAGGCATCAAAAGCCATCACATCTGGAAAAATGATGTAATTAGTCACCCAGGAAAAAAACCTATTAAATCAATTCTGCCTCTTTTATTCTCTTACTCCTTACATGCAAACCATCACTGTATCCTACCAATTTTAACCTTAACCAGTTTTCAAATACAACCCTCACTCAGAGTCACAACAACAGTTACTAAATTTGGGTCACCTTTATTCAACAGACTGCTTGGTGTATTAGGCTTGTGGATAACATGGATCTTCAAACTTCTTATTAGAATAGATGGGTCATATGTCTTCTCTTGAGGGAGGGAAGGCAAAAAAAAAAAATTATACACCCTGGTTACGTATGGAAGATATTTCTACAATCTTAGGTAAGGAGGTAAAACCTGGAAAACAGGTCTAAGTATGTGTGTGTCTGAGTGAGTGTGCGTATGTAGTGTTAGAAGGAAAGATTATAGGTTAGACTTGAGTAGTCTGACTAAAATGCTCACCAAATGTTATTTTGAACATTTTTACTGTATCAGTTCAGCAAAATTAATACTTATAAATGCTGGGAGCATAACTGAGAGAGAAAACCATTAGA
This sequence comes from Mustela nigripes, assembly GCF_022355385.1. Lineage (NCBI taxonomy): Eukaryota > Metazoa > Chordata > Mammalia > Carnivora > Mustelidae > Mustela > Mustela nigripes. The sequence goes on along the minus strand of NC_081560.1, from coordinate 146,407,825 downwards.
TAAAGGCTATAATCTTAGTGCATTGGAAGAAAATGATTTGGAGGATAAAAATGCTCAACACAGAACTTGAAATAAAAGGTTTTAAGACGTCTAAAATCTCATTCAGAGTGCATAGGTTTTGAGGATTTAGGGACAAAATCCCAAACTGGTCTTTTTTCTCCTGCCCATGTCCTTAAATGATTCAAGCCTCAGTGTTACTTTGTGATCAACTCTAGCTAGTAAGCCCATTTTCCCTTCTAATTTTTCTTCTCTTAGCCATCCCTACCTTTCGCTTCCCAACACCTCCCACTGACTTACACCTATCTTCTGTTACTGCTACTGCAAAAGCTGCTTAGTGGCTTTGATAAATCCCCAGACTTATCCTTCTAGAAACCATCCTATGCACTTCAGTGAGACGAATCTTGCGCCAGTGTCACTTTTATCGAAATATCCCCAACCCATCACTTGTGACTCCATTTTTCTCAAAAACAAATGTAACCGCTTCTCTTTGTCTTTTAGATAGAAGCATTTAACAACTCTACCACCATCTTCCTGTAACATAAAGTATATCCTTCATTCTTTTTCAAATGTATTCCCCACGACACATAGCCCCTACGTCCTGGTCCCAGTAGAGAGCAAATTCAGGCAGAAGCTTGAACAGTGAGGCCGCGCCATATAGGGAGTTCACAGAGGCTCCATGCGGCTGACAGGAATATTGCCTAACATGTTCTCTGAGGGCAACGCTGAGCCCTGGGAGCAGAGCTAAGGCTGGAGGTTGGCAGTGACTAAATTTTGCATTAACTCAGATGTAATTAGCTCCTGAATGTAGCAGCTGAGAGAGCACTGCCAGAACAAAATGAGATTAATTACATGTGGACAGAACAAGACTAGCACTGAAACTTTCCCGATACCAAATGGCAGAGAGAATGGCCTCCTTTTTCCTGGATGCAGACATTGCTATGGTGGGGCTGAATACTTTAAGGTCCCAAATCAAAGAAGGAACTTTGGCCAAACAGGTCTCTCTCTCCTGTGACCCACTGGCAACCCTTGTCTATGATGCAATCTACACTATGCCCTACCCACCTCTGAACAGTCTACTCAAATCTCACACCTACTTTGAGGACTCCAGTCCTCTCTGCTTACCTGGTTCTCAGAACTCTGTTAGCCTGTGAAGACTATGCAGTGACACACAATACCTAAATATATACTGTTTACAACAGCCACTTCCTGTCCCTCCCAGCTCTGCCAACGTTGTTCTTTTATATCTCCTACCATTGTGAGGCCAGTTGGTGAGATGAACAGAACACAGCGTTCTCTTTGTCACTAGTCACTAGCTTTCTTGTTCATCTTCACTCTACTTTCATAATGGTCTTGAAACCAGAAATCTGATTCTGATCTATTCTCACTCAAAACACCATTGCTCAGAAGATAAATGTCAAACCCCTTAGATGCCTATTATCTTTACCCAATTTGTCTTTGCGATGTTATTTCCCAACATCAATTTCAGGCCATAACTTCCTTACCCACTTGAGATTTCTGGAACAGGTGAAAGAATCGGATATCTCGGGCCTCTGCTCACTCGATGGACATGTCACTTCTAGGAATCCCTTCCTAAGGCTCCAAGAAAGACGTGAATTTATCCTAACTCTGCTTTCCTGATGCTTTGCATCTCTACCTGCTCTTGGCATTGCAAATGTTTTCCATGGGTTAATAGTCCCATTACTCTATGTGCCACCAAAGCCAGGCCACTGGGTATAAATTCCAAACTTGGCAATTTCCCCCAAATTGTTTAGTATATGCACAAATAGGGTGAATTAATTGAGCTCCAAGACAGCAATGTTTGGGTGAGGAAGGTGAGTTAGATATGTAGAATATGGCTAAAATATAGTTAAAAGGAACAGAAACAAGTCAGCACTAAGTAGGCACTTTCTCAGTGTGTATGTGGTGGGTTAAGAATGAGAGAGTGGCATTCCACCAGTAGGAAATACTCAGCTACAGCCCGACTGGCTTCAGTAGTAATTATCAGTGCTTGCTTCTGACTCTCTAGCTCTTCTGCTACCATTTTATGTTCATTTGTGTACTTACTCCTTTGTGTGTGTGTGTGTGTGTGTGTGTGTGTGTCCGTCCATTACCATGTTTCACAACAGATGTGTATCTTCCATTTAATAAAGATTAAAGGCCTTACATTTTCATGGGAGTCCTAAATTTAAGGTTATGCCGCACAGATCAGGCATCAAGCACTTCTGGTCTTCTTAGATTGGGTAAACTAGGAATTCTTCCTGTTAAAAGATTCTGCTTCAACCACTACTGATTTTTCTAGCAACAGACAAGTATCTTGGCAGACAGAGTAGGGTATAACTCCAAGAACACACAAAGGACCTGAGATGGATTTTCAGTTTTATATGGGAAGTAAAATTATGTGACAAAGAGAGTAACTGTTCTGTAAAATTGGGGATTTTTGTTCATCAGCAGACAATTACTTCATCTGAAATTAACCCATGGTGGATACACAGGCTCCCTTTCACCCGGGGCGGCATTAGCGCTACAGACTACAGAATGGGTCTGAGCTCAGGGGGCTCCCTGAGAGGCCATCACGCCCAGCCTCCAGCTGTCACCTTCCATTTTACAATTAGTTTCCTGGAGATGTCATTTTCAGGCACAATCTTCACAATTCCCATCCTCTCATCCATAGCTGCTTTTCTTTCTAATTTCCCCAGTTCCGAGTAAAATTAAGTATGCATTATTCTCAGGGTAGATGATGTATATTGTCATTGGTTTGAATATACCCAGCTTGAAAGCCTGGATCTATGACAAAGGAACTATGTAGCCTTGAGAAGCGTATTCCACACCTCCAACCTCTGATTTCCTCATTGGAAACCGGAAGAAAAGACCTCTCTTCTCTCCGACAGCGGTAACTGTAAGATGACGCGGGACTAAAACGTATGCCCAACACACAGCCTGATGAAAGCAAGCGCTGGATGGATCCTTTTCCTCTAATGTAACATGAAGAAAATTTCACATCATTCAGCAAAGTACTTAATTAGTATCAAACAAGGAAGTTCACCATTTACCCTGCTGCACTGGCCTTTTTTGTAATGATTTTTATTTAGTGAGTGTAATGAAAAGTCCATGTGATAGATACAATAAGGATGGATGCCTACTTAATCTGTGAATTTGTATTTCCGATTCCTCAAATACATACTTAGCATATCACATACACAAATTCAATTTATAAGTCATATCTCTCACAAGCTCTCACAGGAAAATAATAGGCTCTAATATGAAAAATAAAATTATCAAATAGAGAAATGTTGAATCCCAATTACGAGTCACATAAAAACCAGAGGACGCTTTCAAATGATAAGCCGTAATTGAGCATAGCTATTATCATCCCCTGTTCCCTAGGAGCATTCCATTTTCCATCCATGACCAGTAGAATGGAGACTGTAAATAAACAAGGTCGGGGGCATTTTAAACTGCTGCATTTTCTTCTGGGAGAGCACCTAACGCCACTGCCACGTCGGGACGGCCAGAGCTGTGAAGAAGAGAACCGGCTAGTGAAATCGGCTGTCTCTCAAAGGCTGCGTGTCAGTCGCCAGGGGGGACCCAGGGCTCTCTGATCATTACAGAAGGAGGGGCTGCTCCTTAGCCAGCGCAGAAGCAGAAGGGAGTCGTACGCAGGTAATAGGGCTGGAGTTCTGAGTCGGACCTAAACTTAACTCCAAAAATACTCCTTCTATGTGAATATCCTGCTTTTCATAAGGAAGTGCAGAAAGTCCAGTGATTTGACTTTGTTAGACTTCGCAGGAAAAAAAAATAAAATAAAATTCTTTGTTGCTCTTTTCTTTTTTAATTGAAGTATAGCTGACACACGATGTTACATTAGTTTCCCGGGGTACAACACAGAGATCCCACAGGTCTATACAGGATGCTGTGCTGGCCGCGGGTGTAACCACCATCTGTCACCATACAACCCTCTTACAGTATTATTGTGAATACTCCCTGTGCTGTGCCTTTCCATCTCTGTGACTCATTCATTCCATAACCCATAACGGGAAGCCTGTGCCCACACTCTGCTCCACCCATTTTGACCCTCCTCCCACTCCCCTCCCCTCTGGCAAACACCAGTTTGTTCTCTGCATTTATAGGTTTGTTTCTATCTTTTTGTTTGTTTACTTGTTTTTTCAGATTCCACGGATAAGTGAAATCATATAGGATTTGTCTTTCCCTGTTTGACTTATTTCACTTAATACCATCTTAATGACTTTTTTCCTGAATATTTCTAAATATTCAGAATTTAAGGAGTATTTAAAGAGTGTTAATCACTCCTTAAAGATAAGTGATTAAAACTGTTTAAAATAGATCCCTTTATTCAATCGACTAATATGAATTAAAGGCCTCTTATAGAAGGGATAAATGTCCCCAGGACATGAACAAGTCTGGACTCACTGCAGCCGGATTCTTGAAAGAAAGAAAAGATATTTTTCTCCATTCTCTCCTCTCCCCCACTGCCTTCCATTTTCCTCTTACTGCAATCCTAATCTGCTAGAAAGGAAGGCAATTGCCGTTAGACTGAATTGGTCTCTCAAACAGTACTTTTTGGCATTCAGAGTGTTTTAAAAATCAGAAAATTTCACATACAATCTAGAGTTCTAGCTCCTTTTGAGAATTTAAGACTATCTTGCAATTGGGCCGTGTTCAAGCTAAATTCTATGTTACAGAAAATGGCATGAGGAACAGTACTGGTTATAAACCTGTCGTCGACACATTGTCAACAGAGAGAAATAGCTATTCCACGGACCACAACCTCTGATTTATCTGGCCATCATTTGCAGAAAGTCATTTCCTAGAGAGTAGAAAAACATGCCTCTCATTGGAGATAGAGACATAATGATCCCGGCTTCTCTTTCTCAGTAAGAATTCAGCTATTGATCCTGCTAGGATTTTTGTCCCTTCCTCTTCCTTTGCTGAAAAGGTTCCAAACACATTCTCTTACTTGACCTTATACATTCCATGTGAATCCAGAGAAAATCCTTATTTTTGCACAGTTTGAAAATAGGAACAGAGGAGTTTAACCTTCCCGGGTTCCCAATGCTATACAGAGGAATATTAGAAAAAGAAATCATCATGTTCATCTCCCGGCATGAGGCAGAGAAGAGGGTGATGAGTGGGAAGAAAGACAGAGAGCCTTAGAAAGGGGGAGGGCCTCAGCACTTGCAGGAACCCCAAAGCCTAAATACCAGAGATGCTTGAGAACATCCAGCATGGCAGCTTAGCAAGAAGGAAGTCACAGAAGACTGTCCCTATGATATGATGGGAAGGCCAGCTCAGAGATCTTCAGTAACCACTACATGTTGAGAAGCAAATCTCAGCTCAACACACACACTATGCCGGATAAGGAGTATAAACACTTCAGAAGTTTTAGCAATCCAAAAAATAAACAAAACACCGATTTGGGGAAAAGAAAGCAGATGTATCTGAATAGTCTTAAGACTACAACAAATGTGGGACAGCAGGGTAGCTCAGTAGGTCAAGCATCTAACTCTTTGCTTTGGTCCTGGTCATGATCTGAGGATCGTGGGACTGAGCCCCATGTCTATGGAGACTCTTACTCCCTCCTCCCTCCCTCAGAGCTTGCTCTCTCTCTCTCTCTCTTGCAAATAGATAAATCTTAAAAAAAAAAAAAAAAAAAGACTACAATAACTATGTTATGATGAAGATGAGGAGGAGATCACAACAGTTTTTTAAAAAGACCTTTTTTTTTTTAAGTTTCAGATTTACAGCCCTTATACTCCATATCCTGTTCCCTCTATAACAAGATTATAATACATCTCACATTATTATGATACATTAGCCACAATTAATGAAGCAATGTTGGTACATTACTATTAACTAAAGTCCACAATTTATTCAGCTTTCCTTAGTTTTGACCCAGTGTTCTTCTTCTGCTCCAGGATTCCATCCTACATACACATTAGTTATCGTGTCTCTTTAGGGTCCATTTGGTTGTGGCAGCTTTCATATTTTGCTTAACTTTGGTGACTGATAGTTTGAGGGGATCCCGATCCGGTATTTCATGCCATGTCCTACTCCTGGAATTTGTCTGATGTTATTCTCATGATTAGACCAGACTTACGTGTTTGGGGAAAGAAGACCATGGAGGTGAAATACCATTTTCATTGCATCCTTTCAAGGGTACATATTATCAACATCATCATGAATGTTGATGTTGACAGTTATTACCTGGTAAGATTGTGTTTGTCAGATTATTCTACTGTAAATTTATTATTTTCCTCCTGTCAGTGTTTCCCTATTTGCATATCAACTCTTTGAAAGAAGGTTACTATGTGAAGCTGACATTGAAGGAGTGGGAAGCGATGCTTTCATTCCTTGAGGGCAGAATTACTTGGAATCCTTCTTCACAGAAGATTACTTGGAATTCTTCTGCACAGAAGATTACTTGGAATTCTTCTGCACAGAAGATTTGTCCCTTCCTCCCCATTATATATTTATTCAATCACTTATTTCAGCAAGACAGTTGCGTGGATATTTATTTTGTACTTTGGGTTATAATTCAGTAATGCTTTATTTTTCTGTACAGATTTGTCCAGCTTTGACAGTTAGGGTTTTGGTGTATTTAATTTTGTTTTTACCACTTCCTTGCTTTCTGACACTACAAGATGCTCCTGCTCATCTTATATACTCTCTAGCTGGGCTCTAAAATCTGCCCTTTCTTTAAGGACCTCTAGTTACTTTTATTGAAGAATGGTATTAGAAACTAAGATCTGGACATTTAGTCTGCTTATAGCTACTTGGCTATATAGCATTTCAAAATCGACCAAATGTGTTTTCCACCTATACTTACATCCAAACCTTAGGAAGTTCTTCTAAAGGATACTGTGCTCCTGGGGGCGCCTGGGTGGCTCAGTGGGTTAAGCCACTGCCTTCGGCTCGGGTCATGATCTCAGGGTCCTGGGATCGAGTCCCGCATCGGGCTCTCTGCTCAGCAGGGAGCCTGCTTCCCTTTCTCTCTCTCTCTCTGCCTGCCTCTCCATCTACTTGTGATCTCTCTCTGTCAAATAAATAAATAAAATCTTTAAAGAAAAAAAAGGATACTGTGCTCCTGATGTGTCACTCAGGAAATTAAGTCTCTATGGCACCAAGTCAAGGCCTCAAGTCTATTTTATGGTAGAATGAACTGTTTATCACACATGTGCCATATTTCAGGCATTCCACAAGACCTGCATTATAGTAGTAAGTGAGCTGATCTGGAACCTTCCTTTCTAATTTTTACTATTTCAGAGATATAATTTAAATATCTAAGTAATGAATACACATTTAATCCTATAATGATTGAGCCTTCAGAGGAAAAGTACATTATACTGGAGCTGTGACAGAATGGCAGGAGCACTTCACCACAATGAAGGGGGGAAGAGGAAGGTTCGTGATACACTGGGAATGTGATATTTACAGTGAAATCCTGAAAGAGTGATAGGGAATGAATGCGGGATATATTCTAAAGAGAGAAAAAACTAGAAGAGAAATGTACAAAATGTCCTGGGTTTGAAAGAGGACTTGGCATGTTCACAGAGTTAAAATGAGATCATGTAATCACTACAGGTGAATGCCTCTATGTAGGAATGGAAATATGCAAAGCAAAGGTGATGCAAGACTTACAAGCTAAGTAAGATGAGGATTTTTAAAATTTTATTATTTATGGGCAAAGGAACATCACAATGTATTTTAAAGCAGAGGAATGAAATGTTCAAATATATGTTCTGGATATATAATTTTGACTTCTGTTTGGAGAATGAGTAAGAAAGAGGGTGAGACTGAATAGAGGGAGACCAACTAGAAAAATATTTTGGTGTTCAGCTAAGATGATGATAATTCCATCTGAAGCATTAAAGTGAGAAAGAAAAGAAATGGTAGGATTGGTGAGCTAGTTATGTGATCAGGTAAAATGTGAAAGAGTTAGCTGGATAAAAAATGTGGTCATATTGATGGGCAATGCTGGGATCTCAGTTAAAGATGATAGCTTGAATACCCATATTATAAACAATATAACCAATCTCCCAAACTATGAGATTATCTTCAACTTCTTGGTTGTCATCGTGGAGAAGTTTGAGAGAGAGGTTTATCTAGAGCTGAGTGCAGGTATGGAGGGGGACAAGAGTAAATGATGCTGGAATCATGGCTCCGAAGCAGAGGAGAGAGAAAAAAGTAATGCTCCTAGGAAACTAAGTGTTGGGAGAAATGGAGAGCTAAAAGAATGTTGGAGGTATTTGAATATGCCAGCTCATTATGTGGATGGAGCATTTTAATGTTTGAGTGATGTAGCTCTTGGTGATGGCCATTTCCAAGATGTGAGTGATGAATGATGAAGTGGTAGATCAGAGGAACAGGAGAGGAGCAAGAGGTCAGGTTGTGGGAGGAAGGGGCTCTGTGGATGCTGATGTTCCTCTTGCTAACAGCAATAGGTGCAACAGAGAAGAAGGCTTTGGGCCAGGTTCCAGTCTTCGATGAATACGTGTGAGCATCCAGAGGTTGGTTTTTGAGAGAAATCAGGAGGAAGAAAATGGCACAGCCAGTCCTGAATCTCAACACGGCAAGGTAGAGCCACAGGCATTATTCTATGCTCACTATTTTAAGATCATATTGTTAGTCTTTGGTACTTACTGTTCTTTCCATTTCAGGAACTTTGGATAGAATAACTGAAGGCTCACAGACAAGTCTTCAGGCGGAATTTAAGATCTCTCACCCAGGGCTTCAGCTATTCTGAATGCCCATGCTTTGGGAACAGAAAGAAATAAATCCAAATTCTCCCTTTATCATGTACTAGCAATATCCTCCCAGACATGTCATGTAAATTTTCTGAATCTCAGTGTCCTCATTTGTTATGTGGAGCCAAAAATATCCATTGCACTAAGGTTTTTATGAGAACCACAGAGAAGTATGCATGAAAAATATTGAGCAAAGAACTGAACCCTTCAACTGCCTCTGTTTTCTCATCTATAAGGAGGCATGCACCTCACAGAAATTTTATAAAGATTAAGTGAGTCAATATACGTTCTCAGAACAGTGTTTGGTACATGGTAGAAGTTATATAAGTACTGGTGATTTTTTATTATTAAAAGAGCACAAGGTAAGACACCCAGTCCCCAAGTGACCCATGTTTTTGTTCACACCATTTGTCTTCCTTCACTGATCTAAATAACTTTCCAGCAATAAATTATATGGATGGGGAAACAGGAACTCACCAGTCAGAGTTGGTCTGTCCCTTCAGCCACCTAAAAGACCACAGGAGACCCTAATCTCTCAGTCCTGCATCTCTGTTCACAGCACCACGCTGGGAAGGTTGGGTGGATCAGTGCCCTCCAGGGAGAAGATGCGAGCCAAGAGGAGGCAGCACAGAGGGTAGAAGTCAGGACCCAGCTTTCCACTGCCCCAGGGCCTCAGGGGCCATTTTGGGGAGCGAATCCTTCTTGCCAGAGGGATGCCATCCTTGAAAATCTGCCCTTAGAGACACCCTACATGGTCAGGAAGTGCCCAGCTAGAGTGACTGGAGTTAATGGGCCTTTATTAATGCCAGGCTGTTCTGATTGGCCTCATTAACCCTTGTGACCGCATGGTGTTTTTAATGAAGACTCTCACTTACCCAAATCTGAACTTAAACAAAGTTACCTTTGAAAATCTCTAAACCCCACACAGATCAATTTCTACTTAGAAAAAAAAAAAATCAAAGTCTTCTTTGCTGGGTGGTCAGAAGCAACACCAGGATGTGCCTCCTTCTTACTTCTTAGGCCAAAGGAGGCAAGCAAGACTGTGGTCCGAGGACTGAGGAGCAGCTCAAAATAAGCAAGGGTTGGGAGTTGAAGCCCTGCCAGTTTGTGACAAATCCTCAACCATGACCATTTTCCCTTGGGGCTGGCGCTCCACCACAAAGCATTTCCCGGGCTGCAGGGACCCTTAGAATTGGAGATACCTATTACTCTGCAGGACAATGGTTTGGAAGAGCAGCCTTCTTGGACACATGATCCATGGATCCACGGTCCCTCTCACTAACAGCAAGTCATGGGGAGAAGGAAGAGGAGATGCTTGAAATGATCCCCCTCAAGGAATAAACATGAAGGAAGGTAGCAGCTGAGTAGAGCAAATTCAAATGTTGGAAGACCAGCGGGGTCAAACAGAGATAGAAACTAGCCAGCTTTATGTGGAAAGTATGAGGTAGGCTGGAGAACTCTTTCACCAGGGGCAGCCATTACCTTCTGCTCCAGATTTTTGTAGCAGCCTAGTCCCGGGGCTCTCAGAAGTTCTGGTATGTCAGAGAAGCTGGAAATGGGATTCATGATGAGTATGTGTGTAAAATCTCTCAGGTTCGTTCACAAATGTTAGTGACTAAACTTGTTGGTCTTAAAAACTTGTCCACCAAAGCTTTCTCAGTCAGACCTATACAAGACTATAGGTCAAATGCAGCCTGTGATGCAAATGAGGCTTTTGAGCTACAACCTTAGACTGAGAACAAGGAATGAATGGCCAAGACATAGTTTCATCTCTTTTAGTATGTCATCCAATATTATGGAGACTAAGTCACCCCCTCTGCAACAGACACTGGGCACGTTACTGGAGAGATTTACCTTCATGCACCTTGCAATGCAAATGAGGAGTATGGACAATAACCAATCGCTGCTATGTAATATGTACAATGACAGGAGAACACAGGGTCCTAGGGAATAATATTAGATTCAGACATGAACAATCAGGCAAGACTTTTGGAAACAGTGGCCAAGACAAATGTGGTTTTGATATCTCAGCAAAAGCTATATTCCTTATTTCCACTCTGTCTTTTGGTTGGCATGTAAACACCTGCTTAAATGTTTAGCAGGATGCACAGAGGCTAGTTCACTTAGCATTCTTAGCCTCACTCCATCTCATCCTGTTGGGCTACCAGTCCTCTCAGATTAACACACTGAAAGCTAAAAAATCATAATGACATTTTCCCTACTTTCCTACGGATACTCTCAGAAAAGTCAAGCAAAAAGCAAATGATGAGGAATGAGAAAGAAAACCCTTGATATGTTAATTAACATCTCTTGTGACATATTTTACGCATCCCTCTTTTTGTCGATAATTTTGTTGACTCTCAAATTGGTATTTCTGGAGTTATCCCTGTAATGCATTGAAAACCACACAATGACTCCACTTCACGAATGGGGAATTTGCTTCCATCACTGTGTGGCTCCAGGGAGCCCTCGGGAGACGAGAACACAGCCCAGGACGGCTGGAGAAGAGGCATCAGCTGCCTTATGGTGGCAAGGCACCTGAGACCATCTTGCACACTCATCGTTGTGAAGTTTTCCCTCCAATTCACATGCACCTTGGTCTTATGGAATGTCATTCATTCCTGTGGCAACCTTCTTTGGTGTAATTGCATTGTTCTTATGGTTACTGCACTGGCAAAATTGAATAACATGAAAGAGTAAATTTATTTCAATCTTAACCTAAGTCAGATTCAATACAGAAACAAAGGTGATTTTTAAAAGATAGAGAATGTACTTGCAAAAGCCCATATTGTGATAGCATCAGCCAATCTACTTTGTAAACATAAGCATGTCTCTCAACTTGAGGCTCAATCTATGTCTTTTTTCACCATTCAGAAACATGTGTGGGTGTGTGTTTTTCCTCCAGAAAATGTCTCCTTACATTTTTTTTCACTTCTGACAGTCAAGTGGGGCAGGGTATGGTCCCTTTCTTCCTTCCTTTTTCTTTCTCATTCAGCAAATGTTTACTATTTCTTTTCTTTTTCATTCCACAGGTACTTACTGCTGTGAAGCAAGCTCTGTACTTTTCAGTTTATTAACAACCTCCAAAACCCAAAAGATGAGCAGGCTGGGGGAAAAGCAAATCTCCATAAGCTCTCTCCATTTGTCAAAGCCAATAAGGCCAGTGGCCAATGCAAATAAGGCTGTTTGACTAGCACAGCAAGAAGGGAGGTGAATACCCTCTCTGTTCTGTTGTTGAAATCAACATGTATGCAACTGCCCTTCACTGCACATCTTCCCCCAGGGTGTAATGTCTGGTATGGGAAACTGGAAGGCAAAACTCTTCCCGAAGAGGCTTATACTCCAGGAAAAAAGACAACAACATGCACATGAATAAGTAAAATATCAGAAAGAGAGTCAGAGGGCCAAAAATTGGCCTAAAAATAAAGAGCTTTGCTTAAGGGCTTCAGGAGGATACACTTCCCCTTGATCCAGGGTATTACAAAGGCATCAGGGACCAGCAGCCTCTGTTCTGAATCTTGTGAATGGCAGACAGGATTTTAGAAGTATGGACAAAAAAGGAAAGCATGATTCTGGAGAATAAGGAGAGGCCAGTAGGGAAGGGAGACACCAGTATTGAATATCTTGGGGACAACTGTAGAAGATAAGGTTAGAAAGACAAACCAGCACCACCGGGAGGACCTTAAAGACAGACCAAAGTTGATTAAAATGGTTAGACAATGTGGAAGAGAAATATAAGTATACAACAGCTTAGTAACATTAACTAAGCTGTGTTTTAGGGTGATTTGGCTGCTCTGTATAGAATATACTGGCAGCAAGGAATCTAATGGCAAGATAAACGTTCAGAATGATGACAGTAACTAATCTTAAAACAGTAACAATAATTGCAACACCTAAAATAGCATTTACCACAGCCAGAAATTATTTTAAGCATTTTTGCATATAATAACATATTGGTCCCTCTCTAACACCCCGTGAAGTAGACATGATACGATCCCCACTTTACCAAGAAGAAAGCTGAAACTGACCACGTGCAAACGGTCACCTAGTTTAGAAGGGTAGAGAGAGGTTTTAGACCAGGGAGGCAGGTACCAGCCAAGGAGCTGCCCTGAAGGCGGGGCAGGGGGTGGGGTCTCCATCCATGGCAGGAGGAGCAGGCAGTTGATGCTACAAGCAGCTTCAGAAAGGACGTGGAAGTTACAGATGCCAAGGCATGCAGGACTTCAAAAAGAAAGGCACTCTTCCAGAGAGATGAACACTGCAGTCATCACAGCAGATCTGAATTCTGAAAGAGCTAATGACTTTTGGTAACAGTGGGGTCACTGGGGCCTTTGGGGCCAGCAGTTTTAAGGCAGGAGGAGAGCACACTGCCAGGGTTAAGAACGAATGACCAATAAGGAAGAAGGGCCACTCAACAGAGATGGCGAGGCTAACATTTGCACGGAAAAAACAATCACAAAACCAGAAATAACAGTTCATGGAACACGGAGCTCCATCAATGGTCACTTTGCTATTAGTACTACTGCTACTATTTTAACTATCGTTCCCATGAAGACTTAAGTCCTGACGGAAAAGAAAACACTCTTAGAATATTTCAGCTCTGTTCGAGTACCTTGATAGTCCTGAATAGACAGCCTCAAATCAAATCGTTATAAATCATTATAAATATCCGAGTATTAAGCTACATAGAAACCAGCATCTAGATTCTAGACTGGCTGTCCCAGGATTCATCTGAAGGTCTGGTTCAACTATAACAAGTTTCCACAGGTTCCCTTTTTAGCACAAGACAGATCCCTGGGTTCTAATGTTCCTCTGGGTGAGGTTGTATCAAATACCAAACCATGGTAGCTTGGGGACCATAGAGCAACTTGGACCCTAAAATACCTATGACAGCACGTCATTGGGTGAGAAACACATAATAACAGAGAAGCTAAAAATAATACACAGACTGAGGAGATCTGAGACAGCAGGGCAACACCAGATCTTCCTTGGCCTCTTAATCCCCAGCGGCTAGCTCTGCAGCTGACTAGAAAGCAGCATAATCATAATTTCTGACTTTCCCTACTCAGTCATAGTTTACAACAGACTTCCTTGGATGTAACTTTAGGAGACCTGCAACATTTGTGGGAAGCAGCCATGGCAGGAGATTTGAGTCTACCCTGGAGATGAGGAGAACAAGCCTGAGAGAAGTAACAGGTGTAGATGATGCAGTCAGTGGGTACGGTCGGCATTCACATCCGGACCTTCCGACTCTGTGCCCTTTGTCTTCCACAAAGTTTTAACAAATGCCAAGTCCCTCGCTTTTTCAAAGGTCAAGGCAAAACACACCATTCCATGAATCAGACTAGGATAATTTTCATTTTTTTTCCTGCTATGACTATGTTTGACCTCCTCCAGACCCTTCTTCTGATCAAACATCAATTCCTGAGGTTTAATGTTTTATGCCAAAGCTTTGGCATCATACAGTTTTCATGGGTAACCAGGAAAGCAACAATTGCAATGTATGCCAGAAGGGTAGGTGCCCTTGTTATCTATCTCTAGGAAAAGTTTGTTTAGACTCTTCATCCCTCATGTTTTCTCTTTAATAAATAGTTATCTGGCGAAATTATTCATCGCAGAGTGCTTCCTAGAGAAAATAAATTCAAAAACACGTCGCAACACCCTCAAGAAATACATGTCAAAGCCTGAATGATTACTAAGGCACACAAATGGGACACATTAAAACTGCAGGTTGTAAGAGCAAAATACACCATTCTGGACATGAGCCAATGCCACCATCTTCAGAAAAGGAAGACAGCCACTGGATCAAGTTCTTTCCTTTTAAAACAAACCAATTAGCAAGGGACTGCCTTTTAAATTGCCACTGCAGACTTCATATAATAAGCGGCTATATGTCAAAACTATAACTACATAAGGCCAGCAATGTAAAAAATTCATTACCGCAAGGAATATCCAATAATTCTCATGCATATGTCACGCTTTCCTCAGGAATATACACCTTAGTCTTTCATAATATATTTGAAACTGAAAAAGCAGGCAACTCAGCAAAATCAGGCTACTGTTATGACCAGGTTAATGGTATTTGCATAGATTCTTAAAAATAAGAAACAAAAAAACAAAACAACAGATAAACCAAAAAACCACCTTTCCATGAGAGCAAGGCAAATTAAGGGATGTTGACATAAACCGTTGATCAAAGCAGACTTTTATTAATGATTTTCAATATTGGTCAGATTTGCTTCATTCTTTATCCTCTCCAAATGAGATTCCCTGCATAATGAAATTTGTGCTGTTGTTCTTAAGTTAGGAAGCATCACCCAATAACAGTTGTCATTAATTAAATGTTTTTATTATGCCATGCACTTTACATATATTACCCGTGATTTTAAAAATTACTGAAAGCTAAGTACTATGTTTTCTCTTTTTTTAAAAAAGATTTTTATTTATTAATTTATTTGACAGAGAGAGATCACAAGTAGGCAGAGAGGCAGGCAGAGAGTGAGGAGGAAGCAGGCTCTCTGCTGAGCAGAGAGCTGGATGTGGGGCTCGATCCCAAGACTCTGGGATCATGACCTGAGCCGAAAGCAGAGGCTTTAACCCACTGAGCCACCCAGGTGCCCCTATGCTTTCCTTTTTATAGTTGTGGAAGCTAAACCTCAGAAAACCAAAATGATCTAACCCAGACCATACAGATCCTAAGAGGCAGACTCAAGACTGAAATCCAAACATGTGCAATTTCTCCTGTGTGTCCTCTATCACCACCATATAAAACTACAAGCCCATTATGTCACCATTGATAATACATGGGAAAAAAGCAAAATACATGGAAATCAAAGCACAGAAGAAACATCACAGAGCCAAAGAAATTTAGGTTAAGCATGCACACTGAAAACCATCTACTCCACTACCTTATTTTTCCAAATAGGCAATGGCACTCCGAAGGGAGAGCTGAAAGTGCCACAACCTGGGTCTCCAGACTTCTTACCCAGGACCCACTTTGCTCACTGCTCCATCTTCCCAAACTCTAGATCTCTCTCACAACTGCAGAGTTGATGCTGTAACTCTCATAAAAGCACTGAAGATTTGAGCAGATAGATTAAGGTAATAATCTTCTTAAAGAGTTTTGAGATTATTTGAGCTTCAGATAAAAAGCCATAATTAGGTTCCCTGCCAGTTTGACAGCATGGATGCTATTGTCATGCCCAAGCCATTAGAAAGTCTTACAGGACAAAAGAAAAAATTCACAATGGGGTCTTTCTATGCTTTTAGGTAAAAAGCCTGTTGATGATGAAAAGGCCACTGGATTCAAACTTTGCTTCATCAGACCCCATTAAGCATGTATTTGCACATCTCTTTTCTTATTTATAAATCTCCCTCAGCAAATTCAGAAAAACACAGCCTCACAGTTAACATTTTAAGAAATCACCAGTCTAACATGAATTTCTCGGCAGACCTCTGCTTGAAAATGAGAGCCCTCCTATTAAATGTTATCTTTGAAAATCTTATTCTCTCCCTCTCGCCCACATAATGATAAAGTTGTTGTATACACCAGAAAGGAAATATAAATTTTACTTACACTTATAGCCAAGTTAGCAGCATCTCCACAATAGCATGAACCAAGATATAATGTTTAAAAAAAAAAAAAAAAAAGAAAAAAGAAAAAACCTCCAGGAAAATTAGTGTAACTCATCCACTTTAACCCTCAGCTAACAATAATAACTCAGACTAAAAGAGTTATTTTCCGTCAGAATTTGAAAGTGTTGCTACAATTTCTCTTCATTACCAGGTCTATAGTAGAAAGGCCTAAGGTCATTCTGAGCACTGATCATTAGGATGTGATTTCATTTGTTTCTCTAGAAGATTTTAGCCCTACTACTATGAATTTTCATAGTAAAGTACTTTAGGTCTATTTTTTTTAATTGTGCTGGAGCATATAGTTGTATATTGGGGAAAATTTTTTCTTTTATTATTTCTTTGATTATGTCTTCTCCATTCCCATTCTCTCTCTCGCTATTTTAAAGACACTGCCAGTTATCAGTGAAGAACACTTATGCCCATATGTGTGATTTGCTAGAAGCCTGCTTTATTTTTCACAAATTACACTTTTACTATTGGTTTGATGTCATGTTCTGCTAACTTTACCTTTGAAAAGGATCTCTCTACTGTGAAACAGAACCTGAACAAAGGATAGGCAAAGAAATTTTGTAGAAGAGAAACAGTCCTCACCTGTTGTTTTCTGCTTGTGATTTTTATAGTGGTTTTGTGTTTGTGTTTTTCTTGAGGATCAAGCAGATTTACCCAAACACTTGAGCTCAAGGGCTAAGGAGGGGTCTCTAACATTCCTTGCTCAAAAGCTCAGGCAGTAGATAAAAACTGAGGGAAGGACAAAGTTCCAGTGAGGAAAAGACTGTGCATTTCACAGTCGAGTCTCCTTTCCTGTAAATCAAAAAATGTATAAGGCCAAAGTGGATGGGAGGAAAAGTGTCCCTTTGCTGTGATGTGCAGAAACTTTCTCTCTGGAGAACACATTTACTCTGCTTTTGTATTCAAGATATACTCTCTTTTGCTCTTACTCAAGAACTTACCCTCTTTCCTTGTAATCACCTCCACAAATACTCCAGCATTGTCTTCCATTATACAAGTAAGCAGATCTTTCCACATCTTTTCCCTACTTTGAATATGCAAACCTGTCTAGATTCTCAGGAAAATATGACATCAGGACCTACACTCCTTAGAAAGAAGTAAAACTTTCTCTTGTTATTTTACTTTATAAATAAATCACTTTAAATTACATAGTACTTCACATTGCACTTAGAGGGTACTCAGAAGAAAAATAAATCTTCATACATACACAGGGGCAAATATTCTTCTCTGTTCTGTTCACGTAAATGTTCTTAGCCACTAATACACTTTATGGTCCATGGTGACTTTTTTAAGTATTTCTGGAATCCACAGATTTCTTTCTTCCATCTCTTTCCTATAATATCACTAGCATCATGTGGGTTCTAATTTTTCCTATCCCTTAATAGAAATGACTTGCAGCAACTATGTAAGAGAACACTATTCTTGATACAAATATATACAATTTTTTTCAGGTAAAATTATTTTTACTAACTGAAAAAAAAAAACCCTTATTTTTCTTGCTTCTTTAAAGAAATACACTAATAAGCACTTTTTCACAATCACATCTATCCTGTGAATTTACATTAAGTAAACTTCAATTTGGTAATTCTCTAACTTGCCTGAAAGCAGCATGGTGAAAGGGATTTTTCCACTCTGTTCAGCAAAATGCTACAGACAGGCTGTCTGTTGTTTTACACAGATGGTAATTCACAAATATGTATATTTTGGAGACTTCATGGTGTATCTCCAAAAAGACAACCATTCTGCAATGCTTACAAATACTCCATTCTTCTATTTTAAATCACTGGGGGAATTCAACTTCCATTGCTTAAGATAATTAGTTTGACACTGATATAATTAGCAACCAGCGTAAAAGAACAAAGATTACAAGATCGATGTAAATAAAGGCAAATTATTTCACTTCTCTAAAGAAATATGGGCTTTCCCCTTTTGCCATTAGTCATAAGCAGACAATTAAAAACGTATTAAGTGCCAAATCAGCTAAAATAAACCATGTGTCTTCTTCATGGTTAAAGTTCAGCTTAGCTGTTGTTAATGTAGGAATTTGAAAATAGGGGTGAGAAAAAAAAAGAGGGAAAACCAAGCACCCACAGGGGCTCAGAATGAAAGATATCCCCATGGGCACTCTACTGATAAGGGCACAAATTTATAGTTGTAACCTGATGAAGGTCTTAAAATAGGAAATGCCAGAGCTGGCATCTTCAATGCTTCAAACTCTCCTATATATTACCACTCCTAAATATATTTCATCTGTAACAAAGAAAGTATATTTTCAAGGGATATTTTTAAGCATTTTTATAATTTGGATTCCATCTACAATTCAAATACGATATTGTCTTTCTCACAAGTTTTGCCCCTACCTCTTTGAGTAGATCATTTCTGACACTGCTGTAATATTTACAAAAGTATGAATTATTCTAACTCAAGGAGATCTTATTTTCTACCAAAATTCCAAATCATGTCATCTCTTAAAATATATGTATCCTTAAGAAAGCCTTTCCTCTTTCAGTTTCCTTCTCCAGCACTTGCTTAATTTATAAGAATAAAACACTATAATAGGGCCCTTAAGATGCTTTAAGAGACTTTCATTATGAAACTGAACAAATATAGTTGCCTATGTCATCATGTTGTCAAAAATCAGAGGATCTCTATAAAATTGAAGCAGTGAGCAAATAAGGTGGAAGAAAATTCAACCAATAAAGATGTTCTTAGTAAAAACTATAGAAGTCCTCTCTAAACACACTTATATCAACATTAATAAGGGAAAAGCTGATAGCATTCCATTTGACTGAAATCCAAATCTATGGAACTTTCAGACAAAGTAAATGGCCTATTTATTCTTGAATGAACTACATAATCAGCTAACTGCTTCAGTCTGGCCCATCTTCCTCCACTAGGCTATCCCCTGAAATAGTGTCCCAGATCTCCACCAACACCCTCATGCCTGATTGAAAAGTCTTTTTCCCCTAATACAATTAGGAAAGCATTTCCTACTGTTATTGTCTTCCCTTCAGTTCCAGATCATTCTTCAAAAATTCCAACATAAGCAGTCATCAGTTAAAAGAAAATGATTCTATTAAAATAATGTAATGTTATTATAAACCACTATTTTATACCAATCTTAAATCTACATTCTCATCTCTGTGTTTGGAGATGAAAAAAAAAAAAAAAAAAAAGGCCTGTGAATGATTACCATTTGTTTCAAATGCATGATTACCATTTGTTTCAAATGCATGTAATTTATCAATTCAAATCTATTATTCTTAATCAATGAGAATTTCTTTTTAAATTTTAGTCTCCCATTTAACTGATATAATCATGTAAAGTTATATTGATGGTGGTATATTAATTGCTGGGGACAAAGAAAAGTTTCTGAAATACTCAACTTAAAATCCTTGTCAGTTCTACTGAGCACTCTGGGCAAAAGCAGGAAGAACAAAAGGAAATGTGCCTTAAAGACTCACATACATACCAAAAGCTTTTTTTTTTTTTTTTTTTTTAATTTTATTTCTTTACTTGACTGAGAGAGATCACAAGTAGGCAGAGAAGCAGGCAGTGGTGTGGGGGGGAGCAGGATCCCCGCTGAGCAGAGAGCCCAAGGCAGGGCTCGATCCCAGGACCCTGAGACCATGACCTGAGCCAAAGGCAGAAGCTTTAACCCACTGAGCTACCCAGGTGCCCCCCAAAGCATTTTTAATTAGATCCCAAACTAACATAAAATGTGATTTGCATTCATAAAAAAATATTGACAATTTCTGTTGTGGGAAAGTCATTTTGATATTAAAGATTCATAATTTTCCATTCTCCAGATGGAAAAAGAAGTTATTTTAATGAATAAATTTGAAAATATGATAGGGATTCCCTTGCTTAATAGATAATACAAAAATATTGGTTCACTTTTGGCAAAAATAAAGCTAGCACATAGCTAACAACACATACATAGGTAGATTAAAAAATCTAAATATAGGGCACCTGGGTAGCTCAGTGGGTTAAACGGCTGCCTTCAGCTCAGGTCATGATCTCAGGGTCCTGGGATCGAGCCCCATATCAGGTTCCCTGCTCAGTGGGGAGTCTGCTTCTCCCTCTCCCTCTCCTGCTCTCTTGCTTACACTGTCTCTCAAATAAATGAATAAAATCTTAAAAAAAAATCTAAATATAAGGGTGCCTGGGTGGCTGAATAGGTTGGGCAGCTGCCTTCGGCTCGGGTCATCCATCCCAGGGTCCTGGGATCGAGGCCCACATCAGGCTCCCTGTTTGGTGGAGAGCCTGCTTCTCCCTCTCCCTCTGCCTGTCACTCTGTCTACCTGTGCTCCCTGTCAAATAAAAACAATAAAATCTTAACAAAAAAATCGAAATATAAGATATTGGGGCACCTGGGTGGTGCAGTCAGTTGAACATTTGACTCTTGGTTTTGGTTAGGTTTCAGCTCAGATCGTGATCTCAGAGTCCTGAGATCAAGCTCTGCGCTGGGCTCCCTGATCAGCGCAGAGTCTGCTTAAGTTTCTCTCTCCCTCTCCCTGCCATCCTGCTTGTGCTCACTCTCTCTCTCTAAAATAAATCAATAAATCTTTAAAAAAAATATAAATATAAAATATAGAACTACAGTTACTAGGAAAGACTATAGGAAGTTACCTTTATGGCTGGAAGAAAGCAAAGGACTTTTAAAACAGAAACACCAAAAATAGTAAGCTAAAAAAATGATCAGACGACAGAATGAGAAAAGACATTTTCCGTACTTAACAACAAACACAAAACTCTTACAAATCAACAATAAAAAGAGAATTGCCAAAATAGGAAAAAAGGCAACAATACAAATAAGGAATTTACAGAAGAGGAAATTCTAATGCTAAGAATCAAAGAAATACATAAACTTATTAATAATCAGATTAATTAAAAGAATAATAAAGTATTATTATACACCAATAAGGTGGCACAATTTGGTGTAAGCCACAGGAAACCATTAGGTAGGACAGTGCAACCTAGGCCTGATGAGTCAAATTCAGTGACAACACAGCATATTTATTCCTAGATATGTATCTCAAGGAAATAGTTGCATAACTATATGAAAACATATATTGTTTGCTACACTGTCATTTATCATAATAGGGAGTTGGAAAGAAAACTAGCATTCCATTATGGGAGGAAAGATTAGTAAAAGTGGACATACACTAAGAAAGAACCATGTAACAATGAGAAGTCATGGATTGGATGTGTATTAACAATATGGAGGAATCTTTAAAAAATAAAGTGCTTAATCAGAAAAAGCAAAAAATAGCTTTTTAAGAAATAGCTTCCATGCATGCAGAACAATACACATTCTATAAGAATACACACAAATCAAAATATACACATCATGTAAGTGAGAATGGTTGCCTCAAGGGGAAAGCGGATGGGAATGGGAAATAGGGCCAAGAAAATAGAATAGTGGGAATGGAGAGAGAAGTAAAAGACTGGATGATGTAGAAGGTCAGAGAGCGGTCAGCATGAACAGAATACAGCTCTGCAGTGCAAGGCTCCTGAGCTCAAGTGCAAACTGCCACTTACTACCAGTGTGACTTAGAAGAAGGTACTTTTCTCTGAGACTGTTTCCTCACTGGCAAAATTGGGATCACAGCCGTTTCTTCAAGGTCTATTATTTTATATGCTACATACTCAATAAAAAGTTCTTCCTCTTTTGAAGCATTTTTAATAAGGCATTCACATGTCCCTATGCCTTTGGGTTGTTAAAGTCCTCCCTGCACTTAGACTGTAATCTGAGTTCAAGTTTCTTTCACTTGACTTTAAAATGGCAAAACAGGGGCACCTGGGTGGCTCAGTGGGTTAAAGCCTCTGCCTTCGGCTCAGGTCATGATCCCAGGGTCCTGAGATCCAGCCCCATGTCGGGCTCTCTGCTTGGCAGGGGGCCTGCTTCCTCCTCTCTCTCTGCCTGCTTCTTTGTGATCTCCATCTGTCAAATAAATAAATAAAATCTTAAAAAAAAAAAAAAAAACCCCTTATAGAGATTGACCCATGACTGAGAGGCAGGAAGTTGTGTGGGGACAGGAGCAATAGAATATGCAGATAATGAAGCAGAGAAATTTGGTCTTTTGTCTTTGGTCATTGACATCAGTCCAAGGGGCCTTGAGCCGGGTACACTGTGAGGAGAACTCCAGGGCAGGAGAACGAGTTAGAGGCATCATCATGAAGCCTTTGCAGACCATAGCATGAGGACCTGCTGTCAAGACAACCAACAGGGGATACGATGAGGAGGAGTTTTGGGAAAGATACTATCTGATACCTACATTTAAAAGATCATCTGGATTTCGTTTGGAAAAGAAGGTAGAAGGAGACCTATAAAAAATTTTTTTTTTTTTTTTTTCCTAGCAGACCAGGGAAAAGAAAGTAGTGATTTAAGCTAAACAGATGACTGAGAAGCTAGTGAGACTGGAACAGATTAAGGATATATTTAGGAAGGTTTGCTGATGGACGAGAGGGAGGAAATAGCAATCGTGACTCAGAGCTTTGGCTTCAGCAGTGTGGCAACTTGGAATCCAACGTGCTGCGGTACCAAAGGCTGAGTGAGGGAATCAGGGATCCCGGGAAGCAGGAGATCTACCTGTAGATAAGAGCCCCGGCTCCCACACCAGGGAGCCCAAGAGTCACTGGGAGTACGTGGCTGGGAAGCAGCGCTTCCCTCAGTGGTTTGGTGTGGATGTCACAGGCCTCTGGGAACACAGGTGACCTCCAGTGACCATTCTGGTGACCTAGACGCTAAGCCTGCCCCTTCCACATGAAACCTCATTGACTTTTTATCACAGCTCAGGGAAGTGGCTATTATTAGCTGCATTTGAACGTCGGCGAAATCAAATATCCTATTTTGTACCTTATTCGAAGTCATTCCATAAATGACAGGGTTGGGATTCCACCCTATGACCATAAAAGTGTAGTATATGCAATCTACCTTCAGGTTCTTGATTAGAAATAGTGGCAGCCTGCATCTGTCTGTGTATGTGGCTGGGGGTGGGTGGGGTGTGCTGAATAATGCTTGTTTTTGATCCAGTTCCATCATCATCAACAGAAAACATGCAGCCACTCATGCATTCTAAAGTATCTACCATGTGCTAGGCACTGGGCAACTTTCCGGGTCAGCAAAAGAGGCACAAGCCCTACTATTATGCAGCTAGGAGCCTAGCAATCTGTTATGCTCAAAATACAATTTTCGTTATACAATACCACACCAGTAGGCCAGATTAGCCATGCACACACATGATTCACATACAAGGTCAAAATGCTGCGTGCTATGGGAGATAAAGCGCCAGGCGAGCTGCAGGGCTATAGGAGATAAAGTGCTACTCGAGGCAAACGCCAGGGGAGTTGAGAGCAGCAGGAGATTACTGGGGATAGAAAGGTCACAGAAAGCTTCATTTATCGATTAAGTAAATGCCTGCAACATAATAGGGTCTGAACCAGGTGATATTGGAAAGCATAAACAACATCTGATTTCCCCTCTAATTAATTATTAATATATAAATGGAGATATTAAAAAGCAGTAAAACTCTGCTAAAACTAGATCTAAACCTCAGAATGAAGGAAATTATACTCTAGTGCAGAGATTAGCAATCTTTTCCCAGAAGGGACAGAAAGAGAATCTTGTCAGCTTTGTGGACCACACGGTCTCAGGAATATCTGCCCTATGTTGCTGTTATGGCCAGGAAACAGCGTGGGCAACACACATGTGAATGGATGTTGTTATGCTCCATAAGAACGTTATCTGCAGAAACAAGTGATGGGCTACAATTGGCCTGCAGACCACAATTTGCTAATTTTGCCCTAGTTTCATACTGCTCCCCAAATGCAAACAAATTACTGCCACTCAAGTTGCTGAGAACATAAGGAAGAAATTAAGCCTAACCGGGATATGTCAAACCCAAAAATGAATGAATGAATGAATGAATGAATGAATGAATGAATGAATGAAAAAATCATTCAATTAATCAATTAATTTTGGAAGAAATCAATGTAAGGTGAGAGCGATGTGGAATCCTTTCTCTCTCTCTCTCTCTCTCTCTCTCTCTCTCTCTTTTTTTTTTTTTTAAGATTTTTTTTATTTATTTGACAGGCAGAGAGAGGGATCACAAGCAGGCAGAGAGAGAGAGGAGGAAGCAGGCTCTCTGCTGAGCAGAGAGCCAGATGCTGGGCTCCATCCCAGGACCCTGGGATCATGACCCAAGCCGAAGGCTGAGGCTTTAACCCACTGAGCCACCCAGCCGCCTCTGGAATCCTTTCTCTTAAGAGGTTTTACCAGGACAGAATATATAAATAAATTCCAATTATGGCGCAAATGGCAGACAAGGCCAAAGAAGAAAACTGTGTACAGAGACCGAGTCAGGGCATGGTAACAAGTACCAGCAGTGCAGTGTTTGGCTACCTTGTCAGCACTGATCTTCTCAACTCTCTCTTGACCTGTTTCAGTGTGAAGAACTTGGTGAGTTGAGGTCCCTAACTGAAGTGAACTTTTAGGAAGTGCTATATGCTCTGGCTGAGGTATTCTTGTTTTCTACTCTCTTTTCCATTTTTTCTTGTTCCATTAATAATGATTAATTTTTAAAATATTTTATTTATTTATTTGACAGAGATCACAAGCAGGCAGAGAGGCAGGCAGAGAAAGAGGAGGAAGCAGGCTCCCCGTGAAGCAGAGAGCCCAATGTGGGGCTCGATCCCAGGACCCTGGGATCATGACCTGAGCCAAAGGCAGAGGCTTTAACCCACTGAGCTACCCAGGTACCCCAATTTTTAATAAAAGTTTTACACCAATGTGAACTTCAATCATCCATTCAACAATTATGTATTGGGTGTCTAGTATGCCCCTACTCCTGAGTGTGTCTTACGTTACTACACTGAGCTAGAGCTGGAGATGAGGTAGTGAGGAAGACTCTCATATCATCCCTACCCACTGGAATTTATAGTCCAGATGAGGGGACACAAGAAAAGATCACAAAGAAACATAACTGCAGCCTCTGGTTAGGAGCTTTGAAGAAAATGAATAAACTGCCAAGATGGAAAATCCCATGGGAAGGGATTTAGACGAAATAGAGAAAGTTTTTTATGGAGATATTTATTTAATTAAATTTTCTTTAAATCCAGACCAGAAATACTGTTCCAGAAACTACCAAAAAAAATTAGGGGAGCGCCTGGGTGGCGCAGTCAGTGGAGCGTTTGAAGCTTGATATCACCTCGGTCATGATCTCAGGGTCCTAGGATCGAGCCCCACATCGGGCTCTGCACTCCACAGCATCTGCTTGAGATTCTCTCTCTTTCTTTGTTCCTCCCACTCTCTCTCTAAAATAAATAAATAAATCTTCAAAAAAAAATAATCATTTTGTTAAGCATACTGGGACAGTAAGAAAGAGGAAATAGAGTGAAAAATTAGACTATAAAGAAAAAAAAGAGGGGGCATCTGGGTGGCTCAGTTGGTTAAGCCTCTGTCTTTGGCTCAGTCATGATCTCAGGGTCCTGGGTTAGAGCCCTGCATCGGGCTCTCTGCCCAGTCGGGAGCCTTCGTCCCCCTCTCTGTCTGTCTGCCTCTCTGCCTTGTGATCTCTCTCTCTCTCTCTGTCAAATAAATAAATAAAATCTTTAACAAAAGAAAAAAACAGAGGAAAGATCACATCATGTTGAAAGAGCCTTTGGTAAGACCTCAGTAAGGTTTAGGTGTTTTCTCCTAAAAGCAGCTAGAAACTAGTAAAAATGGTTTTGAGCTAGGAAGATCAATCAAGTTGCTTTTGAAGAATGTCTGTGGAGGAGAAGAGTGTGAGAGTAGAGTAGAGAATATAGCAGGAGGGATCATTGCTACAAACAAGAGGTGAAGTGATGGTGGCTTCCTCGGTACAGGTAGTAACAGTGGAACTGGAGGAACTGTTTAATTTGAGATTTATATTGGAGGAAGAAACAACTCTTCACTCATTTTGTGGATGAGTTAAAAGCTTTATAAGTGTAGGTGAGTAAGTGGTGATGGCACCAGAAGGGAAGAGATATGGAGAAATCAAGAACAGTCACCAGGTTTTCCACACCAATTTACATTCCTACCAACAATGCACAAGGATTCCCAGAGGCTACTATCCCACGTGAAATAAGACAGAGAGACAAATACCATGTGATTTCACTTACATGTGGAATAAAAAAACCAAAACAAAGAAACAACCAATCAACCAAAAAGGAAACAAAACATATAAACAAAAAAACACAGAAACTAAATCATAAATATGAAGAACAAACTGGTGATTGCCACTCAGGGGAAAAGGCAAAATACACAGAATAGATTAAGAGATACAAAGACACTGAATCAATTATATTCTATAGGTCTTCGGTGTCCTTACTAATTTTTATTAGTGGTTTATATACAATGATTTAAGCTTCCTGTAACAATGTATCATGCTGTCTTTCACAGTGACATTTCTATAGGTTTTTTTATTACAGAATGTGAGACTATGTCATTTGTGTACAGGTATTTATTCTTATGTATTTCATGTGGAAATAAGAAACTTTATCATTAAAATGTCATAATAAATAGTGTCCATAGTTAATATAATAAAAAATTCAGACTTACTTATATCATAGTTTGTCATGCTTCAGGATGGTACTACTTTTTTTTCAGTCTTCCACTCTGTCCTTTTTCTTAGCCATATTCTATGAATACGTCTTGGTGTTAACTATTAGGTATTTGAAAGTTCAGTAATAGCTCTTACCTTTATTAGTACAGTGTAATCTCATATTTTAAATCCTATATTTCTTTTCTTTCTTAAGATTTATTTATTTATTTGAGCAAGAGAGCATGAGTGGATGAGGAGGGGCAGAGGGAAAGGGAGAGAGAGAATCTCAAGCAGACTCCATGTTGAGCACAGAGCTCAATGCGGGGCTTGATCCCAGGACCCTGAGATCATGACCTGAGCCAAAGCCAAGAGTCAGACACCTAACCAACTGCGTTCCTCAGGCACCCTATATTTCTTCTTTTATTATCTACTTGCCTTTCTTTCACTGTACCATTGACAAAATTTATACCTCTACTTTCTTCCAAATGCCTTCTCCGTTACCTAATTTTACCTGGTTGTATTACTTCTAATTTAATTTTCTACTTTTAAATGCTTATGTATATAGCCTAATTTTACCTGGTTGTATTACTTCTAATTTAATCTTCTACTTTTAAATGCTTATGTATATATCATTTTATAAATCACCTTTAAGTGTCATTTTGTTCAACCTCAGCTATAAAAGATGATGAACTCAGCATACATACCCTACTATCCCAAATTTTGTCAGATGAACCATTTCTATGCTTAAATCATTTCTAACATTTTCCTTCTGTTATGTAACCATATTTCTGAATGGCATTTTTCCTTCTTACTAAAGTTAAAAATATTTAATGTTTATTACCACTAATTCCTTCATTTTTAGTAGAATAAGGAATCTAGAAACTAGATCCCTAGAATTATTACATATTGGGAAATTTTTCAGCTCCCTTTACTTTGAACAATATGTTGTCTAAGTTTCAGAAGATGGGTCACACTGTTTCTCCCTAAAGACACAAGAAGCACTGAATTCCTAATGCTAAATGTTGCTGAAGAGAATTCTGAGGTCAGTCCATATACGGGCCTTCCTTCAAGCTTCCCAAAGGATACCCTTATATTTTAGAAGTCAAGCCAATTACGATATCAATGCCAATCATGTTATGTCAATTTTTCCTCAAACCATAGATTCCAGTAAAAATGTTTACTCTCAAAATTTCTTCCTATGTGGAAAAATAACTTTAAATGTTTTTTCTCCATATGGGTATTTCTCCTTTTCAGAGTCAATGTTTACACATATTTTTTTTAGTTCTGTCTTCCAAATAAATTACTTTCTTCTAATCTTTTAAACATTTTAACCTACTGCTCATTTAGATTCTTTTTGTTTCACTTTTCTTCAATATTCATGCCCTTTATGACAGTTCAGCAGTTTCTAATCTCCTTTGTATTATTTCCAATATAACTTTCATTTCTATGTTAGTTTAAATATTCTTTTCTGCTATTTTCCTTGCTTTACCTACTTATATGTCAACTCTTTCTCTTTTCTTTGTTTTGTTTTTAATATGTTTTTCCTGAGTTGCTGTTTTCTGGACCTCTGCTTTGGGAATTGATTTTAAAGAGGTTATTGCTTTATTAAGATATGTTGTTCAATTATGATGATATGTTTGGTCACTCATTTCATTTTCTCTGTAGCAAAATTTTCCTGGTGAATGTTTTTCACCTGTTTTCTATTTCCTCATACTCATTATTCTTTGAGTTGGATACCTTTGTATTAATCCCATCATGGTTCATGTTGTCCCCCACCCTCTTTAAATACGGTAAGTCTTCCTAGACTCTGTTCAGGAAATCCCTCTTTGTATATGATCAATACTGGGAATTCGCATTGGGAGGGGCCAACGTGGGATCCAGTATAAAAGCAATTGTTCCTGGTCGGCCACAAAACACATTACCATGGGTTTTTCAGTTTCGGTTAGTCTAGCCTTTACTTCTCCTCAGCAAAGAGAAATAAGCAACTCGGGACTGTCCCCAACAGTGCTTTTCCTCAAGCAGGTTTCACCATCTGACTCCCTCCTATAAGGTGGGAGGTCTCAAGCCCTGTTCCATTTTAGGTTCTCCAGATGCTCCGTCACATGGGCACAGACACTGGTTTCTAGGGACACTCCAACTGTTTTTACTGTTCCCAGATAAGACCTTGTTTGCTCAGAAGGACATACCTACTGCATCTACTCTTGAAACTGCATACTAAGGTCTGGAAACTTCTTCATCTATTTTGACTGAGGATTAGCTTTCTTAAAGGTTGAGTCTCTTTCTGACTATTTTAAGTTAAATTTTCAAGAGGGGAAAAGACTGTATTATATTTACTCTGCTATTATACACTCAAAAGTCTCCTACATTTCAAAAATATTTTATATTTATAAACTAACTAAACTTTAACCTTAACCAATTATATGTAATTAGGTAAGCAATACCATCTAGAAAACTGAAAAAAGGAGGGGAATGCAGTCCAGGGAAGTTACATGATTTATCATGGCGACACAGCAAATTAATATCATATTTGCATGAAAAATAATATGCTTTTGTTTCTAGGTTAATTATTCTTTCCATTTAGAACATGTTCACTCTATTTATTTATTTTCCCCCTAGAAATTCATCACAGTGTTGGGCCAATGGAAAAACATAATAGCAATTTAATCTGTGCCTCACATTTACAAAAAGTCCCAAATTTGCACTCATGTTCAATTATAAAATACACACCAAATTTATGTATTTATAAATACTTTTACTCTTTTGTGACTTGCTTAATTATATTATATTGCATTTTGTGTCAAAGCATTCATTTTTTAAATCCTTTTTAAAATGCACTCATAAATTTAAAATGTCCCAGTTCTCTCTGGAACTCTATGGGATCTGTGCATGCCCCTGTTCTAGAGTTCCCTGAGGAAGATCCTATTGGCAGTCGCATCTATATACCCATTGGGAACTTCTGGGGCCTCAGGGGCAATCATCAGGTATCTGATTATACAGGTGGTCTCTGGTCCAAAAAGAAAAATAATTGGAATTTTGGACTTGACGGACTTGAGGCTAACCAATTTTAATCAAGCTGTAAGTCCCCTGAAATGAAATGGAAAGTGAAGGCTCCCCCAATACAAGTGCTCAAGGGTAGGAACTGATAAAGGAGCACAGCAGGAAGTCCCAGAAAGACAAGAAGTCCCAGAGAAGTGGAAAGAGTAAGAGACCCAGAAGTCTAACTTGGAGAACCATTTCTTACAAGGTCATCTGGCAGCACCATGTTCTTTCTATTCAAGAGGAGAATCTATTTAAGAAATTTTATTGAATCTTCTCCACTTCAACATCTCCCTTTCATTATAAAAGTCATTCCCAGAGTCCGTCAACATCATTCACTGAGTATTTCTAATCAAAACAATGAAAAAGCAATATTCGGAAGAAATATTAGTGTACCATCTCAAGCACAATTTCATATTTCAACTTTGTCACGGGATGAAATTAGCTATAAGGTAAAGGAATAATCAAGATGAGAAAGGAAAACACTTTAAGCTTTCTTCCTTAATCAAATTCGGTACTGAAGTATTCCTCAAAAACCTTATAAGAACTTCTGCTAGTGCTCACCACACTCTCAATTATTACTGTCATTTATGATTGATTTCAAGGTTTCATTCTGGCATAAGGATATTAACTTTCATTTCTATACTGGTCTAGGCCCAGGCCACCCAGGAAAATGGCAGAGTAGACAGCAGAAATTGAAGAAACAAAGAATAACTAGATTCAATAAGCCAGCGTCAAGTCCAAAATCAATAGAGATGCAATAAAAAAATAATCACTCAGCCACTAAATATGGGGGTGAGTCACTTGGCAAGAATTCTTCCTGCAGTGTGTCTCCATAAAGACAAAGAAAACAGAGAGCAGCCATGACAGAACGAACAGTTCCAAATTTATAGTCATTAACTAAAGACTGGATATTTGGATAAAAGGAAAAGCAACAGTGAACACAGACTGAGGCCCTCTTGCACTTGCTGAGAAATCTCAAGCCCAGGGGGAGGGTGCACAGAGCAGTGTGCATAAAAAGGATCAAGCAAAGAGGACGTTCTCATGCCTGAACCATGAGATGGGTGACAGTGGAGACCGATTAAAAAAGTGACATGTGCACCTCCAACAGCTGACTCCTGGGGGACTCACAGGAATAAAAGCAGTATGTTTTAGCAGTATGTTTAGCATATTTACAGTAAATAAAAAGAAAAATTACCTATCCTTGAAAGAGGCTCGTCTCCCTGCCTGTCAACTGAGAGTTTCTGGAAAATGTATTTCAAAGTTGTTGCTAATAATAGTAATAATAATGGCAAACGATTACTGATCACTGAGTAATATGTATGACCCAGGCTGGAAATACAGAGTTGAAGGAAATGAGGATGTGAATCTGGTCCAAAAGATGAAGAGTTGAATTTGGTCCAAAATGAGAATTTGTGGATCAACCAACTAATTTAGGGCAACTTATGTGAGCATTTTGAGCCTGTTTCCAACCTATAAGTGGAGACAAAATAACTACTGAATAGAATGGTTAGCACTAAATAAAAAGTCAAACATACAGTATATTCACAATGCCTCAACTCATAATAGGTTGAGAACCCAGTGAATGTTTGCTATCATTCTTTAGCATTTGCTAATTATCCCCATAAGAATTCTAGGACAGGATCACTAAGATTTTTTTCTTTTTCAGAAAAGTTAAAACCTGGGTTTCATAGAGGTTTAGTACTCTGCCAATGGTCATGTAGTTAATAAGCAGGGAAGGAGGATTCAAATCAAAGACCCACAAGGATCCCAAAAAGTGGCCGAGTAGAGTCTGCCTCTGGACAACACTGTTCCGAAAATTCTATTCTTCTAACAGACGGCTTTAGCTCTGTCTGCATTTCTAGGATACAGATGGGAACTGCAAGTAGTCCTACACATGACCAAATGTCCTCAGCTTCTAGAAATAGTCACAGAAGTAAGAATTCCTTATTATGCAAATGAATGAGTGGCCCCTGCGGAGGAACTCTGGGCTCAAAGAGAAGACTTAAGACCTCAGTATCCTGGGAGTAATTGTGTCTGTTGCTGGGAAAACTGGAAGCTGGAGGAGTGTGTTTTAGGTTTAGAAGTCTCCCCCCCCCCTTTTTAATATTTGAGTAGTACCTGAATATTGTGGTAAAAATGTAAGAAGATGAGAGATATTATTGTACTTGGAGATATCAAGACGACCCTACCCAAAAGCCTCAAGTTGAATAAACAAACAAAAAGTATTACAGATCTTGACAAGGTAATAATAAGGTATAAGTAACAGAGGTATGGAGGAAGCTCATAAAATGGCGTAGGTTGGAGACCTGCCCCTTGCTCTCACTTACTTCAACAAAAAAGAAATACTAAAATAGAATTAAAAGGCAAACAATACCAAAGAAATACATACAATCTCTCAAACACTTCACCTTAAACTTTACACAGTGATTGCACAAGTGGAAATGTGGGGAGAAAATTTCAATTTTAGGAATATCCCAAGGATATTCAGTGCTTTACAAATACTTAATATTGTATAAATACACATTTATACAATCACACACATATGCATGTATATAATCATATATATATACATACACATTATATATAATCTATACATAATATGGTGTGTAAAGATTGAAAACACTTATAAAGATATGATTTACACTTTTTTTAGTCTGTCATTTTAAGTCATTACAATCAAGATAAAGTTTCCTTGGATGAAAACTGATTCCCATCATCACACTCCATTTATTTCTAAGAAATGTTTTCTTTAGACTGCCTGCTCCTAGACATGGAATAAACTCCCCCAGAGACCATATTTAGGCAGGTTGTCATCATGAGGGATAGTTTTCCCTAATTCTTTCTCTGACACTAACCATCGTCTGTTGTCATTTACGCTGTTACATTTTGGAACATGTTGCATTGCTTTCTTATAACCGTCATATTGATAATGACTCTGATTTTAATTACTTGGATTAACATTTGTGTGTGCTAGCATCTAGCTTGTGTGTATGCTCATCTAATGGCTAATTGCTATTTATGTTTTCTTGGCCATGCTGTTGTCATGTAAAATGCCCTCAGTTAGGAACCAAACCATGTGGCTGGCTTAGTGGGTTTGCTCTACCTGCTGAACCATATTATCCCTCTGATTCCTACTGGAAAGAAAGAGACACTAACACTTATCATGCAAGGTATGACATGTGTGAGAGATAATGCTTAAGGTCCATCCTTCCATAAATCAGTGTCTAATTAATGCAGCTTCTAGTGGCTACAGCAATAATATTAGTGTATGTTTTTTTGATTATATATGCTCTTCCTTTGCAAATTACAATCAACTGATTTTAGATTTTAACACTGTAGATATGACTTGTCATTTTTTTCTTTGCTGCTCTTTTGTCTCTTGTTTTCCCCTGTGAGCATTTAATATATTATTTTTATTTAACTTTTAGGTTTCCAGGTCAGAATACAATTTTTTCTTGCTAGCCCACAAATTTAAAACAGTGTTTTACCTCATAATTTATCCATAATAGCATACTAAAGACTATGAGATCTAGATTATATTTTCTATATTATCTTTCCTTATTTAAAAATTAACTCATTTTGGGACACCTGGTTGGCTCAGTTAAGCATCTGCCTTTGACTCAGGTCATGGTCCCAGGGATGGTGTCCTACATTAGGCTCCTTGCTGAGCAAGGAGCCTGCTTCTCCCTCTGCCTGCTGCTCCCCCTGCTTGTGCTCTCTTTTCTGGCAAATAAATAAAATCTTTAAAAATTCAATCTGTTAGCAGTAAAGAGTGAGGCATATCTGTATTTACCCTGTTCATTTATTTTCCTTTCTCAATGATTTGTTTTAAAAAGTCTCATGTATTCCTATACTAAAAGTAATGCTTGTTGAAACATATACTCTTTACCTTGCAAAGAAAAGAAGCCTTCTTTCCTATTATTTTTTTGGTGTGTTTATGGCTAATAGCTGTAGAATTTTTATCAGATACTTTCTTGGCAATTGAGATAATTATATAGATTTTAACAAATTTTCGATGTATTCTGTTAAGTTAATAATTTTCCTGGCATGATATCAGCTCAGCATTCTGGGGTTAAGCCCTGTGCATTCAATACAGAAGGCTTTTTACATCTTACATCCTATTTCCTAATATTACTGTGGATGTTTTCATTCATTTGTTTATTCAACCAAATAATTAGTAAGCAAGCACTTGCTGAAAAGTATTGTGCTGGGCTCTGCAGAGGTTCAAAGACAAATAAAAGAGAAACAATTGTCAGGAAACTCAGTCTACTGGAAGGGGCAGACATGAACACTACCATAATGCTAAGTGTTCTGTTTTCTGCCTCTTAAAAGTGTTCTTTTATCTGTAGAGAAGTATTTGCTGATATTCTTCCATGTGCTAGAAACTGTACTTGTAACAGTGTACAAGCTGACAAAGAAAACAACATAGTGCTGCCTTCAGGGAACTCCCAATCTAGCTGAAGATAGCCAAGAAAGAGTAACACACACACACACACACTCACTCGCATAGAGATTCTCTCAATTTAATCTGTGCTCCATATCCTTGACTTCTTCCCCCACTTCTCTTGCAGTTGCTATGACTGACTCTCAGTGGGTTTGGCCACTCTGCCCTCCGGGGCCAAAGAAGCTACCCTGACTGTCTTAGGAGGACCTTCCAATAAGGTATCAGCTACTTAAGTATTATTTCGTGTTCTACTTTCTAGTGAACTCTGAGTTGAACACACCCTAAGAAGAAATATGTGAGTTTTACAAAAAGATCTTTTCTGATGATTTAGAGAAAGACTGCATTTGTGAAAATGATGTACTGGTGATGGAAGAAAATTTCAATCTTATTACAATTCAAACATAGCACGGCTTCTATACAAATACAATAAAAACATGATTTTCATATAACTTAGTCAAGGGCAAAATGGAGAGAACAGAAAACAACAACAACAAAAAAGCTATGATATGAAAGGGGACATGGGATATAAAGAAGATTACAGTGAGAAAAATCATTTAAAAAAAATCCACATTGGAGGCAGCAAAGAGCAGAATTAATCCTAAGGATAGGGAAGATGAAGTTAAGGGGCTAGTCTAGAATACAGAAGAAAAAAATTAATAATAAAAAAATAAAAAAAAAAACATGGTGGATATAGAGGACAGAGAATGGAGAGCTTCCATCTGATTACCTGTTATTTTTCAAGAAGAACCTAAATAACCCAGAAAGTATTATAAGAGAAAACTTTCTTGGTCAAAATGTTTTCCTCAGTTTTAGGCATGCCCTTGGGAAAGCCAGCAAACCTAGCACTCAGGGCCTGATCTGATTTCTGCCACACTTCTGCCACATTTCTCCCATTTCTCACATTTCTTAACTTCCCAGGGAACTAATAAACCAGGTCCTTTCAGTTCTGGAAACCCAGCCTTGGAATAACCCTTGTGCCTTTTCTTAAAAACTGACTGAAATGTCTGTACCACATAGTACCCTTATCTGAATCCCTCATCCAGATATGCCTCATACTATCAAAGTACCTCATACTTCTCCTTAGTTCTTATCACAAATCACATTAACTCCTGACACATTTATGAAATTGCTGTATTCTGTCATTCACACCAGATTATAAGCTCCTTGAAAGAAAAGCATTCCTGTTTCTTACAAAATCTCTGGGTAATTTTGAAGTATAAACAAAATGTTAAAATAACAAAATGAAGTTAGTGTTATATTGATAAAGGGGAACTGAAGTATTACTTCATAGGAAATGTATGGGGCTAAATGACATGACATCAAAATACTGACTCGTTTATCAGACATGAACTGAAGGACTTCCATTCCATGTTGGACACTGTAACCAACTGACACAAGAAAGCTTAAAATTTAAGAGAAGAAAGGCGCAATATCCCATCAGACAACCACAAGCAAGAGAAGAGAAGGGGACATGAGAGCCCATGTTGAGGATTTGGAAGTGGAAAATCACTGTGGGGGGTGGCGACCAGTCTGGAGCCACCATGGAGATCAGATCTGTGCCTATCTTCCTATCAGACCAAAACCAAGGGACTTCAAAATGGCATCAGTAAGAACAATGGCAGCTCAACAAAAGAGCTGTCTTTTCCCTGGATATAATGACCATGAAATTCTTGAGGTTCAGGTAGGAGGGATCATTCATCAGAAGCCCAAGGTCTGGTTCCTTAGGGATTTTATAGCATATACATTGGCTTACCACTTTATTTTATACATCTTTATCTCTTCTGTATTTGTTACTTTCTTTTGTTTTTAACCTAAACTCTGCTTACATTTTCTCTGTCTTCTACCCTATTTGTTAATTTTGGTTTCTTCCTGCCTCGATCAGCTTTAATGCAGAATTATTGCCCTATTTCTATCCGCTTGTATCTCAAACTAAGGAAACAGCTCTGGCAGGTTTTACAGAGCCCTGACGTATGTAGTCAGAAGAACTGTTGAAGACATTGAGATTCTGGGGTCAAAAAGTTGCACCTGCAGGAACTGAGGGGAGGAGGAGCTGAAAAGCTGTGTGTACACTGATGATGCTACTTGAAAGATATTAAAAAATAAAGAAGAAGAAAGCAAAATCTGAGAGAATATATAAAACATAACTTCAGAATGACTGCTTTTGACTTTTGTATTTTGTAACCTAATTTTTTCTTTCTCTGTCTTTCCAAAAAAAAAAAAAAAAAAAAAACTGGCAATAAGTAGAATTCAAATTAAAATACATGCCTAGAAAAAAATCCAAGTTCTAAATCAAGTCTACTCCATAATCAAGAGCTCTAATCATTTTATAAATATTAAAGATGTTGCAAAATGAAAATGTCTTCCATTGGCACTGCTGCAGTATTTAATCACCCAGCCATGTGTGCAGGACAGAGAAGGAAGCAGAAGCAGCAGAGCAAAATTTCTACTTTGGGCTTTTTCCCTATGTGAGGTTAATATATTTTAAACTGCAATCTATGGAAACAAACTGATCAAATGTGTTCTTAACAATCTTGAAAATTTGTAATGTTAAAAGCAGTATTAAAACAAACTAAAACTTAGGAATCAAATATGGTTACATGGCAGGTACTAATAAACATGTCGTATTCAGATACAGGTGTAATCTTTGGAATATCTTCAAAGACAATGACGCATGTTTCTAATAAAAGCATTTCATGCTTTCCTCGATTCCCACTCTCAGCTAAATTCCCCCTCGACCCAAGGAAGATCCTCTGGATCTTCCTCCATCCAAAGCTCCTTAATACAGCACCCTTGATTTTAACTAATTACCATAAATATGAACTTGAAGGTTCCCAGAAGCTGCTGTTCACCATAGGTCTGCAGATAGAAAAAATCCACTCCTACCCATTCCCCAA
The DNA here is from genome assembly GCF_022355385.1 of Mustela nigripes. Lineage (NCBI taxonomy): Eukaryota > Metazoa > Chordata > Mammalia > Carnivora > Mustelidae > Mustela > Mustela nigripes. Next base: position 146,370,474 of record NC_081560.1, on the reverse strand, counting down.
CCCTAAAATCCCTTAAGCTGGATTTGAACTCACTTTACTAACAACTTACCACCCATGACTTGAATATATGGTTTGTATAGTTAGGAGCTTTATTGAAATATATTTCACTATGTCCTGAGCAAGAAAAGAGTATTTAAAGGTCCTCAGCAGGTTTGAGTATATATATTTAATAATACGAGGAATACATGTGTATGTCTTTTTGACTGAAGAATCACCGATCTTCTCACCTTTGTTTTTTTTCTCCTATCTTAACCGCAAAAAAATAATTATCTAAATTGAAATAATTATCTAAATAATTATAAATTGAAAAATTTATATTTAGTTGTTGTTCTGTATGTTTATTTTTCTCTAGGCATGTCTATGATTGTCTTTGGTTACATTGAATGTTTTGTTGTGATCTTTATCCATTTATATATTATTCTATTTTTAACCTGTATTCAGTTAAATCTGTGCATATTTGTGTGCATATCTTATCGTACTTCTAATTTTTCTGCTCGATTTCATGATAGAGTATCATTCTCTTCTTTCTTTAAATTCACAGCATCGAAGTGAAATGTGGCAAAGAATATGGGCTTTACTGATGCAATATTATTAAAAGGAAAGTCATGTTAATCCATTAGATTCTTGTGTACTCATGAATATCAAAATAACTGAGATTCTAGAACTAATTTCCTATGGCAAACTATTTGTACTAGATAAAAGCATCTAGAACAGGTAAGGAAATAGAATTACTGAGTTTATGTGTGTAGGACCCAAAAAGTAATCATGTGAAAAGAAACACAAAACTGGGCCAAACATCAGTCAAGTTTATATGGGAAAGTTTATGCAGAGTCAGTTTGCAAGCAGATATTTAAATGGGCCGATCATTCATAACTGTATAAGTAAAACAAAGTAACAGCTCAAGAATTTAACTTCTCTACCAAAAATTGTTATAGTCTGGGTAAGTGAATCTCAAGTCAGAATGATTTTGTTACCCAGGAACCATCTGACAATGTCTGGAGACATTTTTGATGGTCACAGTTTGTGGGGGACAGGAGGCGGGGGCATGCGGTTACTGGCCTCTGGTGTGGAGAAGCAAGGGATGTTGCCTATAATATATAGGGCAACCTCACATTCCAAAGAAGAATTACCCAACCATGAATTTAAATAGTGTTGAGGCTGAGAAACCTGTGTTTATATTAACATAATTCTAAAAATATATTTGTTACTGATTGCTCAAGATGAGATGTTCTTTGATGTACCACATTTCATTAATATGTGTGCAGGACAATCTATCCATTCTTCTCACAATCTCAAACATTCTTTTGATCATTTTAAGAAGCACTTAGAGGTTGGGGCACCTGGATGGCTTAGTGGGTTAAAGCCTCTGCCTTTGGCGCAGGTCATGATCCCAGGGTCCTGGGATCGAGCCCCTCATTGGGCTCTCTGCTTGGCAGGGAGCCTGCTTCCCCCCCGCCCTCTCTGCCTCCCTCTGCCTACTTGTGATCTCTGTCAAATAAGTAAATAAAATCTTAAAAAAAAAAAAAAACACTCAGAGGAAGAATTCTTATAATAATGGGCAAACTCAGGTATTCAAGATGAAAAGGTTTTTTAAATGCCCCATAGATTGGGTTTGTTTCTTAGCCATTCTTTGCAATGCAAGACCAATCCTGACTCCCCCAGATGCTATCAGCACATCAATCCCCCCTTATCCAGCCCTCTACCCCTAGCCCCTTCCTTCCAATCCTAGTACTCACCATTCAAAGGAAAAGGAAACATTTTGATCAAACTCAGATGAGAATCCAACAAATAGAGGAAGGTAAGAGAGTGACTCAGAAAAGCTACCAGGCGACTTCCGAGGTAAGGATGAGCACACAAGCAAAGACACACAGGAGGAAGCCACGTGAGAAAGCCATGAGCACACCAAACAGAGCCGAGGAATCAGGTAGAGAAAGAGTGAGAAACCAGGATAGGAGTTGAGTATGCCAGATTGTGGAAGAGCCTGAGTGAAGATGGCACAGAAGAGCAGAGGTCAAAGGTGAAAGGTCCCTTAAGAAGAGAGTGTGCTATATATGCTCTCTCTCCACAGGGTAGAGCAGACCATGTTCTCATTGATGGAAATGAGCTGGAGCCCAACCCTCCCTGCCGAGGTAGCTAAGATTCTAAAATTTTGTTTGATGAAAAATAAAGACATTTGAAGTAGCCTCCTATTTCAAGGCTAGACTGAATTTTTGTGATGATGTTCATGCAGTTGGTAAAAAGAATAAACAAGGAAACAGTATATCAGAAAGAATCCTAATACAATTTTGCCTTGAGAATGTATGACACTATCTAAATTCTTCTATAAAATGTTATCTCATTATGATTAATGACCACGTTAGCTTTACCCACCCCATTTGCGTGACAGAAAAAAGGTGTTATCGTACTTCTATATTAAACACAGGATACTCATTCACAGTCATTGATTTTAGACGATCAGACTTTCTGTAAGTCTATTTTCTTTGGGTATTTGATATTACACATGATTAGAATGAAAAGCTCTTCAAGGAAATGTCCAGACTGAAAAAGAAAAGGAAGAGAGTAACACATGAGGATGAGAGCGAAGGAAAAATAATGAATTTGTACCAAGAGAAAAATGAACTTCACTTAGAAGGTAAAATAAGACAGGCACTTTAAGGAATACAAAACTAATGAAAAGTATTATGAAATGAAATTTTAATAACATTTCACTGTTTCAAAAGTCGATTAGCGTCATGTGTTTGCAAGCTTAGCTTCTGCTGTGACTGACTGAAGAAAGAAGCACAGGAACAGACACTGGTTCTCAGAGGAGCTCGGATGGCGCCCACAGAAGCCACGTGGACACACGCTGGATCTTCAGAAAATACTCACTATAGGCCAGGCACTTCTACAGAAGTCACTTTGCTTTTCTTTAATCATCACAAGAAACCCCCCTAAAGTAAATACCATTTTCATCCATTTTACAACTGGGGAAAGTTAAGCACAAAGATGTTAGACAATTTGCCCACCTCAGGAGCTGGGACAGTTTTCCTCAAGCTATAGGCCACATCAGACTCACCTGGAGGGTGCACCAAAACAGATTAGGGGTCCCACTCCCAAAGTATTACATTTAGTAGGTCTGGAGCAGAGCCTGAGGACTGGCATTTCTGACTAGTTCCAAGGTGGTCCTGATGTTGCCAGTCGCAAAATGACACTTCAGAACATCTGAGCTAGGATGTGGTTAAGTGACAGAGCCCGGGGTCCTAGAGGCACAGTTGGTTAAGCATCGACTCTTGGTTTCAGCTCAGGTCCTGATCTCAGGGTCCTGAGATCGAGCCCCATGTTGGGCTCTGGGCTCAGCATGGAGTCTGCTTGAGACTCATTCTCCCTCTGCCCTTACTTCGCCCCCCTCTAAAATGAAATAAATGTTTAAAAAAAGAAAGTGATAGAGCTCAGACAGGATATAGAGTTTATGGTCTTTACTGCCATGTTAGGGGCCACTGGAAACATTCCACGTTACACATATGACAAAGGCTAACACCCTTACAGACCTGCACCCAGACCCTTTCACATGAAGTGAAATCTGCTATTTCCAAGTTTAATTTTCGTCACATTCTTGTCTCTCCTATAAAGTGGACAACTTCAGGAAAGAAATTTAATTAAGAATAACTTTAAATGAAAAAACCATGACTTTAAATTTCTGTCCCTGAATTCTGAAAAGATTATCTTAATTCCTAAGGCAATTTGTAGAATTATCTTAGCAGCAGAAATGCTTCTAGATTTACTTAGTATGAGTGATCTACAGAGACACAATATGAGAATCCTTTTCACATCAAGCAATACAGTACGCAGATTTGGAAATCTAACTTCTGAGGTCTAGTTTTTACATGAATTTCCTAATGAAAAAAAATTCCTTTCTATACTTAAATTATTAATGATAAATTATGCCTAATGTTTTAAAAGAAAAGTAACTACAAGAATGTTATTAGGAAAGCTTTATGACTATGTCTACAGCACATGCCAGGCTTTTGATCAGTTTCATGTCATCTTTGATGTGCTCTTCTAACTCTGAGATTTCCACTTCATCTTAAGTTATGAAGAACTGGCATAGGACATACCTGAGAAATGCTAAATGGGAGAATGTGGATCATAGTTGATACACAGAAGCAATACAAAACATTTAAGGTAGAATGCTTACCTATTTACCAATAACACTGCAACTGACTTTTAGTCTGCTGTTACTAATACAATAAATATAAGACACCAAAGTATGGCTGCTAGTTTTTGGTGTAGGCAATAGAAAATCTGGATTCTAGGTTTTCCACTAGTAACAGAGGTGACTATTGGCATGTCAATTAGTTCCTCAGGGTCTGTTATCTGAAAATGGGTGACCTCCAAGTTTACTTCAAAAATCCTATGATCTAGGGCACCTGGGTGGCTCAGTGGGTTAAACATTTGACTCTTGATTTTGGCTCAGGTCATGATCCCAGGTTTTCTATACCTGTAATCATTAAGTTGAAATATGATTTGCAATTCAAAAAAAAAATCTCAATAATCCTGGTTAAAACATTTATAAATATACACTGTTAAAAACATACCAAAGCTGCTATATACATATATACCATGTATTATTTGCTAATTTCTACTACTTTATTCATAAACCACCACTGATATCTCAGAGTATGCTCCAAAGTAGACATCAAATTACAAGATAATTCATTTAACACTTTTTAACTGATTCATTTCCTTGGTTTTAAGTAAATCATCTGGCATTATGTAAGAAATATAAAATATATAAAAATACCCACAGATTCTCTTCATTAATCATACACAAAGTCAGATAGTTTGCCGTAAGGAATTGGTATATTTTTCCAGAAGTGATGAAACATTGTTTTAATTGCTTATAAAGCAATGAATACAAATAATTATCATGTTTCTTAAAACTACAAAGACACATTGCCTTAAAAATCAGGTCTACGAGGTTTTAGAAACTCTGCACTTTTTAAAATGTAAAACAGAGCTTCAGAGATTCATATATATAAGTCAGATGGTGTTGTCACTACCAGTCTGTCTGTCTGGCATAAATGGGGGTATATAAGGTTGAAAAGCAAATCCTTCCTTCAGCTATGAATGACATAATTTATTCAGAACACTTGGCTTGTCCTGGTAATGGCTTGAAAAATAGAAGATGATTTTGCAGAAAAGTGTCTTAAAATTCAAGTGCACACACACGCATCTACATGTATATACATACCTACTCATATTAATCAGAGCAGTAGAACTGATCATTACTAATGACCTATAAATAGATTTTGAACCAGAGATGAATAGGGAGTAGCTAGAGAAGAGACCTCTAATACATGAAGTTTAAGGGGATGCTGAAAAAAGTAAGAAGCAAAATAAAACTAAAAGAATAAATCCTGAATATTTTACATGATGTGAAGTCAAAATATTACCTATAAACCATACTGTCCCATTTGCTATCACCTAAGGAATCCTGTATTCAAATTTGATTTATGGCCATTTTTGCACATCTGACCTATTATTAAATGCATCTGTTCCAGAAATACAGCAAATTATTTCTCATAATTCTTCACATGTCTTATTATAAGAGGTAAAAGCTTTTTGCTTAATGAAATTTCACTGGACTTGAAAAAAATTAATTTCTATGCACTGTAATGATAAGTGTCAGAGACGCACATGTTCTTAATTAACTTCACATTAATAAAGGAGGACTTCCCTAGATATAAGTGCGTAACAGATACTTGCCATGGGGCGGAGGGGGTGGGTTGCTATGAGCAAGAATCCACAAATGTGAGCAAGATAAATGAGAAGACAGAGTGAGGGCCTTGCTGGAGAAAACAAAGTATGCGTTTCTACTTCCTTATTCCTATTTTTTGGAAGAGTATCCATAGAAACCTGTGAAGAAGTCATTGTGACTTCTTTTGATAAAGGTCTTTGCCAAAGACAAAAATAAAACAAAAACAAACATCTGAAAAACATAATGGGGCAGGATCAAATGCCTGCCTGCCTTACCATTAGGTGGTCCCACACCACAGGAGAAACAGAAGACTGCCTTCACGGACAATCAGACCAAGGACAGGCCAGAAAGGCAAAGCTACTTGCTCACTGACCTGAAGGCCATGGCCACTCCTCATTCTCAGTTTAAGGGAGACAGCCCATTCTCCAATCCCAAGATAGAACCACTATTAAACTAAAGAAATCCCATCAGTAGCATTATTCTTATGCTAGGCGGGCGAAAGAATGGATCTATGGCATAATACCAGTCACTGAGCCTAAGAAGGATTTAGGTGAGTACTTTTCCATACCACCCCCCACAGAGTTTGTAAGAACAGAGCTTTTCCTTTTACTATACCTCTGGATGTCACCATCTTCACAGCTGCTTAGAACTGGGCAGCATCTGAGAAGTTGAATAGATCCACTGCCAAAGAGTCAACTATCTTTAAAAAAAGCTCAGTGATAGGGCACATGGGTGACTCAGTCAGTTAAGTACGTGACTCATGATTTCAGCTCAGGTCATGATCTGAGGGTCTTGAGTTGAAGCCCCATGTCGGGCTTCATGCGGAGTGTGGAGCCTGCTTAAGAGTCTTTCTCACCCTCTCCCTCTGTCTCTCTCTCTCCCTCTCCCTCTCAAAAAATAAAAAATAAATTAAAAACTCAGTGATAACTGGAACTGACCTGGCTCTTTACCACAGTCTTTAAGCTGTTGAACCAACCATGTTTAGAGGTATTTATCTCTGGATTCTCCTTATTGAAAATGAAAAAAACAACAATGAAAACAAAAAACTTGCTCTTAAAACATCTTTTGTCCTGTTTTTGATTCTGTAAACATCCTAAGTGAGATAACAGAATACTGTGTTCTTTCATTAATTAATTTAGTTTTTCATTCATTCATCCAACAAATCTATACTCTGTACCTAGGTTGCCCAAGATGTTCAGATAGACAACAAAGATAAAGTCATTGATAATACCTTCTATTTTACAATATACTACAGATTCAAAGTACAATATTTCATTATTTTCTTATCCCAGAATAAACCCATGTTTAGGAAATAAGGCTAAGAAAGGTATCACCTTGCACAAAGTCATACTGTTGGTTGATAAGAGCCTTGACTCCAAATAATGCTTTCCACATCACTCCACCTGTGTCCTAATGAGCTGCATGTTCACATTCTGGCTTTATGATGTTCGGAAGCCATTCTGAACTGAATGTGAATCCCAAATCTTTCTCTGTCTTGGGGGCTGATTGCAACGTCTAGGAGACACAGAACCTACAGAAACCTACCAGCCTTTGTTAATGGCACCTCATTTAGGCAGCTTTAAATGCATAGTCCTTTGGGATTCAGAGAGAAAATATCAGAACTTACATCTATTTTTAAATCTTTTTAAACAATCCAATGTTTATATGTTTTATAATGTAGACAAGATGTTATCTCCATCATACATTAAGAGTTCACAGAGAATCACACATCACTGAGGTTTCATGCTCATCACACTGTTACATATAGGGTTGTGGATTCAAAATATTTGAATATCACTGATCTAATTGTTTCTCACTGGCAGACTAGGAAGTGATATGCCTCCACACCTGCATCATTTCTCTGGCTGTTTTATGAATTCTGAGACAATACTGGGCAATGGCGTTTCACTATACTCAGCATTGTATAAGATACGACCAGCTATATGGAAAACCCAACTTAAGTCACAACTTCCTTGGAACATCTTCGTCCTTTTCATTGAGTTGTTATAAAATAAAAATAAGCTAATTTATGGGGAAGCACTTTTGAGGTCATAAAACCCATAGAAGTGTTAAGTTCAAAACAGTGGCTGAAATTAAAGTGTTTATTATAACAAAGGGAAAAGATGCTTACTGAGCGCTACCACTTACTTTTCAGATACTATTTCCTTGAGTTTCCATGATATATGACGGGTAGATGATATGACTATAACAGGACAAGTATGCCATTGACATTTGTTTGTTTATGCACAGGGAGTTTTTCATTTGACCTTTTGAACAAGTCTCAAGAATATTTAACAGTTTGAACCATAAGAAATGGCTATTTTCATAGATCAGTCAAATATCAGCAATTTTCTTTGGTTCCAACTAATAGGAAAATGATCATTTTACATAGGAGAATTTGAAGGCCAAGCAAAGTGAAGTGACTTACCCACGGTTGAAGACCTACTAAGTAGAGGACCTAGATTCTACCTTTCTTCACAGCCCCTCCTGCATACTGACCCATAGAGCAATCATGCAAGTCAAGATCTACCTGAAAAGTAGACAGCAAGCACCTGGACAAAGACAACACCCCGTTACCCACACAACAAGCCGTTCAGAAGGTGTGTGTTCAGGTCTTTGGTGAGCGGACACCGCTCTCTGCACTCTAAAGGAAGGGGTATATTACAGCACCTCTAAGACATGTTCCATGCAGCCAGGCTGCCGTCCTGCCTCCAGAATCCATATATTAAGTAAGACAAATGAAAATCTGTGTCGTTTTAGGTGTCCTAGCTACAGCAAAATGCATTTTAGAAGGCTACGCATACTCAACTGAATTTTACATGAGACTGCTAAGGGTCCCTCCGATTTCGCTAACTATTGTTTCCAGCTCATCCTGAAAAATGGTGCCCCATCATCCCCTACAATAGTGCAAACCAGTATGGAAAGCCTTCATCTTTGCCAGAAGGTGATTTTTAGAAATCCTTTTCTGTCTCGGGAGACTCCCTTGGCTACCTGAAGTTTGTGTCCTCCACATTTACTCAGCCACACCCAGGACAGTAGTTCTCTGTCAAGGCTGCCTTTCTACACCCTGGAGCTGAATCTGGCTTATTCTTAGAAAACAAAACAAACAAAACGAGAGGAGAGTAGAAAGACTTCACCTCAAACATGTTCATTATCTTAACATCCTGCATTTTCCTGCTAAGAAACCGTTTGAATTCTTTGAAGAACACTTTCAAGAAGAGAAAAATGCAAAACCCAAACTCTAAATTTTGTTATATTTGAGCAGAAGTTCCCATAGTTTACAACTTAGTTTATGCCTTGAAAAAATGAATCAGTAGTCTGCCTTTAGAAATACCCCTAATTCATTGTAATCATTCAAGAAAAGAATGAAAACCACAGGTGACAGAATGCCGAGGGTTGTAGTTAGAACTTTCATTCTGTGTACTACAGGAAACTGGAAGAGCAAGAAGACCATCTGGGCTTTAGGAATCCAATAAATATTAACATTTATCAAGTCCCATATTTACGGCAGCTTTGTTAATTAGCTCCAAAGGTCATTCCTAGCACCCATATGACTCCGTAAGTATAAAATGATGATGGATTCGTTACACTAAACCAAGACGTGCAGCTTGTTTTTACCAAGTGTCGGTAGAAAGCACAAATGCTTATTTCCTCACTGGAAGTCTCTGCATTAATACCAAGGAGCTATTTTTGAAGATAATTATATAATATTTACCTGTTATTGCATACAAATCAGCATGTGCATAAATAGGAATGCTCAATGTGGGGTAAGGTTTAAAATGTGTATTCATGTGTTTTGACAATACTTGCAACCTTAAACAGGCCGTCAATTGGATACTGTGTGAATTCGGGATGTTTTCTCCCCTTCCTTTTAGCTTCCTCTTTGATTTTTGGTCTCATCGCCTAGCTTTTGGCACAGTGAGAAAGCAATTTTCTCCAGAGTCAAAATTAGTACTGCATCATGAATTATTCAGCTCGACGCACTGCTTCTTGCAGCGCCCTGTGCTCTTCCAGCCCCAAAGTTTGAAGTCTTCCCTTTCACACATCCCCGTCTCCATTCAACCCCTGCCCTCCACTTCTCCCTCCTCCCAATATGGCAGTCCAGCAGGCTGGCACCCTGGCACCTGACTGAATTTGTTTTATATTTAAATTTCAAGTCACATAGCCGCCTCTCGCTGGAGTGCTTCAGAGTGCAATCACATGAGGCAGGCTGTTTCCACATAAAACAACTTCAAATAATTTCTGTGAGATGGGAGCCAGCCTTTAATAACTTCACCTTAAAATAGACTCATTGAGAAGAGTCTGACCGAGCATCAGATGCCTCAATAAATGTAATATCAGCTCTATCTTTAAAATCTTTATAGTTGGCAATTTTAACGTTTTCTTATAAATTTCTCTATTTAAAGCCTCTTGTCTGGGTATGTAGTAGCCATTTTCCACATTAGAGTTTTCTCCCTGTTCCTTCTCAGTTCATTTATTTTCTCTGGAAAAGATTCCTCATCCATATAATACATCCAAAACATGTATTGATATCAGTATAGGTATAAAAATAAGGAAAGAGATATCAGTATCAGTAAGAATATGTCCTATTCCTACTCTTCATTGAATACAAATTTTTCAGTGAAAAGATTACACGGTTATTAGAGGTATCTATGTTAAGATAGATCCTTGCACTGTTTCATTGATTATTAAATTACTTCTGGTATTGTGATAAAGCCATAGTCTTCAAATGACCTAAGGTTGACTCTGCATGGGGGAGGGTGTAGAGGTGCACCTTCCCTAGACTTGTGTTATAAGGTGAAGCTGGAAGGATTTTAGAGACAGTTAAAACACAAGCACATGCAGGTAAACATGACAAATTATTATCTCCCTGAAAAGTTTACCAAATGAGGAAAAGCAACATACTCATAAGAGCTCTGCAGAACTGCCTCAAAAATGTACTCCTGGGATAATTTTTCCATGAAGAAGACGCTCCAGAGGGCAAAGTACTTACTATCATTTTATTTCTCCAGTTAACAGCCGGGCCTTATCCTGTCTGGTTATAGTTATTGAACATTTCGTGGTTATATCGGTTATATTGTGTGAAATAAAAGTTTCTGATCACCCAATTCCAGGGGGGAAGGGATGATTATTATATAAAAATATTCCTTAAAGTACTTAATTCTACTTATACATAAATGATCATTGACTGATGTTATTAACTCTACAGTGTTCTATTCAAACAGATTTAATTAAGGCAAGATAGGACTCCTTTTTTTTTTTTTTAAAGATTATATTTATTTATTTGACAGACAGAGATCAGAAGTAGGCAGAGAGGCAGGCAGAGAGAGAGAGAGAGAGAGAGAGAGAGGGAAGCAGGCTTCCTGCGGAGCAGGGAGCCCCATGCAGGGCTCCATCCCAGGACCCTGAGATCATGACCCGAGCCAAAGGCAGCAGCCCAAACCACTGAGCCACCCAGGCGCCCCAAGATAGGACTCTTTAAATTGGAAAATATGTCATAATCCTTTGGAGAGAGATGGTTTAGTATGTATGTAAACTTCAGAGTTTAAAACATTGAAAACAGGCTCACAGGAATCTTGATTTTGACAAATAGATGGCATTAGACTCATTTATGGTGGCCAGTAGCGTGCTACACACAGCCTTTTATTGCTGAATGATCTGAAATGATTAATTTTAACTGCGTGCCAAGATTCAGAATTTATGTCCTGAAAATTTCCAGTGCTGCAATGTTCAACTTGGATTTTAACAGACTCCTTGAAGATGTTAACTTTGTGATTCTTGATTTATGCTTCCAAGTGCAACTTTACGGTTTGAGTAATCAATGTTTCTCTTCCCTCCTGTTCTTTATCCCCCTATCTTCTCTCAATCTCTCCTCTCAATGTCATGTAGTTGGAAGAAGAGAGATTCTGGTGCAATCCCCTGGGGTGAGCTGATGAGCACAGACCATATGTTCCAGACGTTCTTCAGAGATTACTATGGGTATTACATTGACAAACCAACTCCCCAAAACCATTCTGGATAACTTTATATTACACAAACAGCTTGCTAATGAGTCGTGGTGGCAGTTGCCATATTTTAGTAATATTTATTAAATTGTTATGAAGCATGAAACTATATGGCTTTATCTCCATGATGAATTAGTTAAAAGCTAGAAGGTTTTGTTTTTGAAAATAATCTTTCTTAATTAACTCTCCTATCGTTTTCTCTCCCCTTCTTATGGGTTTTAGATATATTTCCTCCCATTACTGATATTCATCCATGGAAGACTAAAGAACAAAGAGTTTCAAACTTATCTTTTGAATGCTCCTTTATCTAATTGACAGGATGAAGAGCAAGCTGGGAAAGAATTGTGGTTAAGGGTATGGCAGAGCCTCCGTGCACTCCAGCCTCTTCTTAGAGGTTCCGGTGAGAGAGAATGTAAGTTTAGTGCCTCACAGTGAATGCTCAGTTCAAGGATCTACTTCCATTATTATAATTTTGCTGGTCGTTCCAGCGGCTTATCAAGGTACATAATTTAAAATGTTTGATTATAGTAGAAATGGAATACAGGTGTAATTCTGAGATATCATTCCCAGTCGTATTTAAAAGGCTTCCAATTTTATTTAATCATTGTTTAATCTAAAACAGACCAGAAAGGTTTATTAGCATATTAGACATTTTGCCTCTCTGCCAACCAACCTGTTTAAATCCTTCTTATATAATTTGTGTCTATGAGACTCACGTAAGTAAAATAACTTCCTCATGCCTCAGTTTCCCAGTCCACTAAATGATAACAATTGTCACAACCTATTAATCTGACTTATAGAAGATAGAGCATATAATGTATTTGGCAAATTGTCAATGATACAATATTATAAATGGGTCCAAGAAATCAATTGACGGGGCACCTGGGTGGCTCAGTGGATTAAAACCTCGGCCTTCGGCTCAGGTCATGATCCCAGGGTCCTCGGATCAAGCCCCACATCAGGCTTTCTGCTCCACAGGGAGGCTGCTTCCTCCTCTCTCTCTGCCTGCTTCTCTGCCTACTTGTGATCTTTGTCTGTCAAGTAAATAAATAAAAATTAAAAAAAAAAAAAGAAAAAAGAAATCAATTGACATGAACTATGGTTAAGATGACAACTTCCTTACACAGCTTTTTCAGTTTTTACAAGAAGTAATACCAGCTGGTTTAGGCTCAGGTCATGGTCTCAGGGTCCTGGGATGGAGCCCCGCATCAGGCTCTCTGCTCAGCGGGGAGCCTGCATCCCCCCCCCCCAAACCTCTCTGCCTACTTGTGATCTTTCTCTCTCTATCTGTCAAATAAATGAATAAAATCTTAAAAACAAAACAAAACAAAACCTAAAACCTTCCTCTGTGCCAGGAACCATTCTAAGCACTTTACCTGTGCACTCATTTAAACCTCACAAGAACTCTATGTGTAGGTATATTCTTCTTCCCATATCACACACAAAGGGGCCAAGGTGTCGAAAGTGCAATATCATTCATTAGTGAAGTGGTCCATGCTCTTTACTATTGAACTCTCAGTGCAAATAAATATATGTTTTTCCTTAGAGGACTTGGGATTTCTTTCCTAACCAATCAAAATAGAAGCTATTAAAAAATAATTGCTGAACATAACTTACTCAGCTCTCTCTCATTCGGCTAGGACAATTACACTGATTGTCCAAAAATACTGCATTATCATCAGAAGAGAACCAGACACATCCAGATTGAAACAAACTGTAAAGGCCATTTAGTCCAGCAACCCATCGGGAAAGCCTATTGCTTTTCCAGCATGTTCTTGCTTCCTTTTGTTAAGAGCATTTAGGAAAGCAGAATGCAGATCAGGGGACTCAGTGTCCAAGAATAGGAACCACAAAGCACAAGGACCAACTAATCAAGGGTAAGAGCATGTCCCAGAATTCTTTATTGGTAACATGGAAGTAATAGTATCAACCTCATAAATTTGATGCAAGGCTCAAACTAGATGAAATATGGGAACATACCTTGCAAATGTGCTATGTGATAAATTTTCACAAGGCACTACTACTTTTATTTTGGTGATAAAGATGAGGGTGAATTTACAGACGAAGAAGAAATATTGAATACGTATAAAAAAGACAAAAATATTTTCATGTATACTTTGGTGTAAAGATCACTGAGATAGCTTAAAAATACAGTGAACATTCAAAGAGCCCTGACATTGGAAAGCAAGCAAGTACTTCAGCCAGCCCAAAGGGAAAGCCAAATGGAAAGCAGTAAATTGTCCTCAAGAGTGGTTCAGTCTGTACATAAAAACATTCCTTATATTGGGGATATCAGAAGAGAGAAGGGAAATCTACCTCAAGAGACAGGACTACTATTTCTGCAATACGTTCAGTTCTAGAAACACTGCCTATGGATTAGCAAGGCTTCCTGCCCTAGCCATGTTTCCTGACTGCCCCTGTCCAATTCTGTAGTTTATCACCAATTTCAGCAGAGGGTCAGCTGAGGAAAATGAAAAGAACTGGCTATTAAACCAAAGAGAATGACCATTTGTTTAGCAAATCATCAGGCTCTGGTGGGGAAGAAGCCAAGTGTATTGTCTAAAGGACATCAGGAGATTTCAACTATTTGTCCTAAACCTGTTCTTAATTCCTGAAGGAAAAGAATGAGCAATAATGCCAGGACCAAATATTTGAAGATGCAAATGAAACAGGAGAAATTAAGATTTTTTTTTTTTTAGGGGTGAGGAGAGCAAATAGCAACATATTCCTCAGAGGGAAAGATTCCACTTTCTTAGACATAAAAAGAAGCCAAAGAGGTCTTAAAAAGAATAAAAATAGGACATCACTGAATGGCCGTGTGTGATTAATAGAGGCTTCCTGACTTCGGAGAAGATTTGGAACCGAACATTTGCTACTGGACTAGAGAATTGGTAAGAATCAAAGTATTATTGAGGAATGATTAGGACCCAACTGTGATTAAACAGGAGAAATGAGGTGTGATCCAAAGGAAGAGAAAATAGCTATTTCTGCAGTTGAAAAATTAGATGAAGTAGATGTTAAAGACAGGAAGATCTTTTGGGAAGGTAACAGGCACAGTGTTCAAGGTGCTTAGGTTGGAAAGGAAGAGAGCACGATAGTGATGGATATGCGTGCCCCAACACACCGGAACACCTTCCTCTTCAGAGTGGCCGTGCAGCCTTCAGTGACTCCCGGCCTTTCATTCCAACACTGGTGAACACATGAGTATGGACATCCAAAGTTCCTTCCTACATGGCCTCTCATTCCTTCCCCAATTTGTCACTTTTGACCGTGTCTTTCTTCTGGAACTTAATTACTGAAGTGACTTTGATGATACTGTGCTCATTCTTATATCTCTTACTGAGTCTTCTGGGTCTACTTCTATAGCTTCTCTTTATGCTTCTATATTTGGGGCCATACCTGAGAATCTGTCCACATCTTTTCTCCATAGAACACCGCTGCAACAGTTCTCACTTACTTACACAGCCTCGCCTAGCATATCAAACCAGGTTGCTGGGAAGTAAAATGAAACGGAACAGGTGGGATGGAGAAGAACCTCCAAACTGAAGTCTGCGGAACATGTCTTGATTAATAAAGAAATAGAGGAAGAGAAGAAATACAAGGGGACAATGAAGGTCAGAGCCTGGGCTGAAGTGGAAATGTCAGCTGCTGCTGTAAGGAAATCTGGTTGAGGGAGCGCAAAAGCCTCACAAGCTGCCATAGGGTTGATTTTGGCATAATGTGCACGTGTCCTCCAGTTTCTTATGTCTTTAATATCATCCTTCTGAGTTAATATCCACGTTTCTCTCTCCTGCACATCTCCACTAGTGGCGCAGATAATAGTGTTTGCACCAAACCTCCTTTTTTCTCCCACCTTTTGGGTCCACAAGAAGTCCTCATCTCAAATATATTGGGACCATATGACTAGGTTCCCATCAGTAAGATGTGGACAGTAACATGTGCATATATGGAACTGACCTCAAAACCTTTCTCAGGTGTCCACTATCTTCACCCAGCAACCTCAGAGATCACATATTTAAGATGGAAGCATCATAACACAGATGGTGCTTGAATTGCCACGTGACTGCTTGGACAATACATGTCAGAGTTCTAGTAGATAACACATGGCGCACACAGATTGAGAAACTGAAAAGAGATGCACAGGGACAAAGCATCTAGATGACGACAAGTTTTACAGAGAGCAATAAAGAATGATACAGTACCTCAAGGTTACCAAGAGTGGGGAGACATTTCCACTCCTGGCCTGGAGAAGCAAATGAAAAGAAGATTCCAGAACCCAGAGAGAAAGAGTTGTATGGAGAATTTCCCCCTTGAAGAGAGGGAGGATGGTAGGAGAGAAAGCACTGCAGAAATAAACACGCCAACCTAATCCTTCCCCTGCTCTTCAGTTATCTCACGTTGTTGTCCTCCACTGGCTAAACCCAACCAGAAAGTGACAGCAAAGGGTGCATCAGTGGAGTGTAAGTAGGATGATCTCCAAGACACTTGCCAAGGCAGAGAATGTGAGAAAGTAAATACAGTCTCAAACAGAAGAGATCTCTCCCAGAAGAGAGCCACCAAAGAGAATTCCCAGACCTTCATCAGATTATAATATAAACAAGAAAACTTTTCTTGTATTAAAGGCTATGCTGTTTTTTTAAAGATTTTATTTATTTATTTGACACAGAGAGAGAGATCACAAGCAGGCAGAGAGGCAGACAGAGAGGGGGAGGGGGAGCAGGCTCCCTGCTGAGCAGAGAGCTCTCTGCTGGGCTTGATCCCAGGACCCTGAGATCATGACCTAAGCAAAATACAGAGGCTTAGCCCTCTGAGCCATCCAGGCACCCTGAGACACTGCTATTTTAGAGTTGCTTACTACAAATTACTAATGGTTGCCTTAACTAATATATGGCTTATATATCCTACCAACGCCTCAGATTCTATAAGGTTCCTGTGAATACATGGGTAATACAGTGAGGTGGATTCCAAAATACAAGAGCACTGTTTTAGAAATAAGCCATACAGCCAATTCCAATGAATCAAAGGAGAGATACATAACGCTATCTTAAAAAGTTTGAAAATTTCTCATTCCAAAAAGAATTTAACATAGCTTGATTGATGCATTTCTATTTACATGTATTAAAACATTCATTCAACAGGTTAGTCAGATAAGGAGGAAAAAGGAAGAGATGAAAGTCTGGTTGTCATCCAAATCTGACCTAGTGCAACTGACTGCATTACGGAATGCTTAATATTCTAATACCTGGTGAAGGGATCATTCTCATGCATTCCTGCCCCCCTGAACTGAGGAGAGGACGTAACACTTGCTCTAATGGAATACGGGCTAAAATGACATGTCATTTGCAATAACTTAAAGGATTGGTATGTAGTTCAGTATGTCTCTTCTCTGCCACTGTAAACAAGCAGTGATCTAGATAGAGGTTTTCCATCACACTAATCATGGAGTAAATATAACACAGACAAGACAGAGAGCCAATGTGCAATGGACATGTAGCTTTGGCAACAAAGAGCTCTTCTAGCTTTAAACCATTATTGCTTATTACCAGTGCATAAGCCAGCCTATCCTGACCAATGCAGGAAAATAGAGACTTAATAGAGAGATTTCCATTGTTTGTCATCCTGGCAAGGCCATTTCTGTGCACAGATGAGTAAACCCAGCCATTGTTAAATATGTGGCCCATTCATCCTTCATTGTTCTGATTCCTCATTCACCAAGGAACATACCGCTTTTGATTCTTATGATTTAATTTCCTATGGTTGGATAAGCTAAAAGGAAATAGTGGTTAAATATATGCACATTGATTACTTTATGTCTATTATAATTTATTAATTTTACCTATTGATTGTATGTATCTCTTATAATCTTTGTTCATGTTGGCCACCCATGAAAGACGGTTATGACCTCGATTGGCAGACAAAGCCATATTTCTAAGCGATACTACCATGTAAAATGTCTCAAAACACAGTGAGCAGACCTTCCACAGTAACTGTGTCTTGCCATCACTATGTTGAAGAGAGTAAGCTATTTCCATTTTCAAATACCAATTGTATCCAAACCCAAACCAAGCTGCATTTCTAAAGCCCAAGTACTGAAAGGCATTTTTGAGGTTTCCTCCTCGACTCTGCTGCCCCCTTCTGTGGAAATGAAATCTTCATCAGAATCCAACTACCGCTCTCCTTGGCCATTACAATGGACTTAATCTGAGGCTCTTTTAGCTTTGCTTGAACTTTTCCAACAGTTCAAAAATTGGTGGCTGTGTCTTCACTTTTCTCTTCATAATCCATCATACATATGACACAGATGGTCTTTCTAAAACACAGCTGTTATTATTATTTTTTTTTCTGTTCAAAATAATCAAGTTACTCTGTGTTAATCCAGCATCTTCATCCTGACCTTCATGTCCTCCCCAACGTGCCTCGGTTGAATCTAGTGTATGGTCCTCTGTGTATGTGGTATATCAATCAAATAAACAGCCTGTTTGGGCTGCGGGACTTTTAGGAATGAGTTTTTATATTGTCTAATAGCATTCAGTATTTAACGGCATATGTTTTCCTGCTAGTCATCCTGCCCATCCCTCTGGTTCTACTGTCTTTTTCATCTACCAATGAGGGTTCAGTAAAAGACAGGAAA
The DNA here is from genome assembly GCF_022355385.1 of Mustela nigripes. Lineage (NCBI taxonomy): Eukaryota > Metazoa > Chordata > Mammalia > Carnivora > Mustelidae > Mustela > Mustela nigripes. The sequence goes on along the minus strand of NC_081560.1, from coordinate 146,352,101 downwards.
CTATCATCCCCTTAGGTTGAGACCTTAACATTTAAACTACTGATTTTTTTTTTAAAAGATTATTTATTTATTTATTTATTTGAGAAAGAGAGAGAAAGAACATGAGAAATGTCAGCAGGAGACGCAGACTACCTGCCGAGCAGGGAGCCCAATGTGGGGCTTGATCCTGGAATTCCAGGATCATAACCTGAGCCAAATGCAGTCACTTAACCAACTGAGCCATCCAGGCACCCCAAACTACTGATTTTGATTCAACCAAAGACTCAATATGCACAGTTTCAGTCAAGGCATCCTAAAGAGGAGAAGCTTAGCTCTATCTAGACATAAGTGGACAACATGGTTAACAAATACTGATGATGACTTGCACAATATAAAAGAATGTGAGTTCACTTAGTAGTGACTGTTCATTGACTGAAGGAGACAAAGAGGTGTATGTGGAACTAACTGTTGTTTCCAAAGTGCTCAATGAACCTTCAGGTGACTGACATTTATATTTGTTTTCCTTCTCTTTCTCAAATGCTGGTCACTCAGGGAAAACTGATGAAGACCCACATACCCCATGGTTTGCTCTTCAACCCAACAAGCCACCACTCTGGAATGGCCATACTCTAAGATTCCATCTGTCACAACTCTATCTCTAATGCACTTATCAGATGCTACCTCTTCCTCCTCAAAGCTTTGATACATCAGCCTATTCCTTCAAATCACTGCCTTCTGTGAGTTAAGAGGCTTAATACGTACAACCCTGACTTTGAAATGAGGGTATATTAAATCTGAGTCATTTACTTGTGTGAACTTGGGCTAAGAGCACTACGCATCTAAACCTGTTTTTCCTTTTTAAAATGAAAACAATTATATATATATATATTATATATATATATATTATATATATATATATAATATATTATATATATATATATATAATTCAGTTCACAAGATCTAATTCACAGTTCACAATAAAATGATTTCACAATAGAATGATTTCATGATTTTACTACTATGGGAAATCAAAACCATCCTAAACAATATTAAAACACCAAAAACTTTTGGCTAAAGTACTATCAAAATCCTATTTGTTAGACTACTTCTCTCCAGGAAAGTATGCTAGGTCTTCAGACCATGGAGTCTAGGTCTTTCCACAAGCCATTCTGGCTCCAGTGTCTGTAACTGCAACAGTATCTTGCCAAGCTCGAATATCTGTGAGGTAGCATAGAAGGTCTTAGAAATATTTGTTTCTTTACCTCCCCTCCCCTTTCTTTAGTGTTATGTTGATGAGTGTATGTTAACTACCTTCCTCTATAAGCTCTATGTTCTTATGGAGCATGACTCATCTCACGATTCTCTAGATTCTTAGCAAATCTGAATATAATTTCTCATACACTAGACACCGAATGAATAAATGAACTCATGTTGAATTTATCTGAAGTGAAATACACTTTGGATTTCCTTAAGAAAAGACACTTATTACATATCACAGAAAAATCTACTCTAAGTGGTTCTATAGTTTCCCTCTTACAACAGTTATATTTCAGCTGTATGCTGGTTGATTATGTTTATGTTTCCTTCTTTCAGTGCTTTTCTAGGAGCCCCTCCTTTATCAGTTCTCTGCTGAGAAAAACAACTTCATCAGTCCTATTTGAAGGTTGTCCTCTCAATAATCACGCTTGAAGGCCTCCCATCACAATGGTCACTCTTCTTTAAGAAGTTAATTGGTCTGCTTCAGTAGATTTCACCAGGATTTTTTTTTTTAATTTCAAGTATACACCTGGAAATCCTGGAGTGCATTTTCAAATGCCACAGGAATGGACAGTTCACAATAGAATGATTTCAGGTAACTCATGATTTTACTACTATGAGAAATCAAAACCATCCTAAACAATATTAAAACACCAAAAACTTTTGGCTAAAGTACTATCAAAACCCTATTTGTTAGACTGCTTCCCTCCAGGAAAGTATGCTAGGTCTTCGGACCATGGAGTCTAGGTCTTTCCGCAAGCCATTCTGGCTCCAGTGTCTGTAACTGCAACAGTATCTTGCCAACCTCGAGCTGGCCACCCTAGACCTCAACCCTGTAGTTCAGACTGTTTAATTGAAATTGAACTTGGCTCAGCTGATTATGAAATTGATAGCCTTTTTCTATTCACCCCCCCACCCCCACACACACCTCGTGCGGCAACAGGACATGAATATTGCAAGGCCTTTCCCTGCAGCTCTGAACTGGAAGTGTTAGTTTACTTCAAATGAAGTTACCAGTTTTACCTCAGGGGATAAGGACAGAGAAAGGGCTTTGGAGACCAACAGGCCCAATCCCATTCCTAAGCCTATCAGGGCACTAGCTGTGTGATGCTGGGAAAGTCGTCTTGCCTCTCGATCCCCATTTCTTCAAGGACGGCTATAAAGAGAGAATTAGATCACACAGTTGATGCACAGTATTTGATAGCTGAGGGAAGAAATCCACCCCACTCCTCTCTTCCTACTTCCCCAGTCTTTCATTCCTTGTGAGACAGAAGCAGCAGGCTGAGTAATCTCACCACATGGTCTTAGCCTAGCCCTCCCTCTGCCCTTCTTCCATCTGCTAATTACAACATTACCTACAAACAAATATCATCGATGATCCCCTCTAAGAAGTATGTGAATATCTGCTCAGTGTTAGGGTGGGCACACGAGTAATTAGAAGTGCACCTCAGTGTGTCAGGAAAGAACCAGCCCGGGGCAAGGGTCAGAATTCCTGAATCACCGCTGTAAATGCTGTGCCAGCGGCACCACCAGCCACACCAACAACATGGGCAGTATTAACAGCATGCACTGTATAAGCCTAGAGCTAAGAACGCACGCTGTCATCGCTTCTGCAGCCTCTGTTTTGTTCTCCATGATACTTCCTGCACCTAAGCAACTTCTGGACATTTTTGCAGAGAAAGACATCAAGGTGTCAGCAGAACTGTGTGTCCTCTGATATTCTAGAAACATATCCTGTGTGCTCACCTCTTGTACTTTCTAGTCCCATTTTGCAGATAAGGAACTGAAGCTTACAGACCGAAGCCAACAAGCCAACAACCACAACAATTTCCTAAGTGTTAGTATAGGAGTGTGCACCTTCCTCTATTCTACCTCCACATAGATGTGCATATATACATATTCAATAACCAGGATTCTGCAAACTGGTCTTTAAACTTCTAAAAAAAAAAAAAAAAGAAGGGACGCCTGGGTGGCTCAGTTGGTTAAGCAGCTGCCTTCGGCTCAGGTCATGATCCCAGCGTCCTGGAATCGAGTCCCACATCGGGCTCCTTGCTCAGCGGGGAGCCTGCTTCTCCCTCTGCCTCTGCCTGCCATTCTGTCTGCCTGTGCTCGCTCTCTCCCCATCTCTCTCTCTGATAAATAAATAAATAAAATCTTTAAAAAAAAAAAAAGAAGAAGAAGAAGAAAGAAAGGAAGGAAGGAAATTAGGTTTTGGGAACTAGATTAATATAGCAAAATTTGTAATGTTGTGGGCAACAGGCAGGGATTGCTCGCTTGACCCCCATCTAAATCCTGGTTTTATATGCAGTGGCCCTAATATTACATGACAGACATCACCCTACCAGGTAAGAAATCACTCTCTTTGTGGTCTGGCCATATACACATTAACACAAGTGCAAATAGATGAGAAAACCAGGGTTTTACATAAAATGCCTAAAAATACTTCTAAACAAGAAAAGTGATTTTACAGGTCTCAAATATATATTTGCATTAAAAAAATTGGTGTATTAAAAGATAGACCAGTTTATCTGTTCATTTAAATGTTCATAGGAAAGTGTTTCCCAACCTATGTACTTAGACTGTCAACTATATTCAGGTTCCAGAACCTGTCTGAACATGCAGAATTAAGCATAGCTCTAACCAACATACCAAAATTAAAGAAAAGTTTCTAGAAAGTCCTACAAATTTGTTTACTTTTGGTATAGGTTACTAGGCTTTAAAGAATAAATGTATAAATTAATAGTTTAGTTATATAATTAATATATACATTAATATATACATTTATTTATCCTTTCTTAAGTTGTCTGAAGTATTATAGTTAGAAAAAGGCCCTCAGACCCAATTAATATTCTGTAAATTTAAACTAGAAGAAAGAGTAAATGAATGAGCTAGTGAATGAATGAATAAACCAACACTTTTTTTTTTTTTTTAACCTCAGAAATATGGCCTTTCTCCAAATTAATGTAGGTTTATAAGGACTGGTGGTATAAAAAGTTTGGTGTTTTTAAATCTTTGTTTATTTGCACTTACATCCTGGAAATACATTCCACTCAAATAGCACATGTAGTATTATTACCTATCTGTCAAGAATTTCTCTACTTTCTTATTAATAAGACAACCAAGAATTACAAATGTTATTCTCTCTTTGTAAACCATCTTTCATTTGTTTTTCCCCCTAGGAACTGTTGCAAAGATAAAAATCTGCCCTTTGTTTGATCCGCAACCCAGGAAAATAGCATTTATATATCTTTTTCTCTCATACTGCATCTGAAACGTCATGATAGTTGTCAGATAAGCTGGGTGTTTCTTCAACTAATGTTTTCAGGGATTCCTTCCCCATATTTTCAATGAACATAAAGTGATAGCCTCATGATTAGAAGCAGAGGCTTTTAATGGAACAAGTATGTAAGATTTTATTTTCATAAGGTAACATCAGTAACTGTGTACAAAATATTCACTGATTTTCAACTCTAGATGCTTTACACATTTTAATTAAATGTCCTCTCTTTTGATCAGACTACATCAATTTCATATTATGAATAATATCTTAAGATTTCAAGAGCAATTTAGACAAAGCAGTTATATAAATGAACAGATTCATTACTGCTTCTGTTCTGTTTATAATAATTGCATATTTGGAGACTAAAGAGTTAGAGACAATTTTTTCTAAAAAGAAAAACACAAATACCCTAAAGATTTTAAGAGGGTTTTTTTTTTGTTTGTTGTTGTTGTTGTTGTTGTTTTTGCTTCTCATGGATTTGTTTATCAGGAATTGCTTAAGTTCTAGAACAGCCTTTCTTTTTCCAATATTATCTTAAATGAATATTACATGGTCCTTCATGCGCCCTTTTAGGCACCCAGTGTTGTTTATCTAGGATAATATACTTTCCTTCTGATTAGAGGCAAAGCATTCCCTTTGTGGGAGAAAAAGATGGGATAATATTGAAAACGTGGATTGAGAGTAAAATTATCAATCAGAATATAAATAAGCCCACACCAGATCACAGAGAATAATAAAAACAGCAACTACATGGGACTGCGTTCTGTGCACTATTCTAAGCACTTTATATATATAACCAAATTTTACATGCTTTCCTTCTTTGCAGAACAATTTTGGGTCTTGTGTAGGAGGGCTGTGTGCCTGGCACATGGTTGCACACAGAAAGCACTCTGGAACCTTCATATCACAGAAATGAACACTCAGAGAACCAAGGTGACCCACTGAACTCATCAAGTTCCTCAAAAAGAAGAAGACCCACTTTTTTTTTAAAGGGCAGAGTTCCTTTATATAATAGAAGAAAATACATCCATTCCTTCACTAAACATTTACTATGCGACTGCTGCCGTGCAGTATTCTGACTAGTCAGTGAGATTTCTGCTTCCCTGAAGCTGTGGTGAACGTAGCTGGTCACTCTTGCCCTGACTCCTAGACTCAGAGCCTCCTTTCAAGATGGACAGAATTTTCTTAAATCCTTAAGATGCATTCTTTGACATCCAAGGACCTTTGAATTCTATTTCTATTCACTAGACAGGAATGGAGTTTGGAAACCTGAACCACAGAACCAAATCTGAGGAAGCTATCACTTTTCCACGAACCAACCAAAATATGGAAGAATGATTCCCAAAAACCTTTCTTTCTTTCTTTCTTTCTTTATATATATATATATATTTATTTTATATATATATATATTTTTTTTTTTTTCAGCATAACAACAGTATTCCTTCTTTTTGCACCACACCCAGTGCTCCATGCAATCCGTGCCCTCCTTAATACCCACCACCTGGTTCCCCCAACTTCCCACCCCCCGCTGCTTCAAACCCCTCAGATTGTTTTTCAGAGTCCATAGTCTCTCATGGTTCACCTCCCCTTCCAATTTCCCCCAACTCCCTTTTCCTCTCTAACTATAGAAGACTGCTGGGGTCTTCTTAAAACCCAAGCAACTCAGTCTAGGGAGGGACTGACTAGAGAGAAGGCCTGCTGATTATATGGAAAAACCCACACCTGCCCTCTACCATCTTCCTTATCACTCACTCACCATAGCTTACTTAAGAAAGAATGGTCAGAAAGAGTCTGACCACCTAAAAATGATAACTCTTTGCATGTGCTGTACCTTCATGATGTATAAAGTACATCTGCTTTTATCATTATCTTTTAGCATACACAAATAGGCTATTAAATCCATATTTCACCAATGAGATAACCAAGTCTCCGAAAAGCCTACATGGGTTGTGTAGGAAGGTCACAGAGGGCGGGCATGAAGCATGAACCCAGTACTCCAGTCTTTCAAGCCAGTACACTTTCTAAGGCTCCTTAAATTTGTTAAAATTGTCCCAGAGATTTGAGGGAAAAATGTAGAGTTTACCAAATCATTTTGAGTACATCATCTTATTCCCATCTCCTCCACAACATATGAATTTGCTACTACCCCCATTGTTGAGGTGAAGAAAGAGTCTCTGGGATCTTATGTCTGAAAACAGCTGGGTACTTCGTATGGGATTACTTGGAACGGTGCTGATATAATGATGCAGAACATTTGGTGTATGACTCCTGGGTTTCTGACCTTGTTACTTATTTATACTCTGTTACTATGTATGGATTTTCCATAAATCTTACCAATCTTTACCAATCAAAATAGGTCTCACTGAGCTAAAATCAAAGTGTCGGCACAACTGTGTTCCTTCTGGAAACTCGAGGGAGGTACCCATTTTCTTGCCTCTTCAGTTTCTAGAGGCTGTCCACATTCCTTGATTTGTGGCTGCATTCCATCTTCAAAGCCAACAACAGCTGGTCGAGTCCTTTCATGCCACATTCCCTCTGACACAGACTTCCTTGTTTCCCTCTTTTAAGGACCTCTGTGACTGCATCGGCCCCATACAAAATCCAGGAACATTTCCCCATTCAGTATCAGGGGATTAGCAGCAACCTTAATTATCTCATTACCTATTACTATGCAACATGACATATTCACAGATTCTAGGGATTGGGACATGGCCATCTGGTGGGGAGGGGGTGAGGAAGCAGTATCCTACCAACATCTTCAGATTAAGAGCTGAAGCCTTACTAGGTGGCTTAAAACTGTTTTCAAGATGTGAGGAAGACAAACTTGCTGCCCTGTGCATTCCCATCAGAGACCATGCTCCCTGTAGAGACCGTTCCAATAACACTTGAGTTCAGCTAAAAATGACCTATCCCTGGCAATCAGGTCGGATTTTTGACCTCTAAACTGAGGGTTTTCCTTTTGACTCTTCATTGCCCATTTGTTTCATCATAAGCAGAAATAAATCTTTGATCAATTTCAGGTACAAGGCTAGACTCTACTGCACATGTACAGAGATATAAAAAAGCATTTTCTCCAAGACTGCAAATTATAGTCCTCTTCTAGCAGCCTTCAGGAGAGCTGTCTGGAGCTCTGAGCTCTCTCTCACCTGCTCTGGAGTGGATCCCCCCATGCCCACCTCTCTTTCAACCATGTGTATCAGAGCAATGCTCATCCTAACACATCCACGAGATAGGAATCCCTCTCCGTGCCCCACCTGCACACAGGAAGAACGCTAACAAATTGATAAGGCAGTTGGTGATAGACTGAGAAGGCTTTCTGGAAGAGGTCACTCTTCAAGTTAGCCTTGAAAGATAACTAAAATTTAGTCAAAGACTGAGGAGAGAGAGTTTTCAAAGGAGAATGGAGTACTTGAGAAGACAGTGATGCCTGAGATAGACCTGTCATGTTTGGGGAAAGGATAGGATCCCTAAGAATAAGAGATCAACCTGGTCTTCCTTGATAAAAGAACTTTCAGCAGGCTGTCTTATAGAGAAAATGCCCTAAAATTTGTTGGTGTCAAAGTCAAATAACAGTATAATTACATGTATTATTAAAGACCCAAGTCAAACACTACCTCCTCTGTCAAACTTTGGAGGGTAAGTCTTCCCACCACTGCCCTCCCACGGCACTTGCTTCTCTGTGCTCAGACCGTTGTCTGACTCATGCAGTGAGATGTGCACGATGTGTCTCTCTCCTTCAGATCACGAACTCCTGGGAGGCAGCAACAGTCCTCCCACTACCACATGGACTGACCTTCCTGAATCTGTGCCCACACTCTCGCTTTCCCTCTCATCGCAAGGAACACAAGCCTCTGTTCCTGTCGGAGGCAGTCCCTTTGCTTATATTCTGGATTTCATGTCTCATCTACTCAAGGACTTTGTTCCCATAGAAATTCATCTCCCACCTTGCAGCATCTATTTCTCATTCTGCATACTTTTATGCATACAAAAATATCCAGTAGCCTTTCTTTGACCTTGGTACCTCTCCTCCTACAGCTGGGGTTTCTTGCTCTTTGTCATAGGAGTCCTTCAAAGTCTTCTGTGCATGCTGTCTGCATTTCTTCACCTCCCAACTTCAACCCACACATACACTCGCAACCCAGTCACTCCACTAAAATTGTTCTGACAAGGTCAATGGCAGCCTCCACATTGCCAAATCCAAAGAACACCTCTTCTCTTTCATCTTAGCATGTCAGTGATATCTCACATAGTTAAGCCCTCTATTCTTATCCTCTTTCAGATGTAGCATCCAGAGTTTTCTAGTTTTCCTTCGACCTCACTGTAAGCTCTTTCTGATTTTTTTTTGTCCCCTGACTCTTCCTCATCATGGAACTTCCAAATGTTGCAACCTTCCACAGTTAAACCCTGGGACCTCCTCTGTCTCTGCTGTTTATCACACCCTGGTCCATGAGTAATTCCATCTCCATACTGTTGAGTCTCATACTTACATCTACAGTAATGACTGCTCCCTTCAGGGTACTTACTCAACTGGCTACCTGGATGTCTAATGGCACTTCTGATGGAATGAATATGTTGTCTTACTCTTAAAACCATTTCGTTTCTTTTCCCCAAACATCCCCATCTCACTTATTCCAAGGCAAGAGCTTAGAGCCATATCAGTCTTTGTCTCATCATTCATACCAACTCCATCAGCAGGTACCATTCTAGGTTGAGCAACTGGCAACTCCTACCTGGGGTTTCTCCCATCTGGTTTCCTTCAGTGCTTGCTCCTCTACCCTGTAGTTTATTATACAGCGGGTAGAATGGTTGATGTAAATCAGTGTGGGCCACTATACTGTGTCAAACCCTCCACTGGATTCAAATCCCTTCTTATACTTAAAGATCCTCTAAAATGTAATCCCCTTTCTATTGACTTCTTCTGGCACACCTTGCATTTTCTGTATTTGTCTTGGTCTCTCTTTTTTTCCCTTTCCTCCTCACCCTTCCCCCCAAATGCCATCAGCTTGTTCCTAAGCTTGTTCCCCCTGAGAGTCTCTGCAGTTGCCACAACCTCTCCCTGAATATCGTGTTTCATCATAAACATCTTAAGTCAAATGCCATGTCTTGGAAATGTTCCCTGACCACCTCATCAAAACACATTATTATGCAATTCCTATCAAAGTACCATCCATCTTTTTCAAAGAAATGGAACAAATAATGCTAAAATTTATATGGATCCCTGACCACCTCATCAAAACACATTATAATGCAATTCCTATCAAAGTACCATCCATCTTTTTCAAAGAAATGGAACAAATAATGCTAAAATTTATATGGAACCAGAAAAGACCTCGAATAGCCAAAGGGATATTGAAAAAGAAA